>NC_062196.1:1772500-2122500 GCF_912470025.1 Vespa velutina
TCAATAATTCATATTGCCAACGTCTAGCTGGATCGCCGATAGTAACGATATTAGCTTAAGGCCAGCGAAGCTGGTTCAATTTACGTGGATTGACGAAAAATTTATTATCTCGTCCTGTCATTCACTGCCTCTGGCAAACGTTTCCGACATGTGGCTACGAGTGAATCTGCCTGAATATCCTAGCTTTTCCTGTTGCGGCAGTTCGATTCGATTTTATTACCATTATCTACCGGAAAAGGGTGCTTTGTAGTCTCTCTCTCTCCCTCTCTACTCCTTCTCCTCCCTCTCTCTCTCTCTCTTTCTATTTTTCTATCTCACTCATATACACACTAACTTAAACTCACTTTTTTCACAGACGTTCGGTCGTCGATGAATAATGCTTACTACCTGTAGATATGTACAACTCATCGTTCACTCGATCGATTTTCGACTCTCGCACAAAAAACGTAAATTCAGCCTTCTCTATTTCTCTCTCTCTCTCTCTCTCTCTCTCTCTCTCTTTTTCTCTGTCTTTTTCTTTCTTTTTCTTTCTTTTTCTTTCTTTTTCTTTATTCTATGAAGATACGAAGAAGATAAAAAGAATGGGAAAAAGATAAAAGCTACCTCGAGTGTCCTCGTACAATCGTTCGTCCTTTTCACAGGAATCACGCGCATTCTCTACTCGTGCCGAACAGATTTGTCTCCGTTCTTTGTCCTCTCTGAGCGCGTTCACCTTAATTAGAGTCGATCAATCGTCACAGGAATAGCTATACACGTTGGTCCTTACTCCTAGTTATTTAATTAATCTGATTGAACGAGATCTTCCGATTCAATATTGATAAAATACAGTCGATTGATGATCATAAAATTTCATTTGAATTATCAAGGCATACTTTTTCGTTTTCGTAATCATGTTTATGATTATAAGACGTGAAAGAAGTTCAAAACTGTGTCAAGGAAACTTGAGATTGAAAAGATATTCTTTCATTACAAAATATCTTTCTTTATTTCCATTAGATAAAATTCGTTGTGTTTATCCGACATTTTCTCTTTCGTTTATTTAAGGATTATAGAATTCTCTTTATAAAATTCATCATACGTGTTGAATATCTTCGATATTCATGGCAAATGCGTTTGATAAAAGGAGATACGTGACACAGTGTAAAAGAAAGAATTGATTAAAGAGAAATAGCTAGAGACAAAGAGATTCTTATTTATTGACACGAAATGATCGTCTTTTCCCTCGTTCTTCGTTAAATTTTCGATAAAAAAACTGATAAGGAAAAGAATAAAGAAAAAGAGAGAGAGAGAGAGAGAGAGAGAGAGAGAGAGAGAGAGAGAGAGAGAGAAAGAAAGAAAGAAAGAAAAAAAGAAAGAAAGAAAGAAAGTACCGATCTCCGTTTATCTCTTGCAGTGTCGTTAAACTTACTAGCTACTACTCGATAAATGGAAAGGAAATAACTTCGATATACATAAAACGAAAAGTGATAAGTAGTAGTATTCTATATCTATTTATCTATATATAGTTTTTTTTATATATCTTATATATATATCAAATAACAAGTTGTTGATAATAAAATCGTTTTTGAATTCAAAAATCGAACAAAATCGAAAATTTATCTATTCTAAACGAATATTTACGGTTAATGAGTTTACCATGTGTACTTTATTTAAGCAGATGCCGCAGAATATTTTTTCTGTTTCTTTTTTTTTTTCCTGTTGATACGTACATCAAAATCAATCGGATATATACATATGGCGGCTCGTCATCGCATGCACATCGTACATATGGCATGAATAAGAGTCCACAATTGCATACTTTACTTTTCTCCTCTCCTCTCTTTCCCCTCTCTCTCGCTCTCTCTCTCTCTCTCTCTTTGTCTCGGTCTTGCTTCCACCCTCATTCAATTATATAGGGAATCGTATGCGTGAACTTTGCGAAGAAAGTCTCCACGTTCGAACGAGAACGTTCGTTATAAATTAGAAATCGAAATCGTATTGCACTGGTTATGCAAAACCATTCTTGAATTATTTTCTTAGCAATTTGCTTTGTTCAACGTTCTTCCTGCATACTGTTAGTAAAATAAAAAAATTTTCATTGTGGACATTTAAACTCACCGTATAGTTAGATTATTCTTCAAGATAAATATTTGACCATTTCCGAATTGATATATAGTGATACATGTTTATATACGAAATAGTAGTAAAAGAGATTAGGATGTGGTCAGAATCAAGGTTGTTAAGTAAAAAAATAAAAGAACTTTGATATGTAAAAATCTTATGTGTTCTATTATTTTACAATATTTGCTCTACGTGATACTATGTAGAATTATAATGAAAAATGTTATGAAGTGAATGATAATGAGAACAATTAAAAAAAAAGAAAGAAAAATACAGAAATATATTTTTATTATTTCCAGACAATTTAGTAAGATGATTCTAATCAATTGTATAACTCATGTACTGATTTACGGTTAGTAAATTAAGAGCACATGTTGAATATCATTCGATAGGAATCCACAAAATTAAATATAGATAAAAAAATACGAACGAAAAGGTACAGATAATGATTTTTCTTTTATGATATCTTGCGATCCAATGTTCTATATTAATACAACGTAATTTTATCTTTTAAGACGATCATAATGCGAATAGTAAATATACATGATATGAATCAACCTGCATATCGTCGCTATACTGTTGTGCACAATGATTAATCAACAGACAGGAAAAATCCAAAAGAACGTTTTATATTTCCTAATTCGCATATATTTATCTTATATGTATTTAAAATCTAAATCGCTTTATCGCAAATGAAATAAAATTCTTTAATAGTCGTACGTGTTAACGATGAAATTAAGCAAATAAAAGGTTTTCTATATCGGGACTTTTGTTGAAATTCATAAAACGATAGCAGGTTTAGGGAGTTTTGAGTAAATTGAAAACTTGATAGGATGGTAATAATTCTCGATACAATGACAATATGCGTTAATAAATATGAGATAACGAGTAGTCTATATTCTTTTTTATTTTCCTTATATTTATATAAATTTTTATTTGACGTTCGTCATCGATCCCTATCATATTAAACTGAAAGAAAAAGAAGAGGGAAAAAAATAGCCTACTCGTCTTAAAAAAAAATGGGGAGGTGGCTCATGATCTCAATTCTAATACGAGTTACTAATACGTGTGTCCTCGAGACGATACTTCCTTTATCTCTCTTTCTTTCTTCCCTTCGTCTCTCTCTCTCTCTCTCTCTCTCTCTCTCTCTTTCTTTTTTCTCTCTCTTTCTCTTCATTGCTCTTTCTAGAGCATCGAGCCGATTAACCATGTCCGATCGATTCGTGCTGATTTCGGTGTTCTACTTATGCGTTTAATTAAAATTTGCTCGGGGTCATGTTCGACATTCTACTTTGAAAATACTTCGATTATAAATTCTCTTGTTGCGCCTTCGATTCAAATTTTCATATCTTAGAAAACCACAGACATCGACGATTTTAACGGTTTCAAGAATCTTACTATCATTTGACATAAAAATATAGGTATAGTGAAAATAAATAAGTTGTATTCAGTTAATTGGTTCACTTTTACTGATTTAGTACAATTTCTGAATTATAATTGAACGGAAATTAGAATAGTTATCTGCCGAAATGTCAAATAACATTTCTGAATATTATTATTATTATTGACATTTCTAATAATAAATCGATTTGCACATCAATGATTGTTACTCACATTATTTAAGATATGCGATAAAATGATATTGATTGCAAAATTATTCATCATACGGAGTATGAATAATTGTGTTATTGTTCGCGTGAAATTTTTTGAATGACGCATACGAAGAGAACGAATAGACAAAAAAATATTTCCTTTGGCGAACGTAACGAAGTAATATCGTGATAACAAAGAGAGACGTTAATGAGGCAGACGTTCTCGTTTCGAAAACCTTGTCCAGAATTTCAGAGCAAAAAATGAGAAAAGAGAAGGGAAAACGGCTTTTTCGAAAGGACTCATGACATTTCACGTCCATCCAAATTTAATTTCTATGCAGCGGGCGGAAATACGTACCGAATTTCCATGTAAATTGTCCACGAATTATGCGTATCTAGATCGATATATGTGTATTTTTGCATATATTTTATATATATATTATATATATATATATATATATATATATATGTACACACGCACACATATACATAGAATTTGAATAGAACATCTAAAAATTATAATCACTTGTACATACGTACATATAATTGCATAAACAATTTTCGAGCTATTTTTTCTTCTCTTTTTTCTCTTTTTTTCCTTTGCTTAAATACTTTTATTCATAGACCTTCCTCATAGGCCTTCTTACTTCGCAGTTTCCTTTTTACTCAATCTTTTACATTTACTCACGTCGAAGTGGACGAACACGAACGAGCAAAGTTCGCTGGCGCGGCAAACACTTTGAATTTCCAAGTGTCGTCATCGTCGAACGGGACTTACCAACGCGGCGACGAGTCTTTCTACGGTCCAGCGAGTTTTAACGGCGTTAACAAAGACTGAAGCTTTATTCCCGACGTCGATGAGATATCCTCGTGGTCGTCCGAGCGCGAGACGACGTCAACCATTAATATTACTCTGCTTACCGAAAGCGAATAGCGCGAATCGAATGAATAATTCATTCTTTCCTTTAGCTACTATTTTCATTAAGAATATTACGTATATATTGATTTCACACTTGTTATATCGTAAAAATTATATTCTTATGTATCCTAAAATTCATATCTTGCAAAATTTTTTCTTTTTCTCTTATATCCTCCTCATTCTTTCTTTTTTCTGTTCTTTTTCTTTTCTTTTCATTTTTTTTTCTTTTCTTTTTTTTTTTCTTTTCTTTTTTTTGCATTCACTTCTTCATTCATTCATTTATCTCTTTCGGTCAAGCCACGATCGCAATTTAGATACATACGATTCCTAATTAAGATCCTAATCGGGCTTGATAGAAAGATAGCCGATTGGGCGGAGACCTTAGTGAATACTTCTATCTGTAATCTCGCTCGCTTCTCGCGCCCACGAGATTCCGCAATCGACGAAGGAAATATCTTTTCTCTCTCCTCCCTCTCTATTTCTCTCTCTTATCGGTCATCTAATTCTTTGTGCTTTTGCGAACTTTATCTTTTGATCCTTTTTTATGTTGATATAAAAGAATCTTTTACCTCTTATCCGTATGGATTTTTGATTTTTGATTAACGTGAAGTTTATTTCGGTTAAAAATTAAATGGATAACTTTGGATAAATTAATGAATCGTGAAAAAAAGGATGAGTATATCTAATGTTCTTTTAATAAGAGTTATGAACGAATGATTTATTTATTCTTTTATCACGAGAAAAGTTATATGTTCATGACTCATCTCATAAAAAATTCATGCTTTTTACGATAAATATCAGATAATTAAAATTAATAATAGCTGGATGATCATCCGATATCTCGTATTAACATAGAAAGCTCGTGAAATTCGATTCGACTTCGATGTGGAAGAAATACGCCACCCGGTGTGTAAAGTTCGTCATAAGATACCCAGAGCACCGTTTAAACGCGAATGCTCGCGAAGCTGGGACACGTTTTCGCTTTATGACGCTTAATCGTCGCTTAAGCAGCGCGTTGAACTTCCAGTTTCCAAGTACATATGTGTGTATCTCGAGACAAGGATATCGTGTGCGCGTGCGCATGCGCATCTACAATACATATGTATATAACATGTCGAAGTGGTTTCGTGCATCGTATGCATTGGCACGTACGGTACACGAACGTGCGTGTACTTAAACATTTCTATGTGTTTGTACGTAACTACACAAGAAAAACGGGACTCGCTTTCAGGATGAGAGCAGTCAAAGGTCTGGCATACTTGGTATCTCGCTTGGTTTCGTGATAACGTCAAACCTCGTATATTTCCTTGTGTTAACATTACGATTAAAAAAGTATAACGAGTCCGATGTTTAAACTTAATTAAATTGGAACTTGTGTGTTCGTTGTGTTGATTTATATGTTGAGAATTATATTCTAAAGAAATTGTTTCACTTATTCGATTTAAAAACAATTGAAAATTGTATTTAGATGAATATCTTGGAGATAAATGCGATGGAGTGTAATACGTATAGAGGTTGAATATCCGGTGAAATTCGTTTTTCTTTTTTCTTTTTTTTTTTTTTTTTTTTGTTTTTGTTTGTTTTATTTACAAGACGTACAATTAATCATCCACTTCTTTCTATGCTTCTTGACAGCACACTCAATGACGATTGCAAAAGGATCACAAGTTTTACGAAGTTTTCTTTACGACTCAACGCGAGAAGTGACTTCGTGATTGCTTCTTCGGTAGAACCCGATCTTCCACCGAGGAAGAATGTCGTACAAGGCGAGTTCTCGTAAAAACTAGTACCTGTTCTCGTAAGCATCTCAGGAACCGGATTTTCATTGGCACACCCTATATAAGGACACGTTTACGCACAATTATACGAGAAAAGTACTCCTTTCGAAATATGTATGTATATCTGCCCGATCGAATGAATTTTCTATATCGCCATCTTGCAAAAGCGTATAAAACAATGTTAACAAAAGAATATTGACATATGCGATATCGAAGGATAGATGTGAATATTCTAGTTATTGAGAGCACTGCATTTCGAAAGCAGAAAGTGCAGTACATCGTGTTTGGTAAAAAATTATGAAAGAACAGTAAAAACGAAAATATACGTTTGTATGCCGTATTTCGGTGAACTTTTTGATGAATTTGTTTGACGTTCTAGCGATGTTTGATGCGGCTATGGGCTCGTATCCGATATTACTCATTTTTCAAGTATAACTATGCGAACGATGTTTCCGAGAGGAATTTCAATTAAATTTTTACACCGCGTCCATTGTTCATCGAACCCAATAGCGACGCAATTAATATGCATTTTTCTAGTTAGATATTTTTCTGCTACTGTTAATAATTTAAAAAACAAAAAAAAATAACATATAATATTTATATATGAAACTTTGAAATTCATACTTTCCTTGCAAATTATCAATGCAAGAGAAAGAGCATGAAGATTGGCATATCGGACGCCATTTTTTATTCAATTAACTTTTTTCGCAGAAGGACTCATAATTTGATTTTTCTATCTCTCACTCTCTTTCTTCCTCATTTTCTCTTTCTCCTTTTTTTTTTTTTTTTTTGTTTAAAGCGAAATAATACATTCTACCTATACATATTCAGTTTTTATTTCCAATTTTATTTGTTTTTTCTTCCTTTTTTAAATATATCCATCACATACTTTTCTCTGTAATTCCGTAACTATAGAAACTCTCTCAACCATGAACTCCTTTCAATTTGATTCGAAGCCATCTTTTGTAAAGCGAACTGCATTTAACTCGCTCAAAAATGCGTTCCTTTTGTGCCACAACTCTTGGATAAATTACCGTGAAAATTCTTCGATAAAAAAGAAAGGCTTCTCCCGCAAAAGAAATAGTCTTTATAAAATGGAACCTTTTACCAAAGTGTTTACACATACACACATGCACGTACACAAGTAGATATATATATGCATATGGTTAATTCAATAAAACAAAGTTTTTCTTTTCTACCATGAAAACAGATTTTTTTCTTTTCTCGTAGGAAAACTCTTTCTAAGCGAAATTTGTACTATTTTCTAATGAAAATGTATGAAATGCAAATTAATATTTTCATTAATTTAAAAAAAAATTATTTTAACGATAGAATTACTATTTGTTTAATCTTTTTACTTATTGTAATAGTCATTGTTCAAAAAATTCAATTATGTATAAATTATTCTCATATTTCTTCAAATTTATAACACAAGTTCGTTTCGTTCTTCCATATCTTTCATTAGTTGCCTTTTTTCATCTCTAGCTTATCTCTTATACACCCACGAGAAAATATCTCATATAAGAGAAAGAGGAAAGGTAAAGAATAACGAAAGAAGGGAATTAGAACGCTCGTAAGTTCAAAGAATGAAACTTCCACTCTCCGACAGAATGATAACTCAACAATTAAAAAAAAGAACTAAAAAAAGCAATCCTAGCAATATATCGTGAAAAAATTTTAATTAGATTTTTTCATTCGATGATAAAACCAGAATAATTAAATGTAGGTGTGTGTGTGTGTAATATATGTGTGTATATATATATATATATATATATATATATATATTCATACATTCGTAAATAAATATGATGTCTCTAGAACGAAAATTTACAGAACGTATCGACGATGTTCGTTGTACTACATCGCTCTAATTATATTGTTCACTTGCGATCGTCATCGACCGTATAAACGATGAAAGTCTCGTAAATAATAAACTTTGAAATAACTTGCTTGCAATACATGATCCCAATTTAAGTAGAGCTCATCGAGGAAGGATTCAGATCATTAAACAACTGAAGTAAAATTACATTCGAAGAAAATTTAATTTCCAGATAAAGAATTATCATTATTTATGTTCTTTTCGCTCCTATTTCGATCGTCGCAAAAATCACATTTAGAAACGTACTAAAATCGCCTAACTTATTTTTTTTGTAGCAATAAAAAGAAAAAAAGAAAAAAGCATAAGAAATATAAAACGAAATGTTCCTTCAACGCCATTCTCAATTCCTTTTCGTCTTTCCTCGTCAAAAGTGTAGGTACCGAACGAAGTTTCTTGTCGATTTATTGTCGACTTTATTGGCCCATAAAGTATGCCATCGAGGAACGTTCACTTGAAGAGATGATTTTTGCAAGAAAAGAGAATAAAAGGTAGAAAAGGTAAATCGGATAAGGTAGTTTCTCAGGACTCACTGTGGGTTGCTTAAACTTCAGAATTTTGTGGTGCTGTGACAGATTACTGATAATATCGACCTAGGCTATATAGACATGTACTATATAGATATATACAGAGAAGTATATAAGAACATTTTTAACAGAAATAGGAAGAGGTAAACAAAGATAGTCGCAATAAATTACTCGGTTAAGCGGCGACGATATACGATGGCGTTTGAAAACTAGAGAGGGTCGTCCTGAAAAGCAAGAAGAAGTTTGCTCGATGAGTCCTCGGCTTTCCTGGGCCAGGTCAAACGAACGAAGCGTTATAGAGGAATACGAGTGAATAGTAAGAGGAGGAGTGGAAAGGGGTGCATACGAAGTTTGGAGGGGTCGCGACGTTTGGTTCTACGCAAACCATACGTACGTACATCTAGTAAGTGTGTTCTTCTCTTTCATCTAACCCTCCTAACGGCCTTTGACGATCCACGGATAAGACAAATATTTGCTCTGCTGGATAAATAGTTGATGACTACGAGTACGTATGTATGTATATTTGTATAGACGTACTCAGCTAAAGCTCGAAACATTTTGATTAATAACGGTTGAAAATTTTCTTTCTTTTTTATCACCTGCCTTTTGTCTCCTTTACTCTTTTTCGTATGAACGCCAATAGTTCTGAAAATTGGGGTTATTGAAATAGATAGGCTTAATAGTGATCCTTCTTTATTCTCTTTCTTTCCCCCTCCTCTCTCTCTCTCTCTCTCTCTCTCTCTCTCTCTCTCTCTCTCTCTCTCTTCTCTCTTCCTCTAAAAGATTAAGCTTTCAAAGATTATCAGTAAAATGGCTTACCTTCTTCATTGAAGATGCTGAGATGATTCGATCTTTTTTTTTAAATATTTCACAAGTAAAATGAATTTTTTCTTTCCACTTTGTAATCTTTCCTTTCGAAAATCGTAGTAAAACTTCTGTAAACTCTGATGAACGTTACCGGCTGCATATGACGGCTTCCCGTAGATCTTTCGTATGCTGTACGTGCTCACGCGACGACAGGAAATAAAGGGAACACCCTTTGCATGCTCGTACGCGTCGTAGCATGAAGATAAGCGAAAGAGACACCTCGAGATCCATTATGGGGCTGACGCAACAAAAATTCACCAAAGAAGAAAAAAGAATGTCTGAATCCCTGTAATGAACATCGGAATATTCAGAATCTGCATAGATATCTGAATTCTTTAGTTTGTGCGATAAGATAGAGATCTTTATCTCCATATGACAGGAGATGACTAATGTAAAAATCATTCTCAAACTTATTAATAGAAAAAGCCTACAGTTTGATTTATCATTGATGTCAACATTATTTGTCTTTTTTTTTTTTTTGTCGGAATTCTATCAATAGAAATGTACATTTAATCTTTTCGAAAGAACTCAGATTACTGTTTTACGAGCTAACACCATGTATAGAAATCATCGTATTTGGAGCACTCTGTACTTGTACGTGGTCACGTGACTACCGATCGATTCTCAGCGGCCAATTTCGGTGATACTAGTCGATGAAACACTTACACATATCCTCTATATCGTTACTGATGGAGCAACATTCGTTGACTTTTTATCGGAAATAAGTCAATAATTCATTTTCCATTTCCGTTTTATCTATCTCCGAGTATATGTGTATCTACCTATACACATACATACATGTACATACACACACACACACACACACATACTTTTATATGGTCAGAAATCGAGGATTGAAAATCGTCAGACATTTTCTTCGTTTTATAGCTTCAAGCGAATCACGTTCTATTCGTCGCACTTACGCTTGTCAGTTCCAATTAAACGCCGTAGCTAATCCCGCATACCGATCGAACGAACGAACGTGTCATCGTCATCGTGTTGTTCCATAAATACAATACAATGCATATTGAAATCAATGTTATTCGAGAACATAACAGTTGGCCATATAGGTATTCGATAACACTTTATGAAATAGATCAACTTCTTTTAGATTGATAGATAGAACGAAGTGTTCCGGATAAATATAGAATATTGTTTCTAAGATATAAATAATTAAATAGATATATTCGAATCAGGCCAACGAAGAAATGGACAAAGAAATAAGAATTTTATGTCGTAAGAAGCCCCTTCGTAACTTCGCCCCATCTTTCGACGCACACGTCGTAACGGTGTGTAGGTTAGGTCGGGTCAGTTCTTAACACGGCAATTAAGGCTGCAGAATAGTATAATGCATATTTATGCACCAGCCGTGCGAACGTTCCGATGAACATTCTACACACCTGCCACCACCTTTCTCTCACTCTCTCTCTCTCTCTCTCTCTCTCCTTCTTCTTCTCTCTCTCTCTCTCTCTCTCTCTCTCTCTCATTCCCTCTTCTGTTTTCTTCATTTGTTTTTGCAGAGATTCCTTTTAAGATCTCTCTTTAGCATGTGAAGAATTTTAAGTATCATGCTTCCGGCGTATTTGTACTGTTAATTTAAAGAACGATTTATCAGTGTCTATTTTGAGAAAAAAAAAATTAATTATCTGACGATGTCGAACTTGAAAGTATTCAAACAAGAAATTTCGATGTAACTTGGAACATTCGCTAAACAGGAAAGAGACATGAAGAATCAATAAAAGTTCATCGATTTAGGGTACTGTCACTTTTAGGTAAGTTCTAAGACGTTCGAAAGTCTGTTCGAACGTAAAAGTATCGGGGGTGGTTAAGTTGGAAGGAAAGGCGATACGAAAGAAGCAAAAGCAAACGAAGCGGAGGAAAGAAGAAAGTTGAGAAAGAAAGACCAGATTGAAGAGGGTGACATGGTGTAGCTGAGGATTAGTAGAGTTTGATGTGTTCCCGGACAGTTTCGTCGGCGTTGCTGCAGCAACGATAACACCATTTTAACGAGCGCAAACTCTTCATGTACGTGTGCATTCACTTCTTTGTGTATTCTTGCTGCAGGTGCAGTAACCAGTCTAAACCATCATCCGTTGGCACTCTGCCCTTGGCTAAGGGAAGCACAGAGATCGGGTAAAAGCGAGGAGAATGAGTTAGGACTGTCGAAGGGGTTGGTGGGGTTGAACCAGAGAGGGAAAACGTAATCGTAACCATGCGACCGGGATCCGTTTTCCTTCAGAAGCCTTCTAGCCGAAATTCTTTTGTTTTCTACCCTTACAAGTATATACATATATATACGTATAGATATACAGACATACATACATACATACATACATACATGCATACATATATATATATATATATATATATATATATATATATATATATATATGTTCTTTTTTCTTATATTATCTTCCATTCTTCCTGACATTTTTCTTTTCTTGACGGGAACTTCATATTGAGATATGTTCGATATGGGAAATGCATGGAAAAGCATCTCGTAGAATTCTTTTCTCTTTCCTTTCTCTTTCTAAAATCAAATATACTTCTTCGTTTCACATCCACAATGACTATGTTTGTTATAGGATCGATTTTTTGAAAATCTGAATTTATTATTAGAATACAATAGCATATTGTGTTGTAAGTCAGCATGAAATTAATAGGAAAACAGAATTTAAAATTTTTTAGATTTTTTTTTTTTTTTTTTTTTTTTTTTTTTCTTTTCTTTTAGTAAGTGACCATTAATTTAAATCTTGTACATATGTTGCCAATTATCTCTTTGGTTAATTTAAACGACATTCTAGCCTCAGTTCATGTCATTATTACGCCATCAATTTTTAATCAGATCAAAAACGAAAATAGAAAAACAGAGAGAGAGACAAAGAAATCTTCGATAGAATGGCAAGTTTCTACTCTTAGACTTGTGCCAACCACCAAAAAGAAACTCAGGAAGAGTCAATTAATGCTAAAGTACCAATTAGATCAGTCAACGTTCTCCTTCTTCTTTTTTTTCTTCGCCAACGTGCGAAAGATGGCCGTCATTACAATTGAACGCGACTTACTAAACACCTTAAATATCATCATTGAACTTTTACCGTAACTTCAATATTTTTCACACTTTAGCTGACACAATCTATTTTTAAAGCATCCCCCGTGATAACAATAGTGCATACCTCAAATATCATCGAGCATTATATCTTAAATAAAAAATGCACTGTATGTAAATATATTATCCAATGTATTTTTATTACCTTTTGAAATGTAAAATATAAAATTTTATTCGTTTTATTCGTTTTGCAGATTATAAAATATTGTACATTGTTAATTAATATTCAAACGAAAGTTAAGCGTAAAGAAATAAATTTGATTTTATTTATAAAATAATCGGTACGTAGCCAAATTTATATTGAATTTATCAGAAAATTCAGGTGTGAGAGTAATTTTTGATTAACCTCGCAGAAAATATTTCGAATAAAACGAAAACGAGCAACCGTAAAAGAAAGAGAGAGAGAGAGAGAGAGAGAGAGAGAGAGAGAGAGAGAGAGAGAGAGAGAGAGAGAGAAGAAAAAAGAAAAAAGATCATAGTAGCATTCGTGCTTCTGCATAAAGCAACGAAACTAGGCACACGTGTTACCAACTGGTTTTCAAGTGCTGACCACATGTAACGACCTTCCCTCTTTCTCACCCACTTCTTTCTCCTTTTATTTCATTTTGCTTCTCTCTTTCTCTTTTTTATCGCCTCTACTACTTTTATTCCGACACACAGTCAATTCCTAGACTTTGCTACCTCTCTCGTTAGATGTTCTTTTGTGTGCCCTTCGTATATGGTATTTCCGGACCACAAGCGTTTTAATGGCGTGAAACCGTTCAGTAGGTTTAAGAAAATGTATTATAAAATTTCAAAAATGTTTAATGAAAATTCTTCTAATTTCTATTGAAACATTACTTATTATCAGCCGTAATAATTAGTATTTTCATCCTTTGCCAAGTAAATCGCGATATTTCGATATAATCTCTCATCATACGAAGCATCGGAAGAATGAAATGAATGATACGTTGCTGTATTATTCCCCAACTCGCACTTTCTTTCTTCTCATTCATTCATTTCCCGGCTTTTTAATCTGGCATTAGAAGGAATTCCATGATATTGAAACAAGTCATTGATTTCTCGAGAGTGCCGTTAGTCTTATGATTCATTCGGTATCATTATCGAATCATTCGAATGATTTCATCATGGCGAAAAATGGATATTGCTTATATAAGAGAAAAACTTTATAAGAGAGATACCAATAAAATGGAAGTGAACGTTAGATTTCATTCGACCTTGATGAATACATCATATTCGTATCCTATATAAAAAAAAAAAAAAGGAAAAAAAGCGAAAAGAAAAATTTCTTTCATTTTTCCCTCTATATATAAATATAAGTATATATAAATATTTTCGTTCACTCGTCACGTAAATTAACGCTACAATTACTTAGTGTAACGCGGATAATCATCACGTAGGAAGCGGTAATGACTTTCTAAGAGGCTATGTATGTAAGCACGAAGGACAAACGGTGACGGGGAACCGAAGTACGACGATGACGATATTATGGCCAACGAGAATGACCTCGTACAGTGATTTTTCCACGGCCAATTCCTTGTTCCGTGCCATGGAGAAAGCTGAATTCTATTCATATTTAATACGAAGCAATGATATAGGGATTACGTAAAATCAAATTAAAAAAACGAAGTATCATAGCAATACATTTTTCTTGTCTAATAATTAGTAAAATGTTGCAATTATCGTTATAATTTCTATCGTTGATTACGATGAATAAAGGGATTGCGATTGTTCACGAAATTTTGAGAATATTTAGTCGGAAATATGATTAGAAAATATTAATACAATAAATGATTACCGATCAACATCATAATCGTCGAAAAAATGATCGTACCATTTGATAGATCGAACATCATGTATTATTATTATCAAGGAAGGAAAAGAGAATGATATTTGATCGTTTTCGAACCAGAAGATCAGGCCACGTATTTCGAGCAGCATAATTCCGTTGTATCCACTGTCCAAGATGAAAAAGAAGACACAAGTATCTTATAATAGCTCCGAAGAGTTCAGGTTTTAGCTTCCGTCGTTGTACATGAGATACGAGCTAAGAAGAAAAATAAAAAGAGGACTCTATCGTACGCGTCCCTGGAAGCCAGGAGAATGCAGGGAAGTGCTACAAGTATCGCATATATTCGCACAAGCGCGATAAATCTAGACGATAAGGTTACTTACATATCGTTTTACACTTTACGAATACCTTTAAACTAACGCTCTATCATAAGCTGCTTTTACTTGAATTACTTATAGCACAGTTGTTGATCTCTTTACGACGTATTTCAAATTTGTCTGTCGTTAAAGATATCATTGCTTCAAAAATTTTGACGATCCTTATCGTAGAAATAATTCGTTTATTTTATATATCAATTTTACAAGATACACGTGAATATCTACATACGTAAATATATGTAGAAAAAATCTTCTCTTAAATGTAGATTACGAGTAACGGATCGTCATACAATTAACTCGTTACATTAACACCATCATTCATTGACTTTACTAGGAGCTCATCATAACTCTCCTGTTCTCTTCTTTTGTGTTCCCAAACTCAATGTTTCTTCATGATGAAGAAGAAAAGAGGAAAAGAAAGACTAAAGAAAGAGGTGAAAGAATGCAGGAGGGCGAACGGAGTCTGGCTGTTCTGTGTTTTTTAACTTGGAAAAAGCGCGAAGTACTTTGTTCTCAAAAATAATGAGATGTGTGACTGTGAGAGAGTAAAAGAGATAGAAAGACGAAAGTGGACGAAGTAACATCAGCGTAAGAAGGACAAAAGATATATATATATATATATATATATATATATATATATATATATATATATAGAGAGAGAGAGAGAGAGAGAGAGAGAGAGAGAGAGAGAGAGAGAGAATGAAAGGGACAGTTAAAGGGGATTCCAGACCATCGAATATTCTCTAGCAAGACGAGCGAGTTTTTCTTATTTTTCGTCGCATATGAAAGATCTTTAAAAGTATCTTTAAAAATCGATATTTTTAGAAATACATTCTTTATATAACTTCAATTTAACATACAATTTGTTCTTTGATAGAGTACGATCATAAAAAATGCGTTTATAATGAGCTTCATAAATATTGAATATCAAAGTTTGTATTGATACTCTCATTTAATATAAAATTTTAATAGATATTTGAAGGAGAAAGATTAAGTTCGTTTTAATCGATCAAGAAATGATAATTCTTTTACGGAAATAATTGATTTGATCCGTAAGCGACCATAATTAAAATTCATAAAAATTTTAACGTATAATCGGTAAACGTTCCTAAATATATATGCGTCATTTTTGATGGACAATATCAGTAATATTAGTTATTTTAATTTAAAATCCTTATTAAACGTCAACAGTTTTATAACCGAATAATAAAATTTCTCTCCCTCTATCTCTCTCTCTCTCTCTCTCTCTCTCTCTCTCTCTCTCGTCTCTCTCTCTCTCTCTCTCTCTCTCTCTCTCTCTCTCTCTCTCTCTCTCTCTCTCTTTCAAAATAATTTAAAAATAAAATAATAAGACAGTCGAATAAAGCAGATTGAGACCCAATCCAAATCTGTCGATGTATCAATATTTGCCGTCTCGAAAAGCTAATGGATTTCTTCATTAATATAATAATAGCGGAAGCTACCATACGGATGGAAAATTCCGATAATAGGGCAAAGTGCCTTCCAGAACAGATTTTAAATCCCATCGACGATCGCTTTCTAACCTTTAGCCTTACAAAATCGATTATTAATATTATTATTATTATTATTATTATTATTATTATTATTAGTAGTAGTAGTAGTAGTAGTAGTAGTAGTAGTAGTAGTAGTAGTAGTAGTAGTAGTAGTAGTAGTAGTAGTAGTAGTAGTAGTAGTAGTAGTAGTAGTAGTAGTAGTAGTAGTAGTAGTAGTAGTAGTAGTAGTAGTAGTAGTAGTAGTAATATTATTATTATTATTATTATTATTATTATTATTATTATTATTATTATTATTATTATTATTATCTAACTTGTTTTCGAGTTCATGCTTTCCGTTTTAGAGCTACGATCTTAATAATGGTTCTCATCGATTTGAAAATATTAAATCCTTTTTCGATTATACTATTTTTTTCTTCCTAGAAGTTTTCTTCGTAGAAGTTAACTCTCTTATTATTCTTATTATATCTTAGTAAATATAAAATGTGTATTAATAGTAACAAAGATAATATTAATAACACTAGTAACACAGAATTGAAGAAAAGAAAAGAAAAGTAAGTCACTAGAATAAGAATAAGATAAATAGAGAGAGAAGCGGGGAGGAGGGAGGGAGGGAAGAATTTAGGAGGAACGTCAGAAAGGAGATGAAATGACGTTAGATGTGGCCATGGAAGTGGTTAAAAGACCACGACCTAAACCCACGGTTAGGAACATTAGCATAACCGTCGAGGTCAATGACTTTCAAGAAATCGATCGAGAGCTCTCGCACGAAAACGACGACGACGACGATGGTGGAGACCCTCGTTGCATACTTGCAACAACTAATCGTCAGAATATTCTGATGGTACTGGATTATAATTTTAAACCATCAACGCCAACTGAACGATCAGATTTTCTGCTCGTTTCTTATTTCAGGATTTCTCTACAAACACGGAGAATATAAAACTAGATTGTTGCAAGTTTCTAATATTTAAAGACATTTCAGTTTGCACTACCTTCCACCTGAGATTGCGGCTTTCCTGCTCTCGCTTTTGAATTTTCCAAAAGTTCACCACGCCAGGAGCAACTTAAAGATTAACCAAAATAGAAATGATTTATTTCCTGCTCTACTCGCAACAACGTCAACGTGAATAACGTTTCCTTCCTGGTGGTTTCTTATAATTTTATTTCATAAATAAAAGAACGAGCAAACTGTAATAGAAGGCCAAGCATATGATAAATCACTTGGTATAAAGAATAATTTGTAATGTTTCTTTTTGCAATCATTATTTTTCGAGATAAAAACTAATGATTAATTCTTTATCGTAATGAATATTTAAATAAGTGTAAACCTATGCATTTATTTATTAAGTTCAATAGGGAATAATAATGAAGTTTAAAAAGAACATGTTCAATGAAAATGATCTATTTCGTTTTACGGGAAAAAAAGAGAAAGAGAGAGAGAGAGAGTCCATTATCTTCCCGAGTCGTTTTTCACAAAATGGGTTAGATTTATCGTGCTGTCCTATCGAATTGCGATGTCCTAGTTTCTCGAAAATCATGACGGAGCGAGCTTAAATTTTCTCCCTAGCCACTTCTACGCTATTTAAACGGAACAAGGAAAACTTAATCGTGGGATTAATCAACGAATAAAACGAATTTATAGAAACGATCGATTTATTCGTTGTATTTACACAAATTAATCTTTCTAAAAAAAGATTTTCCTTTCATTTCGATCAACATTTATTTTCTTTTTTCTTTTCTTTTTCTTTTCTTTTCTCTTTTCTTTTTTATTTACTCTCTGTCATAGATCTAGAATAAAAAAGATTAAATAAGATATAAAAGATAAGCGGCACGTGCGTGTAGTAGAAGCATAAAGAAT
Source organism: Vespa velutina (assembly GCF_912470025.1). Classification (NCBI taxonomy): domain Eukaryota; kingdom Metazoa; phylum Arthropoda; class Insecta; order Hymenoptera; family Vespidae; genus Vespa; species Vespa velutina. The sequence goes on from NC_062196.1 coordinate 1,790,810, forward strand.
AACATTAATTGCACTATAAAACAAGGACTTCCCATGTATTAGTTGAAAATTCAATTGCTCATTTATTACTAACATTAAAATCATGATTTTCTACATGAAAAGCTACTTTATAGAGATACTGTGATCTACCTACACTTCCGCCCTCACATCTCTCTCTCTCTCTCTCTCTCTCTCTTTCTCTGTTTCTCTCTCTCTTTCTCTTTCGGGATGTACCTCACAATGAGTATTTTCCTGCATGCAGTGCTCTCCCCTATTTTATTTATAAATACATACACATATATATATACGAACACCAGCTAGTAATAGTCATTGCCATGTCAGACTATACGTATACCTACTCTCTGTTCCTTCTCGTTGACTATTAACGTTCACTATCGTTAACTAGCAATGCCCTCGAAACGTGGTTCTCTGTACCACGTTTCGTAGTACTTGATTGACAGTGGCCTCCGCTTTGAATCGAATAACTCTTCTGGCAGTGCTCGTATTCACTGTTCAAAAGGAGCACGTTTCATGGTTCGACGATTAAGCCAATTGCAAAAACTACAATCGATCAAGAGTCTGCACGAAAATGTCGAGCATTTCGTGCACAAAGTCGATGTATTATTTATTTACGTTGTTCAAAGGGAAAAAAGAAAGCAATAGTTCATTGAGAAAGCGATCGATATAAATTATAAGCTGTAATAATTACGAACGATTATCGATCAATCGATTAAAATGTTATCGGTATTACCATCTCATTAATATCAATATTTATTGTCTCTATTATATCAACATTTTGTAAATTATAGAAAAAAATTTTCAATAAATTTGAGTTTAATCCCTCTGTGTCCCGGCCTTTACAATGAATGAGCAACGTTGACCTATTTTCCTGAATTAGTGCTGCCAGGATATAAATTTCCCGACTTTGTCTCAGTTGTTTTCCAACCCTTCTACATTTCGATATTCTCTCTTTCTCTCTCTCTCTCTCTCTCTCTCTCTCTCTTTCTCTCTTTCTCTATTTCTTTATTTCTCTTTTTCCAACCGTGGCCCACATTAGGAACGTGCCCTCGTTTCCTTATCCTCTCGATGTGGAAAAAGACAGAGTATCTGATGCCAAATGTAAAATGTGCTTTGATGACACATATACCCCTTCCTTATTCTCTAATCCACCACATTTCCGCGTTCTCTTTAAAACACTCTTAAAATATTTTACAAGATATTTAACAATTTTTTATATAAGATATCGAAACATTTTAATCGACGATTTTTTGAATACTTTATAATTTTTCAAAACACTTTTTCGAGTTTATTTATCCGCAAAGATTCTTGTTAAATAATAATATAAGCTGTAAATAATAATATAAGTGCCTGTATCGTAGGAATGATTACCGTAATATCCAACACTCCAGTCTTCGTGGATCCTTGGCACCAGTGGAAGATAATAGTGGCCCATTATGGTGGTTTAGCCGGTCTCGCTTTGATTGGAGTCCTCCTCGCAGCCATTCTTCCCTGCATCGGTCTTTTTTTTTGCTGCTGCAGATGCGCTGGACATTGTGGAGCTAGGAGTCAGCCGTTCGATAAAAAACACGATCATTGTAGAAAAATTATGCTTAGCATCATCCTCATTGGGGTAGCCACTATTATTCTGTGAGTTCTCGTTCGTTCATTTTTTATTTTGTTACTCCCTCACGTTTTAAAAGAAGCATATTGTTTTATTTTTCTTTTCTTTTCCAATATAGATATTCGTAATCTGAAGATTTTTCTTTTCACGAATTTACAGATTCGGCGTTGTTTGCGCATTCGTAACAAATGAGTACATGCAAGATGGTACCAAGGAGCTTCCTAGCAATGTTAAAACTAATTTAAAGGATGTTAGGCTTTATTTGGCCACCACCAAGCGTGAAATTAACACCGTTCTGAAAACTAATTACGGTGAACTCGAAATCACGTTGAACAATATTTTGCAAGCGAGCGGTAGAATAGTGACCGAGCAATTAGCCGAGTATTCTCACGCGGTTTCCTTGACGAATTTGAACGATATCGTGATCGGTTTGGAATCAATCAGGGAGGAATTACGTTCTATGAATAGAATAACGCAAGACTTGAGAATGAACGCTAGTCAATTAGACATCGGTATGTATTCATTTTACTTTTACTTTTCCTTCCAAATCCTTTATTTCGAATAAGCTAAGATATAATTCCTATCTTTTCCTTTTGTCTTCTATTTTTCTTTTCGCTCGTTTTTTTTTGTTCTCCTTTCATTCTTGCAGTTGTGCGCGGTGTCAAGAACAATCTGCTTTATACGCTTCGCGATTGTACGAGCCACAACTGCAAACAGATATTGCACGACTACAAGGTGAACCAAATGTCGGTCCAAATAGAGTTCGACAAGGTACGTATCTTTTCTTTTACGCATCGCTTTTAATGAGCTTCTAACGAGCTTCTAATTCATTTTCTGATAAACATTCTTTCGCTTTTACATGCAGTACATGGACCGATACTTCCCAAAGGTATGACTGGATAGCATGAATCACAAAAATTATTTTATATTTCTTTCATTTTCTTTCTTTAGTTAGCTATAATTGAGTTAGATAATATGGAAAATAAATAGAGATCTTAGATGTACAGAAAGTAATAGGCTCATTATGAGATTCTATATCATATCTTTTGTTCGCTTTACTTTTTATGCTACTTGTAATGATTAATGATTTAGAAAGAAAAAGAAAGTAAAAAACAAACAAAAAACAAAAGAAAACACGAGAGTAAGAGAATTTTCGTCGAGTAAGTAATAAAAATCGATAAATGATTTTTCAAACACACGTATAGGTAGTTCCTGCTTTTACAAATTGATTCGTTCCAATCATTCTTTCATAAATAGAAAATTTGTAAAGAAGGAATTAGCTGTATATCATGATATTATTTTGTAAACTTATGTAATATGCTTCTTTTGAGTACTTACAGTCTTTCTATCAAAGTAATTATCGATCATGTTCGATTACAAATATACGCTGCAATTACTGTCTGTGCGCATCGTAGGCCAATGGAACTGATAATTATGTCCTTTTGTTTTAATATAGTCAAAATGAGTGGCATATTTGAGACAAAACACTTAAGTATCTATTAATAGTAAATATATTATTATTATTGAATGCAGGATAGCTATTTAACTTATTAAAAATAAAGAATTGGATAGTTGATCATTTTTTGTTCCTTTTTTCCAATTTGATATAAAAATATCTATTTACGTTTATATTAAAACGAGGTTGAGAGAAAAAACGAAATCAATAATAAAATTATAAAATATTTATGTAAATCAATATCCTTTAATAATATATATAAGTAATATATACCTTTAATTACTTTTTTAATTCTGTTTTAATATGATCATTGAAATAAGTAAATATTTTTATTACAAGAAATATTAATAATCTTGAGAAATTAACTAATCAGTAACTTTTTGTTATTACTTCTTCTTATATGTTGAAAAAACGATGAAGATATATAAATGTTTTTTTTTCGAATGTCCCACCTCATTATAAAAATAAAATAAAGAGTCAATATACGAACATATATATAAATATATTATATACATATCTATTAAATCGTCTAGCCATTGGTGTACGAGAACGATACTGTATAAATTTGTTTGATTCCATGCCCGCCACTATAGCTTCACTCTGTAAGTCGTAAGCAAAAGCATGTAGCTTTCCCTATTTTTCTCTCGTGTATGTTGTCTAGTGTTATTAATGAAATTCCTCTTGTCAATTATTTTTATATACTTTGATTATAAGAACAACAAAAAAAGAGAAAAAGAAAAAGCAGGAAAAAAAAACGTTTCTTCTTTTGTTGCTTTTACGAACAAGGCGCTGCAAGTGTGTTGATTAAAACTCATTATGTGTCTATCATTTTCTTTACCTCCTCTATCTACATCGATCATATTAATTTATCTTTAATTTCTCTCTCTCTCTCTCTCTCTCTCTCTCTCTCTCTCTCTCTTCCTCTCTCTCTCTCTCTCTCTCTCTCTCTCTCTCTCTTTCTCTTTCTCTTTCTCTTTCTCTTTCTCTTTCTCTTTCTCTTTCTCTTTCTCTTACTTTTACGTAAGTTATGTCATAGACGTAGAATAATATCATTTTCATTTCATCATTTTATTGTTTTGTGAACTTTTTTGATTTTACATTTATATAAAAAAAATGTTTACATACATACATATACATACAAAGAGTGACGGTTACCTATAACGCAAATTATAATATCAGTTATACTTAAAATTATTATATTTGAATTAATGAAAGAAAATATTTCGAACAACATTTTTTCTCAAATGAAGTTAATCTGTCTCGTAACGTTAACTGTCCCATCGAATATATGATATATGGATGCAGTACCACCGTCATTATCATCATTTTCATCATCATCATCATCATTTCACGTACTGTTATGCAGTGATTAATGTGAACAAGTATAAAAAAATTCCTACATCGTTCAAGTAATCCAAATGTAAAGTATAAAACAAAAATTAAATACAGGGCTCACAGATCAAATGTAAGAGAAGTGTATGGTCAGAAGATCGAATTAATTCTAATTACGCGATTCATTACGATTACTGTATATCGTGATTTTTATTAAATAATAGATCAATTTTTCTAGATGATTAAAATAAAAACGATAAATCCCGTTCGAAATCGCGTTAGATGATCGAACGAGTAACAGTACGTTAATAATATATACATTTAAGAATTCAATCTACGTTTTCATCTATCAATCATTATCATGGATCTAATCGCGAAGTTGTTTGTTATAAAAAAAAAAATTGAAGAATTCATTGACTCATCGAATAAGATCATAGCATGTATATCGATCTTAGAATTTTGTAGTATATCATACATAAATTCGATGTATCGCACGTTTTCATCTTGCAAGAGAAGCCCAATCTCACACGAATCTTTTGACCTCACGATCTCTCTCTCTCTCTCTCTCTCTCTCTCTCTCTCTCTCTCTCTCTCTCTCTCTCTCTCTCTCTCTCTCTTCTTAACGATGCTGAGACCTCGGTGGTTCACCATCACAATCATTCGAATATCATTTACAGTTACCGGACCTTACATCCGCTCTACATAACATTACCATATTGATGGAGAGTAATATCGTGTCGGAAGTGAGTCAGGGTAGAGAATCCTTCTTAAAGATACAGAAGGACATACAACATGCGGTGAATCAAACAATTCCTGTAGTTAGCGCAAGTATTAGAAGAGCAGGCGATTATCTGGCAAGCATAGCGAATAATATGACCAGTTTAATCGACAGAATAAACAATGACATCGAGAAGGTTTATTTCCAACATTTAGAAGTGGCACGTAATTACGTCGTTCAGTACTCACCATATAGGTAATTATCAACTAATAGTAAGTTAACATAAAGGAACAATTGTTACGTCTATTTTTTTAGGTACTATCTTGGCCTTGGGATCTCGGGTATTCTTCTTACCGTTTTAATGTGCTTGACATTTGGTCTCCTCTGCGGTATTTGTGGTAAACGACCGGATGGATATGGCGATGATTGTTGTAATAAAGGATCCGGTGCACGGTTCCTTATGATGTAAGTTTTATACTATAATTGTCATTATGAATTATTGTGTTGTAAATGTTCAATATTCATAAATAATATACGTTTTATTTATAGGGCCGTATGGATAATCTTTCTTTTAACCAGTGTTTTAATGGTAATCACAGTAGTGCATATGATAACAGGAGTTCTAGCGCAACGGGGCATTTGTGAGCCATTAAAAAATCCGAAGGACAATAGAATGTTCAAATTAGTGGACGAGATTGTGCAGATCCGAAAGATACTGCATCCTAAGAATCCTAATTTTGATATCAACATGAGCTATATAATCACGTAAATATTAATTGCGCAATAATTTGTAGAAGAAAGGAATCGTTCTTTATATTAAAAATAATCAAAAATTTATTGAATCTTATTTTAGCAAATGTCATGCTAACGAGACTCTATACAACGTACTGAAACTCAGTAATTTGTTCGACATTGGTACTCTACGTAATTATGCTGGACGCATAGACATCAACGATACGATTCAACAGCTGCGCCGTAAGATAAATCTCTCTCCAGGTGTGGTGATTCTGAAGGAGAGCGCCAGATCGAAACTCAACGATCTGGCGCAAAGTGGTCTGAGCGATATCAAGTTTTATCAGTATGCCGAACTTCTTGCCGACAATATCACGAATATTAATTTGGAACATCTGGCGTCAAAATTGAGAGATGTATCCACAAAATTGTCACCCGGTCAAGAGGATATCAGAGACAGCCTTCTAAAGAATGCTCATGATTTGGAGCATTACCACAGAGACCTCGTGGTACCTATGGCCACGTTAAGTGAAAAACTCAGTGAAAACGCGTTGGCTCTTCAAGAAAGTATCAAATTTAATCATACCTCAATGGCCGAGGCTATTCACAACTTAGTAGACGAAGTTACGAAAGCTCAACAATTTTTAAACAAGGACGGACCAGAATACGTTCAATATGTAAGTTTTAAATAACTTTATTATTCTCGACTTGATCTTCTACATTTATGTTTACATGTAATTTTCTTTTCAATAGCTTGCTACGAAATTTGGTAACGCTTTTCTTCATCAAGTTGATGATTTTCTCGAGCATGTAATCGACAGTGCTCGTAACAAAGTTGGCAGATGTCAACCGGTATCTAATGCTTACAACGCAACTCTTGTAGCCGGATGCAATAAGATTTTAGATCCATTTGTAAGTAAATTTGATTACATTCCTCTGATGTAACATTCGTATCGCGTGTTATCGTATTTGAAATCTTCTAAGGTACTCTCATATCTTTTACTTTTATAGAATGGTTTTTGGGCAAGCGTTGGCTGGTGCTTAATCCTCTTTCTACCAACGATAGTACTTTGCGTGAAATTGAGTGCTCTGTATCAAAAGTCTGATCCATACCCGGGACCTCTTGTCGAAGCGTAAGTTTTTTATCGATTATAATATAGATTAAGGTGAAATATATAACGTATCTTTTCTACCCCTTTTTTAAACCGTTATTTGAGTATCGTTAAAACGCATGATAACCTGTCCAACGTTTAAGTGTTTCCTTCGTTGTAATTAAACTTTTTAATACAGCTGAGTAACATATTAATACATAATTTACGTTTAGACTTTTGTTTTTCTTGGTTTTTATTAATTTTTTTTCTTAAAACAACGTGAGAAAAGATTAAAGTATTATACATAAGTATTGTCACAAGACATTTTTAATCTGTTTAATCTATTTTTACAATCTATTCTAATAATCAAGTCATCGGATATCTTTGACACAGAAATTCTAAATCCTTTATTTTCGTTCTTGTAGTGACTCAAGCTTTCATAAATCATAGCATGTACATACACATACTCGCGCTTAGTATCTTTTTTCTTTCCATGGTCGGCATGAGTACCTTATACCTCTAATAAGTTATCTTTATAATTGCATCGATTACAAAAGGGATCGAAAAAGTGCGACGAACATTGCCGTATCGTTTCATTTGATTCCTATATTTTTTATTAAATTTTTATAAATGTACCGTGTAATGTATTAACATTTTACATGTCTAAAAAAAATTGATGGGGTCCGGAAAAGTAACGATGTCAATTTATCACGTATGATCGTTTCTGTATTAAGTATACATCGCATTAGCTGATATTAAGTTTAAAGTAGCTTTCTAATATGTGGAATGGTTGTTGGAATCTAACTGCTAACACGCTCCGTTCCAGTGAATATTTGTATGACGCGTACGCAGACAGGGATAACATACCCCTCGCTCAGTAAGTATAAAACAAATGAACAATCAAAGTGTTCGCATGTCGAGAATGATAATTGTAGCATGTTTCAAGTCGTAAGTATTTTTGTTTAATTTTTCGAAATATTGAACGTTTATTTTTTTTTGTTTTTCGTTTTTTTTCTATTTCCTTTTTTTATTTTATTTTATTTTATTTTATTTTACTTTATTTTATTTTATTTTACTTTATTTTATTTTATTTTATTTTATTTTATTTTATTTTATTTCATTTCATTTCATTTCATTTCATTTCATTCCATTTCATTTCATTTTACTTTATTTTATTTTATTTTATTTTATTTTATTTTATTTCATTTTATTTTATTTTATTTTATTTTATTTTATTTTATTTTATTTTATTCTATTCTGTTTTTTTACCAATCGAACGTATATACACTTCCCTGTTTTCGTACAAGTATGTGTTATTATCATATATTACCTTTGAAAATAATTCTCTAAATGAATATTTTTATTTCTTAGTGTCGCTCACTAATTCCTTTTATTATTCGCATGAAAAATAAAAAAAAAAATCACGCAAAGCATATTTTTATTAAATATTGTATTCACTGTATAACTTTTTTTAATATTCTTAAAACTCTCTTTAGATTCTGCTTTTAAACGCATTTAACTCATACAGCGTGCAATAATGTCAAATAATTTACGTTAAAAGCTTTGCCACTGAGAAATGGTTTACCCCGTTTAACGTCAACAATGGCTTCTGGCATCTTGTGTACGTATTGTAAAATGCAACGCAGACGCTAGCTCTATCGTACGTCAGTGAAAATAGTTGGACCGAGATACATATATATGTATATATTACGTGCGTGAATATATATATATATATATATATATATATATATATATGTATGTATGTATGTATGTATATATATATATACATGTAAGCTGCTTAGAACAGAAACACGCACACACATGCAAACACACAGATACGCATAGATCTGTCTAATTCGCATGACGAAGTGCCTCACGCAGTCTTTCACTTGCTCTCATTTATTTTTCTCTATCATCGTTGAATGAAATATTAAAGAATTTAACCTTTGATTGCAGCGTACACGATAAAAAACACGTCTCCCATGGCAGACATCATCCCGCGGCTTATGTTGAAAGTTATGATGGTCCAGCGGTTGGGTACAGCGATCGTGAAAGGATCACAGATGCTCATCAAAGTACATCGCATCATGATTCTAGATACGAAGATGTAGCGCCTAAGTAAGTAATCAAAAATTGTGCAAGTAACATTTTCACTTCCTCCTAAGATTTTAAACAAGAGAAAATAAGAACAAACGGCATCGTTCTTCTCGAGCATTAGAACGTTCGGTAGTTTTCTTTTCTTCTTCTTTTTTTTATATATATATATATATATATATATATATATATATATATATATATATATATATGTATATAACATTAACCACTTTTTATCTCGAGATTTTATTCTAATCTGAAATCCTTTAACAATTATCAGTACGTATTTAACATTTGTTGTTTCTAAATGAAGTTTTAACATCTTCGGATAAAAAAGAAAAGATAAGAAAAATGTCGATCGAGCGTATCTTCTTCTTCTTCTTCTTCTTCTTCTTCTTTCTTCGTTTTTTCCATTAGTCACATATAATTTATTTTTACAGTTTCACCTTATCGTGGCGTAACCACGAACATATCGCCCCTACTAAAAGCGAACCTCACAATAAAGTCTTTAGTGTATCGCTAGAGTCGCAGTAAGTTTTCTATGAGCCAAAAAAAAACAAAACAAAAGGAGCGAGCAAGTTACTTGAAACATAAAAAGAGAAACAAAGACGCAGCTTTCTGTGATAACTTAAGTGCCGCACTTTATTTATCTCGAGCGTACTTATTTCCTTAATCTTTTTTCTTCTTATTTTCTTTCTTTCTTTCTTTCGCTTTTCATTTCTTCTTCTTTTCCTTGTTTTTTTGTTTTGTTTAATTATCATAACGTAATTACTTACACTTGGGGATACCTTGTACGAAAGTCGAAGGAGTGTACGAGATAAGATACATCTTTTCAATCTCAATTTGTATTACATACATATTATATACGTGCTGGGTTCCCACTCATCGAGTTAGTCCCTTTTTTTCGTTTAAACGCTCTGAACGCCCTCGTTTAATAATAACATAATCTCTGAACTCTGTGCTTAAATTTATCAATGTCAGCGACACATATCCCCATCACGCAACCACGTTGGTCACGCTTTTTCTCCCGGTTATTTACAGGTGAGTGGGAACCTTGCGGGGGGGCAACTTCTCGCGTCTCTTGATACGCCTCTGCACGTAAGTCGCAAGACTATTGTTAACAAATGTTTCTCCATCATTTTCATTTCTTCGTCTTCGTTCCTTTAATTTTCTACCCTTTCTTCATATCACACCCTTCTACTTTTTCTTCTTCTTCTTCTTCTTCTTCTTCTTCTTCTTCTTCTTCTTCTTCTTCTTCTTCTTCCTCCACTTCTCTTATTTTTATTCTTTAAGTACGATCATACTTTGGTTTTAGCCATTATACGTACATAGTACATACATACATACGTATCTGTCTATATGATATTATCACAATAGCTTTGCCAAGGTCAGGCTTCTTGCGGAAGAGAAAAAGGGCTTCGCGTGCGTTTCCAAGAAAATTCCGAAAATCAAGAATCAAGCCGATGCTTTTTTATTTATTCTTGATACATATCATCCACTTTACGTAATATCATGTGCTGTGAAAAAAAACGCGCATATCTATCATTCTTTGATTGCATCATTTTTGGCCGTGTTATTTTGCGAGAAAGAAAGAACGCGAAAGCATGTTTATTATCTATATACAATCTATAGACATACGTGCGGTACACGTATATATGTATTAAATAAAAGAGGATAGCCCACATAAAGTGTTACAAAATATTTTTATCATAAATGTTGAACCTGTCGATTTGAATACTTTTTTATTTATTTATTTATACTAACTAATACCGATAAGAAACCTGATTATTTAATCAACAAAAAGTATTAAATAAGGATGACCTCCTTTGTTAATTATTAAACTGTATACTTTTGATCTTTCGTAAGAAAAATCGAAGTAAATAAGAGTCGACAGTAATTTCGTTATCTTATTTCAATGATGCAAAGATTTGTGACGCAAATTTTACGTGGGATATCAATCCTGCGATTAATGAGTCCTCGGTTCAGCGGTATATTTCATTTTGCTTGGATAGCTGCTATATCAATCGTTTGTTTGCTAAGGCATCTTTATAATATTTGCGAAGGGTTATTATATTCGATAAATGTTTGACGAATTACTCATTACGTTTACTTTGTTAATTGTGAATGCAAATGCGATCTCTTTTCGCGTGTGACGTCACGAGCCACGCGACGAACGTAAAATATTTGCGATCGTGGCGTATAGATGCCTTCGTTATATTTTAAATCATGCAATTATTATTTTAGAAATTGGGACTTTCCAAATGGTGGACCACCAAGATATCAACCCACTGCCGTTGCTCCTCCCTTAAGTACAGAATACGAACGACCACCTCCTTATTACTATCCTGGGCCAGGGTGAGTCTCTCTTTTATCATAAGATTCAATTAAACGTCATAGTTAGAAATAGAAAGGGAATGTTGAAATGTACGAAATTGATTTTCAGGGATAGAAATTAGGACACAAGTGCCGTGGCATGCACGAAGGCAGCGTTGAACAGTGTAGCAACTCATAGCCTTACGCGCAGTTACAAAAGATCATTGAAGAAAAAGAAGAAAAAGACAAAGAATAACCAGTCCGCTTGCAAGCGAGACTACGTTTGATCATCGTTGTTCTTAGGTGTGCCACGGATCGGCCAAACGCGAGAATATTATTATTATTATTATTATTATTATTATTATTATTATTATTATTATTAGTATCATTATTATTATTATTATTATTATTATTATTATTATTATTATTATTATTATTACTACTACTACTACTACTACTACTACTACTACTACTACTATTATTACTATCATTATTATTATTATTATTATTATTATTATTATTACTATTTTTTATTATTATTATTATTATTATATTATTAAAGACCAAGTTTTGAAGATAAAAGAAAAGAAGAAACAGACTGAGATAGAATAATATTCTACGACGGCTTTTTCTTCCTCAAGAAGGATAATCGAAAGATTGAATCGATTAATAATCTATCGCACTGCGATCGTTACCTGCGGAAGAAGAGCCGTCCTAGATTACGGAATGATTTTATGATCGAAGACTAACAGAACAATGTATATGACGCATCCTTTAAATCGAGAGAGCAAAGAAATAGCACCAAACTGGTGGCGTTGAAGATTCAAATTGTTGAGAATCGCGGGACGATCGATTATCGCACGACTGATCGTTTAACGATTTACGATCCAGCGTATGCTCGTTAAGTCGAAGGTAGATACATTGAAGATCAGAGTTTCTTGCTTAATATATATATATATATATATATATATATATATATATATATACACATACACACACACACACAAACACACACACACACTATTACATATATATATGTTAACAATTTGTGTTCATATTGTGCTTCTTCGAGTACATTTTGTACAAAAATCGTCTTCGTGGAATGCACTATATTTGTTTAAGATCCTTAAAAAAGTAGAAGAACAAATTTAAAGATTTGGTGAAATCCTAAACAAATAAATCCTATGACCTATATCTTTGCATTTAGTTCTTATTACAGAATTGAAATCATAATATAATGATATTAACGAATTACATTTTCTTGAATTTCGCTTAAACTCATTTTTATTATGTAAGAGAATCATATTTTTAATTAATATAAGTGTCATTTTCAAATACTCACACGTAAGAATACGCAGTATGTATGTGCATTTACGCTAATTTTTCTATATGATATCATTCATGAAAGTATTCTTCATATATGGAAGCATGAAACACTGTATCTTGATATATCTGCTTTCTCTGTTATTTAAAAAAAAATAAAATAAAAAGGTAGAAATTAGTAGCTTTTATGCGCATCTCCTTTCAATTTGTCTTCGGTTCAAAATTAGTTTAGCTTAATATCTAAACATGTGTATGATATACTGTAAAAGAATTAATGTCTTAGTTTAATTTATCTATACAAGTTCATGCTGTCGATTTGACGCTTCGTTTCTAAACAAATTTCAAGAAATCATATGACATCCAAAGATGTGATGATTTACAATTTTAAACATTCAACATCCAACAACGCCATATATAAATGCCAAACAACGTTCTTATACAATCTGTATAAATTCAAAAACACGTTGCGTATCTTCGAATTGTATGAATAATAATATTGGACCCTATTTTATAATCATTAAATAAATGATAGAAATTGATTTCCTATTTCCATGTACAAATACGAACGAATAATATAGTTTTGCATTTGGTACACGGAATAGAAAATTATTTTCTGAAGAACGGGGTCAAAACTATAATGATCGTGCATACACGATTGTTTAAATAGTCGTTTTCTTACTATTACTTTATTGTGTAATTTATCGGTATAAGAATTCATTTTTACGTTGCATAGATCCTTTGCTTGGTCGAATCTACGCTACGTATAAATGCTTTGATGTATAAGTGCAGCATCCATCATCCTTTCGAGTACAGAAATTTCTTAGAAAACAGAAGAAAATTCTCGATATACCTGTATGATAAGAGACATACCGCGATATAATCAAATATTCATTCATCACGTTATAAACTGCTAAAACAGCTAACTTGTTCATCTATGATTAATGTTATTAAGAATTAACGTTAACAGGTATATAAATGTCATTAAATAACTACTTATTCTATAATTGACCTAACTTGAAAACATGCAGTAGTGAAAGAATTTACATTGACTACATAAATTAATGAATAATAATTGTTGTTAATGCAATTCGTTTTTTCGTATAAATGGAACCAATTCTGACAACTGTTCTTCAATATGAAAACTATTAATGAAGTAGAAAGTTTCTCTTAATATCACGCATGTATGTGTTTCTTAAAACTAACTGTATTCTGAAGGGATGCTCATAAGGATATTGCATAATATTTGTCGCTGTAATGATCTGACAGTTACTCTCTTATATGTACAGAATTTTGAAAATTAATTAATACGGTAGATAACGCCGCCCATGCTACAACATCGAGCCTTATTGGCTAGTAGCAAATTGCCAAAAAGATACTTTCATCATAATGTATATGAACATACGAAAGTGGGAGCACAAAATTCGTAGGATCTTTTCAAAACTATGTGTGAGAGAATGTGTGAAAGTGATAACGAATGATAGAAAGAAAGCGTAATACATGAATGACTTTAAATGAACACTGCATATACTTTCTGCTTTATTACTACTATATTTACACCTTTAGCATAATCAATTTTAACTTGATCTTAGAGTGTCAACGTTTGATGAAACGGATACTGAGTGTATGTATCGTGCAATTGAAAAACGGTGATCTTTTTTAAATTATGGAGTGTAACAATTGAATACTAGCGTGGACTATTAAAGTTATTTCACCTGACGGACTGTACTAAAGACTCAAATGTAGATAAACATAGTTAGAGAATGAGTGCCGAGAAATAAGATGTATTTCAGAGAAGAATCGATATCATACAAAATGAAATTTGCATTAACATGCTAGTATGTATATCGTTAATCATTTTGGTGCTATTTTTATATGTAACTATGTAGAAATAATTGGTACTAGGCACTCCTTCTCTATATTTGTACTAGTACTGGCTAAGTAATAATGCATTTTATGAATAAAATGGAAAATATCTTTTAGTATCATCAATCAAATAATTAAGTTTAATTTTACTGAAAAAAGTACTTGTTATTTTCATTTTTTTTAACAAAATATTACAAAGAACTTATAGATTAAAATTTATTTTGTTTTTTTATGTTATAAACATTAAAACTTTAAATTTTATCTTTTATTTTAAATTAAATCTTTTTCTTTTAGTTTCATTGTAGCATCTATTCAGTAGAAATATTTTCGAAGAAGTGTGTATGATTCAAGTTACTTTATAACATATAAATATGTTTAAAAATTTTTCAAATTTATGCTACAGGACGTCGGCTAATCGTACATGAAAGTAGAAGAAAAATAGTACGTCATAAATTATGGCGTTTTTAAAATACTTCAATTATGTTTGTTAAAGGTTATTATTATTATTATATCGTAATTATTATTATACAAATGAGTGTATCACGGTTTAAATATATCTATTTTATATTAAAGCAGCAACCACAAGCAGTGTTGTTTCATAACAAAACAACAATAGTTTTTGAGCATTCACGTTGGTCCCATTATTGTTTTGCCAATTAACGATATTTTCATAGAATACAAAAGAAAATAAGAAACAAGGCCATTAATGGACGGAATTGATTATTAAATCATTATACATCACAGCATTAACAATTAATCCTGTTATCTTTACCCCATTTACGCATAACACGAATAATTTGTTCCACTTGTGAATTAGATGTATTTCTAAGCAAAAGAATTATTTCAGGAAGTAGATCTCTGTAAAAAATGAATATTAATTTCAAATCAATCTATCTATTCATTTATCTATGTTAGTTTATATACTATCTAACATATGATATATAAAACATACGTTGGTTGTTTTTCTGCGACAATATATTGAAATGTACCACAACAAGCTCCACGTTTACCCTCCCAGTGTTCTGGACTAGGATCCATTCGTTCTAACATATCAAATGCTTTAGCAGCATACCAAAATTCACCTACTTTGTAACAAGTATTCGCAATCATTTGCAATAAATTAAATGATTCTGTTGATGTATCCATTTTTAAATATAACTCCCATGCAAGTTTTGCTTTTTTATTCATAATATCTAAAAAGATTAGATTCATTTATTAAATATAGTACTTATTTTTTAAATAACATAAACTTACAACATATTAAACTTACAACAATAAGCCAGAAGATTGATGTAAATATAATCATTTTTGTATTTTTCATTGTGTATCATCAAGAAAGCTTCTTCTGCCTCTTTAAAATAACCTGCTGCAGATTGTGCTTGTGCATAATTAAAATTAAAATTATCTTCGTTAGAAAAATAAGTTTTAATTGAGTTTAAATAAACCAGAACTTCTTCAAATTGTCGGTAAAGGAAAAAGCAAGATGCCATACATTGTCTACCAGGTATGGTATCACATTCTGATGCAGAAGAACCCACCAATTGAAAATATTGTTGAGCAGTTTTTATATTGTCACGCTAAAAATATTTACCACTTTACTATTGAATCTTAGAATCTATATTATAACTACCTATCTAATTTTAAAAATCTATTAACTTACAGAACCTATTTCCTGACCCATCACAGCATTTACTATGCCCTTTAAAATGTATTCTTGTGGAACAGCAGGTTCAAGATCTTTAATAAGTTCATATGCTTCCTTTATATCATCTTGCTTTAAATAATATATTACCAAATTAAGTCGAGCTTCTGGTATAACATCTACTAAATTTGGTAAAATTTGTAAAGCTCCTTCCCCATTTCGAAATACCTATAATATTGATTACATTACTGATTTTAAAAATGATTTGATTTTACCTCTGTAAAATCATTTTTATTATAACATTTTGCTTTCCATTTATCAATTAAGAAAACTGTACATACAACAGTGTTATGACGAATAAGATCATGTCCAAAACTAAAAGAGCTTGATATCTTTCCTATAAGCTGCTTCATTTCAGCTTGTGCAGCATTACCATTATATAAACGAAAATGATTACAAGCTTTCAAATTGATTGCAATTGCACTATCTGGAAATTTTTGTAAGTACACTTGCAGAACTTCTTGTGCAACATCATAATAATCTAACTTATAGTAGCACAAAGCTACATATACATTTAAAGCTACATAATCTCTGAAAAAAATTATATTCCCTTTAAAAAGTATTTTTAAAATTATAAAATTATAAAATATTATAAAATTATTAAATACTTTGATAATTGTTATAAACAGAATATATGACAGGAAAGTATTGGATTAAATACTAAGGGTGCAAATAGGATGGGAGATGGATACCTGCAATTTTTTAATTGTGTAATAAAATATACTTCTGAATCAGTTTCATGCATAAAACTGTTTTCTTTTTTTTCATCCACTTTGCTAAATGCATATGAAATCAATTAGTAACTACAAAACTGAATTATCAAAAAATTCTTATTTTTATATAAGGATACTTATATTATCAGAATATTAATTAAAATTTTTTCTTATTTAATTAATTTTTTTTCTGATATAATAATTCAATACTTAACCTGTTATCAAGCAATATCCGTTTATAAACATCAATAGCCTCTTGGTAATGTGCTCTAAGATAGTGTATGGATGCCAAACTAAGTTGATCTTCCAAAACATCATGTAACATTTGATGATACTCCAGCAACTTTGCTTCATTACCCATTTTGTGTGCTAAATGAAATAAAAGTCTTGTCTTCAATTTACTATCAGGTGCTTCTTCCAATAATTTATATGCTTCCGGATACATCCCAAGATAAAAATTACAACATGCTAAGTTTGTAATTAAATCGACTAGAACATTTTCTTTTTTTTTAAGATTTTCATAAATAGTGAGAGCTCGCTTGTAGTCTCCAAGATGAAAGGCACAATAACCCATCCATAATTCTGATTCTAAATTACTGCCAGAAGTACTGTTAAATTCTAAAAGGGTTAAAGCACCTATGTAGTCACGTTTTTCTAAAAATTCTTCTAACTTTGGTATATTAGTACGTGATGCAGATAATCTTGATCCTTCTGAAGAAGCTGGTTTTGCTCTTGACAAAATCTGTAATTCAAAATGAATGTAATGATAAAAATATATAGATAAAATGTATAGATAGATGTATAGAATAGAATGTATAGATAAAAATGTAAATTCAAAGAATTTATATTTAATCATATATTTTCAATATATAAAGAAAAATTTAGATACCATTTTTAAATGTCATCATAAACAGGTGCACGCTTATTGATTACTTCTGGATCGTATGACGTTTCAATTAACAGTTTAAAATATTTCAAAAAATATGTGAAATATACATCTCCTAGTGTGTTTTATAATTAATACTTAAAAACATTAATAATAACAAACATTGTTAGAACTTCTCAATCGATTTAATCGTGGTGAAATCAATAATATTTCAAATACTACTTTTAAATAAAACGCAAAAGTTTCAACCAATCAATGCTGTATGTATATACATTGATTATAGTAACAGTGCTATCTAGGTAAAAACAGAACTAAATATTGTGTAAACTACGTGCAGTCATAATTTGTTTATATTTTTATGTTGCGAGATGTTAGAAGGAGTGAAACACGTGGTATTAGTCCTTTCTGGAAAAGGCGGCGTAGGCAAATCTACTATTAGTACACAACTGGCCCTTGCGCTTAAAGAATCTGGATTTAAAGTGAGTTGTCAAAATCTAATATGTAAATGCACTAGGTTAGGAAGGATAAATATTAAAATGTTATTAGGTTGGCTTGTTGGATGTAGATCTTTGTGGTCCCAGTGTACCATATCTATTAAACTTAGAGGATAAAGATGTACATCAATCATCTGATGGGTAAATAAAAGATTTTTTATTAATCATTTTTTTACATCAATTTTTGTTGAGTAAAAGTTATACGCCAAGTTAACAATTCTATATAATACGTCTTTGTAGATGGGTACCAGTATTTGCTGATACAGAGCAAAGACTATCTGTTATGTCAATCGGTTTTTTATTAAAAAATCAAAATGACAGCGTAATCTGGCGTGGTCCTAAAAAAACAGCTATGATTAAGCAATTTTTAACAGATGTAGTATGGGAAAATATTGATTACTTAATTATTGATACACCACCTGGTACTTCAGATGAACATATCACAGTGATGGAAAACTTAAAGTAAAGCAATTATCTTTATGATTTTTATAATATCCTTCTATATAGGCTAAGAAATCATTTAAAACATATTATATATATATAAATTTCGTATCAGTAAATTCCAAATAAATTTCAGAAATGTTAAATGTGATGGTGCAATTTTAATTACGACTCCTCAAGCAGTTGCAGTTGATGATGTCTTGAGAGAAGTTACATTTTGTAGAAAAACTGGGATTCCTATAATTGGTATTGTGGAAAATATGAGTGGTTTTGTTTGTCCATCTTGCGAAGTAAGACTTCCAATAAAAAATTATTCAAAAACTTAATTTGTTATAATAGTAAATATTTTCTTAATTCTTTTCTATTTTCTTGTTTTTAGGAGTGTACAAATATATTTTCATCGGGTGGAGGAACAGCTCTTTCAGAAATGGTAAAGATACCATTTTTAGTTAAAGTACCTATAGATCCTCAGGTTGGTAGATTACAAGATAAAGCTCAAAGTGTTTTAGTTACTCTTCCCAATAGTCAAGTTGCGCAAGTATTTCGAAAATTAGTTGAAGAACTTACTAAAAGTAAGGAAGCTTGAAACTATAAAATTGTAAGATACAAAATAAATAAAAATCATATATTTTATAATATAAAACCAAATATTTTACATAACACAACTACTAAATGTGTATGTATCTATATAGTATAATTTCAATCTCGTATAAGTGATAAAATTTTGGGTTAATCAGAAATCATACATATACTTTGTTACAATTTTGTATGTAAAATAATTGTTGTTTAATGATTTCTTTGTTGATATTGGTATATTAGTTGTACTATTTTCAAATGATATACAAATATTCTTATGTATAAATATAGTAAAAATGTATTTTTCATATATATGTATATATACACATATATATATAGATATATATTAATTTCATATTACTTATCTCAATAATCTTTTCTTATAAGCTATCCAAAGCTGTTGTTTGTACTCTAATATAGCACCTAACTGATCCGTTGCTTCAATAATTCCCCTACCAACAACGACTATATCAGCACCCGATTTAACAACTGATTCAGGTGTGTTGTATTGTTGACCTAAGTTATCACAATTGTCTTGTAACTTAACACCAGGTGTTAACTGAAGCATTCCTAAATTTGGAATAATATCTGATTGACATACTAGACCAATTACCATATCAGATTCTTTAGAAATTGACACTGCCCTTTGTACATAATCTCCAGTAGTTAAAGTATTCTTTGCAGACATTTCAGCAACCATAAAAATACCACGTGGTTCAACAATACCATTTAAGGCACTTTGCAAACCATCTATAATAGCAGGTCCAGCAATTGGATGTACTGTAATAATATCAGCCCACTCTGCTATTTTGTATATTCCGTTTTTATACTGTAATAAGACTGTATTACCAATGTCTGCAAATTTTCTGTCTTCCATAATCAGAAATTCGTGTTGCTTTGCTAATTCCTTTAGACGTTTCAAAAAATCAAAGGAAAAATCTTCTATGATATCTACATGTATTTTTAAAATCACGATATGTGGTCCAGCAAGTTCAACCAATTCTAAAATAGAATTTATTTTTGTCAAATCAGCTGCCAAACACAAAGTGGATTGTTTTGTTTCCATTAATTGAAACAATTTAGAAGCCACTGCGTTTTTGGATTGATTTGCACGTAAACTAAATGGTGTTTTCAGTCTTTCGTTCACTATACTCACTGGAATGGATATACAATTTTATTATCTTAAATAGGAATAATTATGAGTATAAAAAAAAAATATAAAAATAATTACCTGACGAAGGAATTGGTGCTTGACACGATTTTAAATAATTTGCTACATCTTTTACAATTTCTGGTGTAACTTTACCATGATCTAACAAGCAATCCATTAATAGAGTTACATCATAAAGACTTCGCATTTTGATTCCTTTATTTTCTAGGTTTTTCCTTCCACCCTGTTCCCTATCAATTACCACCAAAACTTCAGTTACAATTAAGCCTTCCTCTTTTAAAGCATATATAGTTTCTAAAACACTACTTCCACTTGTAACTACATCCTCAATTATTATGCAGTGATCGCCTGACTTAAAGTTACCCTCTATAAGATTTTTTGTACCATAATTCTTAGCTTCTTTTCTCTTAATCAACATTGGCATATTATATTCTGCTGAAATTAAAGTAGCTAATGGAAGAGCAGTATAAGGTACCCCACAAAGTTGAATTGTATCAGTTTGAGTCTTTGCTAATTGCCAAAGAGCTTTTGCTAATCTAGACTGTAAAAAAAATGTTATATTATTTTTTTCAATATTTCATATTACTCATCTTTTATTGTTTTCAATGAAATCAAAATATGTATCTTGTTTATTTTTTCAATTTTACCATTATTTGAGGATATGCTATCATAACACGTAAATCAAAATATATAGGTGTCTTCAGACCAACTTTGGTTATAAATTCTCCAAACTTTACAGCTCCAATATCATATAAGGCTACTGCCAACTCTTTTAATTGGTCTTGCATTATTTTTCTTTTTTATATTTGCAGCTGGAAGATATAAACAAATTAAATTCATAAAACATAATCAAAATGATTATCAATTGTGCGGCATATATTTCTCACCTGTTGCACCTTCAAATAAAACACACTCTATTAATTTCTAAAAATAAAGTAAATTACTAAAGTAATATACAATGTTTTATTACATTTATTTATTTTAATTATTAATAAAATCTAATCGGTTTTTCATAAAATATGGTACTATTTATATAGTGTTTCTATCTTCCTCTATATTTGTTGAAGTATATGCTCTGAAGGTCACGTGTTGCAAATAGTGAATATTTTAGAGTAATAGTTATAATATATGTATATAAGTATAACGAAAAAATAACGAATATATAATAATAATAATAATAATAATGAATTATTAATCTCACTCTGGAAATTTTACGGTAATATGATTCCTTTGTTTCCCGCACTTATAATTAATTTTTCATAATTAGTGCTTATCCATGAATCAACAAACTCACTTGTCAACGAATAACATACGAATACTTAGTTCAGTTTAAAATCAAAATTTATAAGAATTAATCTTAAAAAGTTTTAATGAAATATAATTGGATAAGAAGTCGGCCAATAGCCAATCAAAAATCAACAATTCGATTAAAAAATGTTAATTTGAAAATATTTTATATCCTTTTCCTTTTTTATTCTGAAAATCATAAAATAAAAATCGTAAAATAAAAATTCTTATTTTTCATATAGTTATTTGCTGTCATTTTGAGTAATATCTCTAGTTTAATTACTAGAGATGTTAGAGGTTATTTTTAGCGAATCCTGTTCTCTTGTTTTATTAATCCATGCAAAGTTATATTCTTTGATACATTGGCGCGTTTTTTCATTCCTTGTATATGCGAATGTATATTTATTGTAAATTCAAAATATTATTAAATTTTTGTTTTTTTAAAAAAAAATAATTATAGTAAATAGTCAGAACAATATTAAATTCATTTTACTTAAAAAATACAAGAGTTGTTGATTAATGCATATTATTTTTATTACAATATAAGTATACCAATAAATGTCGTGTAGAATAGCAAACAATTGACTATATGCATTGGTCAGTTTCGTCATAATTAACAACTTCAGGTATTCGTTCTTATAAAATGGAATGTTTTAACAAAAGTTTTTACTCGTCATTGATATTTATAAATCAAATGATATATTATATTTTAATAGTATTTTAACAAGTGTGAATATTTATTACTATTCCATACCAACAATTATACATTCATACATACAACATAACAATTATACATTCTTTATCATCGGATATACCGCTGTTACTGTTTTTTTTTTGTGGCGTGATAGTTTTTGTACTAAAAATAGATATTGTGATTATATTATTAAAGTATGTATTGTATGTAGTTAAGTATATGATTAAATATATAATATAGTAAATAATCATCTGACTGATAAAAACAATAAAATATCACAAATGGATAATGAACATCTTAAGAATCATAACCTCACAAATGGAACTGGTTTTCATGCTGTATATATACCTCATGAGAACAATGAATTGTTAGACAATAATACAAAAGGTAATTACAAAAATGATTTATATATATATATATTTTTTTTTTTTTAATATACGCCATAGAAGTTGGTTCTATTGTATTTATATATTTTAGATAATCTTCATATTTATACAAACAAAGCTGAAGCTTTAAGAGTAATAAAGGAACATAAAACAGGACGTTTGAAAACATTTAAGTCTTATACTGATGCTGAAGAATATGCAACAACTGGACATGAACAAACGTACAATTGTGCTTATAATACTGTTAATGTAGGAGTCCCTGTGATCGAAGAAAAATCAAGTAACTTTAAAGGTCCTAAGACTCAAGATCTTATATGTTTTAAAAAATTGATAGAAAGTGGAGATTTAGATGCAGTAAAAGATACAATTTGGGGAAATCCTAGATATTTAATTAGCAGTGGAGATACACCTGCAATTTTACAAGTACGTAATTATTTTGTCTTTATAGAAGTATTTAATTGCTATACATTATAAATGTCACTTGTTCTTATAGGAAGGTTGTCGATATAATGCACTACATATAGCAGCGAAAGCTGGTTGGGCTGATATATGTGAATTGATATTAAACACTGTAGGAGATACAGAATTCATGCATTTATTTTATGGTGAAGAAGGAAATAAAAGCTATGTGGATCGTGCTGACGTTATGTTAGATTTGTATTTAAATACACCTGACAAAGGATTAAATGAGACACCCTTACACTTTGCAGTTAAATTTGGTTTTCGAGATGTAGTTAAAGTTTTTGTTTCTTATTCACAATGTATTAAAACTTTGACTAATAAGTTTGGCCAAGCACCTGTTGATGTAAGTATTAAGTAAGTTTTGTTATTATATTATTTTTTTTACATTATCTTAATATTCTCCGATTATTTTAGATGATATGTAAGCGAAAGTGCCAAGGAAATGAATTGCTAATAAAAGAAATACGTATGCTATTAGAGGAACAGTATTATGTTCCAGTATTGAGAGCTGATGATAAAACAATGCAGCCAACCATTGGTGAACCATTTTCTCCAACAAGCCCTTTGGTATATGTACTATTATAAAAATCTTATTCAAAATTGTTTTAGATTATATTATAACTATTAAATATTATTTTTCAGAATTTTAATAACGATCCTATTAGTCCATGTGTTAAGGTACGTGCATTTGCTGGACCTATGACAAAGTCACAAGCAGTAGAATTTAGGAAAAAATGGAAAACACCACCACGTCGTTGTATTACTCCTATTAAAAAAGATATTCAAGAAATTAATATTTTAAATTCTTCCAATGAAAATTTGACTTTAAGACTTCAGGATACAGAAAAAGGACTTGAACGAATTGGACGGTTGTATAAATATTTTATAAGCTTAGCATAATTATTTATCATAATTATAATGAATTATTTCAAAACTTATTGTATAGAAATCTTGCTGAAGAATATAAAGTATCTTGGAAAGAATATTGGCATTTCTTGAATGATTTTGCTGATTTTCATTGTGTTGATGGTTTGGCAAAATTGGAAAAATATTTGGAACAAAGATTTGTTAAACAATCATATTACTGTGATAAGGTATGTTCAAGCATTGAATTATATATATATATATATACACACTCATATATGATATTCTTTTTTCTATTTTGTAGAAAGCAACAATTGATAAATCCAATATAGATTCAAAACCAGACTTCTGTGATGAGTTTGATAGACTATGTCTCAAATTAAAATCGATTTCGTTATTCAATAAATCCGATGAAAATGATAACGATGAAAGTAAGTTGTTTCTTGTATATAAAGATTAAGAAATTAATTAAAAAATACCAATATGATAAGTTAAGGAATATTTTTAAAATACTTGCTAATAATATATTTATATTCAGATGTAATGAATCTATCAGGAATCACAAATTTATCCGACGATTCACAAAATAAATTTAGCATAGAAAATAATGGTAATGATCAATGTAATTTACAAAATATAAGTATTGTGCGTGTATATGTTTATTTATTCATTACGATTAATTATTTATTACTACTCATGATTTATAGATGAATTTTTTACTCCACCATCTACTCCACCATTGATACATTCTGATTCGGAAGATGATATGTATACTGCAGAAGAAGGCTGTACATTGTTTATTGAAAAGTCAGTAATATTTTTGAAAATGTTCTATAATCTAATTTATAATTATATACAGTTATTAATCTATTAGAAATGGTAAACTAATATGCATCACATTTTTTTAGTGACATACCAACAAGAATTGATTATGCTGTATACAATGCTGTTTCGCCTTCTATTGATCCTGATACATATCCAAACATTTATCGTTGGCGACATGAAATGCAACTCATTATGAAACGTGATAGGCACAGGTTTGAAATTTTATTTGTTTGCTAAAATTTTTAAATAATATTATCGGACAATAATAATATTGTTTTTATATTGGTTTTTTAATTTTTAGTTTCAACGTAGTAAATACGATTAGAAGAAAATTATTAATGAGTCCATAATATATTCACGAATAAAGTGAAGTATCAAAAGGGCTTGTGATAATTCTTATTTTAAACGCACAGTACGTTTGTAAGAGTTAAAGACTGTAAACAGAATGGAAAAAATTAGCAAGATTTCCAACTCGATATTAAATAATAAATCGTTTATATATATATATATATATACATACATACATACATATACATATATACATACATACATACATATATATACATATATACATACATATATATATATATCAATATTTTTTTTATTGACATTAAAAGTCGACTTGCTATTTGTTACCATTCTTTTTGCAGCCTAAGATGTTAATCTCTCGAAACATTTTATCAAAGATAATGTATATTTAAGATAAAACTATATTTTCTACGTATTTTATATTGTGTACATACTATTAGTATCGAAGAAAAAACAATAATAATAATTAGTAAAATGTCTAAGCTTTTTAATTTTTTAAAACTTCTAACGTATTTCCATTTAAAAAATGATAACATAAGATGACGTATATAATGTGATTTTCTTCATGTATCTACATACTATTGATAAGAAGACAATAATAAAATATAAATTATGATAACTTAAAATATCAGTGTTATCATTACTAAACTGTTCTTAAAGCAGAAAGGAAATATTATTACATTTTATATTGATAATAGAGTTACATGTCATTGATGTATAATATTTGATTACAGATTATATACTTTACAAAATATCGAAACTTAACATATTAGATTATAATTATTATTAATCATCGATGTTATTTAAGTATCGAGACAGAAGCTTTATTTTGAAATATAATTATCACAATGAATTTTAAACTAGTGCAAACATTTATTTTAGAATAAATCGCATAACTTTGCGTAAATAAAATACACTTATTTAATCTCATTTTTAAAGAACTAAGAAATGTGAGATTAAAATCTTTTCATTATAATAATAATTATTACAAGACTCAAATTTTATAAAAGCTAAAGCAATTTATTTGCAGCAATATTAATAATGACATATAGTTATCTTCTTACATTCACAAAAAACTATATAAACAAATTTTAGTTGCGAATAATAATCTTGGAAGATCTTTTCATTCGCTATATCCTTGACAATCTACTTATTTTTATGTATTTATTTATTTATTTATTTTTTTGTTTAAAATAAATTGCCACGAACATATATTATTAACATATTATTATAATAACTGGCTTCTTATCTAAAGAAACACCATGATGTATTGCTGCTTATGCGGATTTAATTTCCAGATGATATTGGAATCATGGATTATTTTTGTCCAATTGCAAAATCTTTCCATATATTCTTCCTACAATACTCTACAGCCTTAATAGAATAAAACAAGGTCAAATGAATAGTAATATTTATAAAAAGATTTTCTTATCATATATAAAAAAGAAAAAAAAATTTTACGCAAACCTTGCATTTGACGGCATTCTCATAATTCTTACACCAATAATTCTGACCCCATTTACATTTTTCATTTGTCATATCGGATGGTTTGATACGTGCAGGCATTAACATCATAGCGAGATAATCATTCTTCGAACACAGTACAATTTTACTACATATTTTCTTAACGTCACCATGTGATTTAATTATGTTTATTATACTTTGTTCGTATACCTCCATCATCATAACGCACTAAAACATATGATATATACCGCTTATGTATAATTGTATTATTCAAAAACCTATACACGACGATTTATTATAATAATTTAATTTACTTTATTTTGTTTGTTTGCTGGCATATATTTGCAAATTTTCGATACGACCTCTTCGATATCGCTATCTACTTTAGGATTATCCAGAAGTTTATCGATTGTCGATATAACCAATTGACATAAAGCGCATTCTTCCATAGATTCTATTAGGATTGCAACAAATATTGTGTGTATGTATATATATATATATATATATATTATATATAATCAAGCTTATTAAGATATCAGAACAAAGAAATATAAATACGCATACCTTTTATCTTTTTCGTATCAACTGTACAGAAACCAATCATCGTACAAACTTCTTTTGGTGTAACATCCTCCGAAAGAATTTGTATTACAGCATCGGCATATTGACTAACGAAATTATTACATTCCTTAGAAATTGTCTTTGGAAGATGTTTGCAAATACCATAAACGATATTTTCGATTTCATCTCTGTTTTTTTTCTTGGTCATTTCTTTATCAATATATTGCATCACAAATTCACATATAACGCAAGTCGTACTATCTTTTACTTTATTTTTAATACTTGGTTGTAGTGGCAAAAAGTCAGGTATCTCATTAGTCACTGAATTATAAAAAAAAAAAAAAAAAAAAAAAAAAAAAAAAAAAAAAAAAGAAATATATATTTTATAAATTATAAATTTGTCTAATCATTAATAATCATTAATTAGACTTACTTATTTCACCATCTTTATCAGTTAAGAATAAGTTTCTTGGTCCTGGATCTTCCTCCGGATTGCACAACTTGATATAAACACAAATTTCTTTTGGTGTAAGATCAGCAAGTAACATTTCCACTAGTTCCTTACTATACTCTTTCACAAAATCTGTACACTGATCGATCAAAGAGTTTGGCAAATGACTGCATAATTTATCAAGTTCATCTTTTATTTTAACCTGAACATAAAAAAGAAACATGTAAAAAAGAAAATCTAAACGAAAGATCTGATTTAATGATCTAATTTAATTACTTCTGTTTTGTTGTCCTTAATAGCATTATAGATTTGTGTTAGAGCTAGTAAACATAATGGGCAACTTGGTTTATCATGTCTTTCAATTATGTAGCCTTTAGGAGCTTTATTCCAAAGTTCTATCAGCTCTTCTGATGGGCATATATGTATCATTGGACATACCTAAATAAAATCTCGTGATATATTTCAATGTTTTTTCTTTGTTTAAAAGTTACATAAATATCTAATATTGTTAAGAAAATTATATATTTACCTGAGATGGATCGATCTCTTGAGCTAAAAGAGCTACAACTGCATCTCCATAAGTATTAATAAATTGTTCACACTCACTTTCAACACTGTTTGGTAATTTCTTACATATTTTTCCAATAATTTGTTTTACTTTTTCCTTAAAAAGAAATCAAAATCATAATTATTATTTTTCAAATTCTATCATAAAGCTTAATCCAATAATTAATACCTCATTAGTAGGATCCGTAATAGCGATTTGTACATAATGCAACACATATTCACATAATGCACACCCTTCTTTGCTGTCAATACCTGTTGATGTTCTTGGTCCAGTTAAAGAAAGACCATATCTTTCTATTGGTAATTGCATTTCTTCTATTTCTGTGTTACGATGTTTATTATCAATTTCTGTATCAATTTTCTTATCTAAAATATGTAGACCAATTTCTGCAGCTTTTATAGGAATCAGAGGTGCAATTGAACCCTGTATAGTACAGTAAAAATATATTTAACATAATGATTATATTTGCTAATTTTAAACTATGCTTCACATAACTGTTACATACAGTTATTCTTTTTCCTGGACTGGGGCAAATTCCAGACATTTGACATACAACGTTGCCATTTAACTTTGTTGTGAGATATGTGTATATTTCTGGGTAATATTCATCAACAATTGCCTTGCACTATATAAATACATAATTAAATTTTGTAAACTGTAGAGAGTTAAATAGAAAAACTAGTTAATAAAGACAGAATACATACTTCAGTAGCAAAAGATTTCGTTTGTTTACAAAGACCTTGAAGCACTAAATGAAATTCAGCTTCAGTAGTGTTTGCTACTAACAAATCTTTTAAATGACCTACAAGCTGTTCACATAGTTTGCATGGAAGATCATCATCAACTTCAACCATACCAACACTGGAAAGTGGCCTTATTTCTACATTTATAGGCTGTAATTTAATGTATATAATAAATTTAATATATATATATTTTTTTTTGTTATTGTGTAATATTTATCATGTATACCTTTACAGTTCCATCTTCATGTTTGTGGAACTTATCACTACACTGGCCTGATAAATGACATATATTCTGTGCATTGAAGTTGTCTTGAAGATGAGAGTAAATCGTATCAAAGTATGTCAGAATTATGGATGAGCAAGCATCTGAAAATGAGCTGAAATTTCCACAAATATCGAGCATCTGTTGCAACATTTTGTCCTTTGATATATCTTTTAAATTATATTCCATGTGTGTTGCAATCGTAAAACATTTAGAACATTCATCAGGTTCAAGTTCATCTTTCTCCAATGAAATGGATTTTATTTTCTTATTCTAAAAATATAATTCCATAAAAAATAGTACACTTACATTTTAATAAGAATGCTTTGTTATATTGAAACGTATAAAAACTTGGCTCACTCCTTATTTATACTAGACTGTGTTTTATGTTTAGCAATATCTAATCTTAAAACATTCATAAACATTTAAGAGCTGTATCATATATATGTATTTATATGTCAATAGGTTATTTTTCCACAGCTATAAATATATAGAAGCTTACATTATAAAAAAAGAAATGATAATCTTACCTCTGATGTTTGTTCTTTAAATTTACTCAGTAATATATCAATATGTGCTGAATTACAGAGACCTGCTACAGAACATACTACAGATGGATTCATTTGAGAAGCCAAAGTTTCCACAAGTTCAGGAATGAATTGATCAACAAGTTTTACACATTCCTCTACTATTGGATTAATATGAATCAACTTGCAACTGCCTTCAAAGACTGCTTTCAAATCTTGTTGAGTCTGATTACTTTCCAGTTGATCTCGTGCCTGTTGCACCATATCTTTACATACTCCACAAACTGTATCATTATCTTCTGGTACTTCCATTTTCTCCCAAACCTTTTTAATACAATGATGGGTGGCATTGCAATTTGCAGAAGTTCTATTATTCGAAAAAGAAAGAGTCTGATTATTTTATAGTTAAGTATTGATACAAGTAATATTCTAAATATGAATAAATTAAACTTTGACATCTTATTTATAGATAAACATATAAATCTCTAAAGAAACTTTCTTGAAATAACAAACAATGTATTTACTCTAACTACTATTAAAACAAAGTTTAACAACATTTTTTTCTATAGTACAGTATTTATAGATAATATTTATTTTTATATTTTATATTAAATATATATATTACTAAACTTACGTTATATTATGACACCAATAAGATGGACCCCATGTACATTCTTTAGCTCCCAAAAGATAGGGCGCACTTTCTGCTGTAATAATTGATTTAGCTGTGGATACTACAAAACAAAAATAAAGAAAACAATCTTAATGCATATTAACTTTGTAATATTGAAGAAATTACAAATTCTACATATTCAAAGTATGATTAATGTTTCCTGAAGCACATTATTAATGCCTGAGTCATCTTCCTTATGTGCTCAATAAGTGTTCCTTTCTTCTAAGTAATAAAAATTCAAGATTGACGAGTTCTTTTTTAAAGGTCATTATCATGACTATTTTTTTAAATGTAAAGTCGTATACAGTAATATGTTTAATTTAAATATTTAAATATAATAAAATAAAATAAAACAAGAATAAAAAAGGGAATTACAAAACATTCTTGTCATTTATTTGCCATTTTGATATAAACAATCGATATGGAAGTAGTAAGATAACTACGTCGCGAAAGAACAAAGGACGATACTTACCAGCTAAAATCGCGCAAAGCGCGATTAACATCTCCTTCATTTTATATCACTATGCTTTTATAGACACTTGATTACTTCCAAAGACTTTGTCTAAAATTCGAATAATTACAGCTTTTTATTTAATGTAAATACGTTAAAATTGATTGATATTACGAACAAGTGACGTACAACTTTAGCAGTTGCGCTGTTGTGACGACGATAGGAAGCTTCTACTGATTCTTTACGAATCATCTATCGCAAGAAGAAGGCGCTGTGTGCTACTATCAAAAATAATTATTTTGTTGAATGTATATATATACGTACGTATGTGCGTATTGCCTCATGTTCCGATAATGCATATATATATATATATATATATATATATATATCAGATAGTAATAAAAGGATGATGACTATTAGAAATCAGTCCATAATATAAAATGTAATATAAGCCGCATCAGGCTTTTGATTCATTTTAATTTTGTCGTTTGTAGGACCAATATTTGTCGACAACATTACTATTATCGTAAGAAAATTGAATAATTACGTTTTTTTAAAACAAGAATCCAAAGATCGGAATTTATCATTCTTTTCGAATGATTGATATTGGGTTGGCAACTAAGTGATTGCGGAAAGTGTAAAGTCCATCTATTGACAAAATCCGCAATCACTTAGTTGCCAACCCAATATTTGGAAATAACAAGTGGAGTCATCTGTTGTAAGACGATTGTACTTTGGACAAATGCAGTTATTTCCAATCGATTCTAATATCATCAGTTATCTATATACCTTTAATGATAATATAAACATGAACTGTAACTAACTTCAGCACTTTTATTGGTGGATTCGAACATACTGTTGCCTACTATTATTGCCTATCAATGTGTGTGTCTATCAATTGCTCATTTAATTTAAAATCACGTATTTATAATATAAATGTACTTCTCGTAATCGTACTTTTATGTACAAATGTTTTTACAAGATTTTATATAATGTAAAATTGTTTGATAAGATTATAAACAAAAGTATGTCTAATAATACGAATTCACTTTTTGATTTGAATATATGTGATGGTGATAATTGCTGTAATAATACATTAATAGAAGCAAATATAGGAGTATCGTCTGAATCTGTAAATCCTATTACTTCTATACTTTCATTAGATGATACATTATTACAAAATATTGAAGATAAAGCTTGTAATGAAATTCAAAATTTAAATTCCACTGAAGATAAAGAAGCAAAAACTACTTTTAAAACACAGTCAACTACCAATTTGTTACAAATATGTAGAAAACAAACATTTGGACAAGAAATTAAGACAATGAAAACAACTGATTTAATTAAATCATCGGATAAATCTTTGGAAGATGAAAATGTATGGAAACAATGCAGTTTATTGGACGTAACATTTAGCGAATTTTATAATGTTGATGATAAGAGAGATGATACAAGTCAAAATGATATATTTGATATAATTGATATTTCTAATAAAAGCATAGAACAAAATAAGTTAGGTAATATACATTAATTTAAATAACTATATAGATATATAATTTAATTATAAGTAAAACAAATTTGTATAATAGCATATCAGAATATATATAATTAATTTTAAATATTTCAGAGGATAAAAAATCAATTATAGATGATATTAATACAACAAAAAAATTGTGCTTTGATAATGAAGAATCTACGAAAGAAACCATACAGTTTAATAAAAAAACTGACAGTATTCATTCTTTTTATGGACTTCCGGTTGCTGTAAAACAATTAATTCATAAGATAAAGGGTTTTAATACATTATATAGTAAGTATAATACAAATAAACAAATATTTATTTTATTTTTTATATTATATACATTTGTAAGGTTGGCAGGATGAATGTTTGCAATTAGATGCTGTAAAAAACAGAAAAAATTTAATTTATGCACTTCCAACTAGTGGGGGTAAAACTTTAGTAGCAGAAATTCTAATGCTTAAAGAAATTATATGTAACAAAAAAAATGTTATCTTCATTCTTCCATTTGTTGCAATAGTACAAGAAAAGGTATATAATTTCATATATTTAAAAAAATTTAATTTTATGAACATTATACATTAAAAAATATATTTATGATTTTATGATATATAGATCCAAACAATGACACCATTTGCTATAGAATTAGGTTTTTTGATAGAAGAATATGCTGCTACAAAAGGTCATTATCCTCCTAAGAAACGACGTAAAAAGAATACTATTTATATATGTACAATAGAAAAGGCATTAGGATTGATTAATAGTTTAATAGAATTAAAAAGACTAAATGAAGTAAGTGAAATGTGCTAATAATGTAAATTTATATAATAAATTTATAAATAAAAAATTCATATAATCTTCACTTTAATTGCAGATAGGCCTTTTGATAGTTGATGAATTACATTTACTTGGTGAAAATGGTGGTCGTGGTGCTACATTGGAAAGTCTTCTTACAAAAATTATGTATATTAATGGTTAAATCAATTACCGCTATTTTACTATAATGATTCTACAAAATTTTTCTCTATGTGTTTTGATTTATGATTTTTTAGAAGATATACACATAGTTGGAATGAGTGCAACTATAGGAAATTTAGAAGAGGTAGCCCAGTTTTTAAATGCAGAGTTATATACTGGAACTTTTCGACCTATTAAAATACAGGAATATGTAAAATGTCAAGATGATATGTGGTTAATTGATATACATAAGGAAGAAGTATTAACAGATATGAAAAAAATACATTATCCTGTAAGTTACTGATAATAAAAATAATTTTATCTATTTTTTTTTCGCTATATATGTTTATATTATCACTATACTTGTTTTTTGAAGTATTCAAAAAAAGCTAATGTGATAGATCCAGATAAAATTGGAGGTTTAGTTATGGATATTGTACCAAAGGATTCATGTCTTATATTTTGTTCTAATCGAAAAAATTGTGAAAATATTGCGTTACTTATGACTAAAGTATTATTTAGGTATACTATATATCAATTAAATAAGATCTGTAATATATTGACGTATAAGTAATTTATGTGAAGTTATATTTTATTTTAGGTCCTTGGAAAAGCATAAAAAGGCAGAAAAAGAAAAATTGTTAAATGCACTTACCAGAGAAGAAGGTTTATGTCCAATTCTAAAACAAACAATAAAATTTGGTGTAGCTTATCATCATTCTGGTCTTACATCCGAAGAACGGAGATTATTAGAGGATGCTTTTAGAGAAGAGGTTCTTTGTGTAATATGTTGTACATCAACTTTAGCAGCAGGTATAAATTTACCAGCAAGAAGAGTAAGTAGTTCAAATGAAAAAAAATATTTGAACAATTATTGTATATTTTTTATTTACTATAATATGAATTGATAGGTCATATTGAGAAGTCCATATGTTGGTAGACAATTTTTAAATATTAGTAAATATAAACAAATGATAGGAAGAGCTGGTCGTGCTGGGTTAGGAAATATTGGAGAAAGTATACTTATTTGTAGGAGTGATGAAATTCCACAGGTAGTATAATATATAACACAATTATATTTATATATTGTATTTTAAGTATTTAATTAGAGTTATACTCTGTACCACACAGGTCAAGGAACTTTTGATATCAAAAATGGATGACTCATTAAGCACTTTACATATAGAAAAAGATAGAGGTATAAATAATCTTATTTTAAGTGCTATATTATTATCTATAGCAACAACTCGATTTGAATTGTATGCTTTAATTGCAAAGAGTTTACTTAGTGTTCAGCAGAAACGTTTGAATATTAATATTAAACAGATTATGGACGAAACAATACGTATTCTACTTAAAAATGGCGTTTTAAAAATTCATACAATGGATAAATGTAATATTATTAAATCCATAAGTATTACTATCCCATCTCAAGAAACCATATGTATAGAAGATTCTGAAGTAACAAATAAAAAACAAATAATGGCCCTCACATCTAAAACTAAATTAGAACTTTGTGATTTAGGACGTGCTGCCATCAAAGGTATAATTTATAAAATACTTATTACTTATTCTTAGTTATTACTTGTCGTCAATTTTATTATATTGATTTTAAAGATTTTTTGTTTAATATTGGATAAAATTATGTTGAAGCTGGTATAGATTTGCAGTCTGCATATGAATTATATGAAGATTTAAAAACAGCACAAAAACATTTAATTTTAACTGATTATCTTCATCTTCTATATTTGATGACTCCTTATAACATATTAAATCAAATACAACCAATAGGATCTGTGTATTATGATGCAGTAAGTAAATAAGATTATTTATTATATATAATATCATAAATGTTTATTTTTTCTAAATGAGAAACACTACATTTTACTTGTAGATAACAAAATTATCAGACGTTCAAATGGAAATAGTAAGACTTATAGGAATAAATGAATTTATAATAACTAAATTACATTGTGGAATAATATCAAAGGTATGGTAGTTTAATGTCTAATTATATTTTATTTTTGGCTATAAAATTATATTTTAATAATTATATTTTAAAACACAGAATGTAAATTTTAAAGTAATTCAGAGATTTTATGTGACTTTAATGATTTATGAATTATGGAATCATCATACAATTCATTCTGTAGCTGAAAAATATCAAGTAAACAGAGGAATTGTACAAAATTTGTTAAACACAGTATCATCTTTTTCTTTTTCTGTTGTTAGATTTTGTCAGGTAAATGTTTAATTAACTTTATTATATGTTTAGTTAAATAAATCTTATAATTCTTAATTTTTTTTATAGGAGTTTGATGAATTTTGGGCATTTCGAGATTTATTAAATACTTTTAGCAAAAAGTTATCTTATTGTTGTCCTTCAGAATTGGAAATATTGATGCAACTTCCAACAGTGAAAATGGTATATTGTTTCAATTTACTGTTAATTATCAAAATTAAAACTTGTTTTCATTCGTTTTAATAGGGTAGAGCATATCAGTTGTACAATGCTGGGTATACAACTTTGCAATCTGTAGCTAAGGCAAACCCATACGAAATGCAACAAAAAATACAGTATCTTACGAAACGAATTGCTGTACAAATTATTACTGCAGCTAACGTAAGTTTATAATTAAATAATATCTTGCATATTAACTAAGTGTCTGTTGTAACATTTAATCTATTTTGCTCTACAGCTTCTAGTTTTAGAAAGAATAGAAGATTTGAAAGACGAAGTGGAAAACATTTCGGAAGAAATAAATCTGAGTAATTTAGAAATATTTTAAAGTGCATTTTATAAATTAAGAGTTATATGTATGTTTATATAAATGATTAAGATCGTGTTTTTTTTTCTATTTTTGTTAAATATAATAC
Source organism: Vespa velutina (assembly GCF_912470025.1). Taxonomy (NCBI): domain Eukaryota; kingdom Metazoa; phylum Arthropoda; class Insecta; order Hymenoptera; family Vespidae; genus Vespa; species Vespa velutina. The sequence continues at coordinate 1,827,195 of NC_062196.1, forward strand.
TCATCGTGCGAAGATAAATAATTTTATATATTTTTACATAATTTGCATATTATATTAATTCATGAATTGTGTCGTATAGAACAATGTGCTGTAAGATAAGTACTTTGTTTAAGCCGGCACGTACATTAACTATCCATATCATGTTAAATGTTTTACTTCAAGAAAAGTAAACATTGAGCAATGTTCGTTTATGGAACAAATTTTCATCTGTTACTTGCTAGTACTTTGACTTTTTAAAAACATATTCGTGTTATATCAAAATAAATAAAAAGGAGAGACTTTTTTTTTTATTATTTTCTTAAAAAAAAATATTTACATATCATAATTTATCTATTCATCTCTTTTTGTATAAACACGACTTTAAAGTAATCATTGGCAGTTTATTTTTATTAGTAGTAATATCTTTTATTTTTTTGAAATCCAAAAAATAAAATAAATTCTGAGATAAATCTTTCCATGTATTCATAAAACCATAATCATTTAGAAGTTTAATAAAGTCTTCTATGTGGTCAAATCGACTTTCAATTTCAGCAATTTTCAAAATACCACTGAAATAAAAGTAACATTTGTAATATTTAATTTTATTATATAAGTTGCAATATTTTGTTAATGTTGATGTTACTTACTCCTTTTTAAGAACTCTATTTGCTTCTAATATATAATCACCAAGATTTGTACCCATTAAAGATAAACAGAACACAACAATATGTACACTGTTTGTTAAAAGTGGTGTATGGGACATGTCACATGCTTGTACTTTTTCATTTACAGAAATTAAATCAAATGAATGTGTTTTTTGTTGAATTGATGCTGCAAGCATTGCCTCTCCACATCCAAAATCAGCTATTATATAATCATTAGGCCTGTAATCATTAAATATATTTTAATATATTTTTAAATAAAATTCATACTCTCTCTCTCTTTCTTTATTAATGATAATTTTATAGATAAAATAAAAAATGAACTAACATATTTTTAATAGATGCTATTATAACGTCTAAAGGATTTAAAGGCCACTGAGCAACTTGTTGCTTATATCCATCGTGGTAGGCTATAAAAGAATCAGGATCTTCTTTAAAATATTTTTTAGATTGTGTACTAGTATTATTATACAAAGTTTCATTCAAATATCTAAATCTTGATGCTTTCAATTTCATCATCATCCTTTCTCTTAATGGTAATGTTTCCTTGATTTTTTTTGGCTTTTTTTCAGATTTTTCTTTCGTAGCAAGCATTTCTCTTAAAAGTTGGATGTTTACTTTAGAATCTTTCTTAGTCTTGCTGTTGTTTTTATCATTAACTAATTCTGTATTATTTATAGAAATAACATTATCATCTTTTGCATATTTAATTTTTTTTTCTGTAATTTTCTTTAGTTTCAGAATTTTGTTTATAGAATTATTTTTTTTCTTCATTGTTTTTGCATTTAATTGTTTTGTCTGATTATGTTGAGACATTAACATACTTTTAACAGTTTCTTTATTCTGTTTATTGTTACCATTAGCTTGTTGCAATTGTATTTTATTCTTTTTCATTTTCTTTTTTTTGGATTTATTACTGTCTATTATTTTTTTTGGTTCTATTACTTCATTCTTTATTTTTATCAATTGTTTTATATTATTAGAACTAATACCATTTATATTTTTCATACTATCGGATATGTTATTACTTTTTTTTAAATTATTGACTTGGTTCGTCTTCTTTTTCTTTTGAATAGTCGTTATATTAGTTTTGTGCACTAAAGTCTTCCTTCTCTTTTCTTTCTGGAATAAAATGTATTAACAATAATATTTTTTAGTAATAAACAATTTATTTCAAATGTTATATCTTTAAAGTTGATATCTCTAAGTTATAACCTCTAAATATCTTACCAGAGCAGCAGCTTTCTTCTGCTTTTTGTTAGTCTTACTCATATTTAATAGTTATTTAATTTGTCAATGAAAGTGTACAATTAATCAAAAATACTTTACTAAACATAAAATAAATACTTATGTACATATGTCATTCATAAATATAATATGCTCATGTATTAAATCTATCAGTTGAAAATCAGTACTACCAACTACATTGTTTTCCAAACGATTGGAAATAAAACTATTGATAAAAATATCGTTTTATATATATTATTAATAATGTATATTGTTAATTGATAATATATATTTGTAGAGATTCGAAATATTCGATCGAAATTAAATAAAAATATTTAGATGGTATAGTAAGTATTTTAAAGATGGGAAAAATTTTATTGAAAGGAATTTATATATATATATATATATATATATATATATATATATATATATATATATATATATAGTTAAGATAGTTACCAACAGTTATTTATTACTTAACAGATATCTGATTGCTAAAGTTTTTAAAGCTGAAATGGTATTGGTACATGCGCGTTAAATAAAACGAGGCGTATAGATTTATTATATAAGTAAACATTAAGTATATAATTTCTATATGGTATCGATTTTGATAGATAAAACAACATCTTTTATATTTCTTAATTATGACTCATTATTTTATAATTGTAAAATTATGAATAATGAAAAGAAATTGTTCTTGAGATGTCAATATACTCCATTGATTCTTTGGAGAACATAGATTATAATTCAAAAATTGATAATATTTCGAACGGAAATAATATTATAATTAACCTCAAGCAAAAAGAGACAAAATTACAAAATCGTCCTTCTTTTTATTTAAAACATGTTCCATCCCTATCGTCTTCTATAAATAGTAAGAATTGTTTTGGCTTTTTTATTTTCGATGAAACATTAATTCTCGCTTTAATAGTAAAAAGGATTTCTATGTAATGCTTTGTATTTTTATTTATGTTAACACGCATAAAATGGTTCAAGCTTTGCTCAAGCTTGAACATTATCATGTTTTTGTCGTTAAAATCAATCGAGAAAGAAGAGGAGGTAGGTATGTAATAAGTGACGTCGTTGATAAAGCAAAAGGAAGTTTTCGATTGAACAAAAGAGATGATTTTTTTTCTTTTTTATTATTATTATTATTATTAAGAAAAGACAAGGAAAGGGAAAAGAAAAGGAAAAAATATTTACAGACGGTGAAAGATTTAATGAAACCGTGCAGAATTGCAGTCGCGACAGGAAACCGAACACTCTCGGCAGTAGGAATGCGATAATTGCGAGAGGAAAACTTGCGAAAACGTCTCGACAGTTAGAATTCTCGACGACGACGACGACGGCGACGACGATGGCGATGGCGACAGCGACGACGAAGACAACGACAACGATGAAAAAGAAAGAAATAGAAGAGGCCGAGGTAAAGAGGGAGAAGCACGAGAGCGTAAATCGTGGCGAAGGAAGAAAGAAGAGAGCGAATGGAATGGGAAAGAAAAGGGAGGATGATCGTTTCTCACGAAAACCCATAGAAAAGGTTTTCCTCAAAAAGGTTGTACCTTCTCCTACGAAATGCAGTTTTCATGTCGACGAGGAAGCTACCACCGAGATGACCGTGAAAGTTAACAGAAAGTTAGGCAACGTAATCCCAACGTCAAATGTGCAGACCTACAAAAAGCCAGAAATATCTTACCTGGAAATTCATCGTCGCAGATTGAGTTAGTTCTTTTTAGTTTATAGTTTAATAAAATATATTTAAGAATATTTTCGTTACGTTGAATATTTATATTTTCAATTTTATTTTGTTTTATTTTTATATTTGTTTTCATGGTATACGATAGGACTTAGATAAAGGAGTTAAATTTACCGTAACATATAAAATTACATTCGGTTCTTTTCATTTGAATTTGCCACGAGCTATTCTGGCACACGCCTTTTCTACATAATAAAATTCTGATTTAGTTGTTTTCCCAGAGAGAATCCACTTACATTTATTTTAGCTCCGTAACTGTTATAGTTTGTTCGTTCCCTTTACGAACGTAAAGTCTTGGCTTCGTACAGAAGCTCCAACAGAACAAGTGGGAAGGGATAAAGAAACCGTTTTGTCGGAAAAAATGTATTCTTTGTTCTTGATTAGACGTCGTCTTTCTTGATCGTAAAGTTTGTAAAAAGGGCTGAAGGAAAGGGAAAAGGAAAGAGAAAGAGAGAGAGAGAGAGAGAGAGAGAGAGAGAGAAAAGAAAGAGGGTAATCTCGTCGCTTCGAGATAGATCCCATCCTCTTTTTCTTTGCTGTTGTAATCTCTTCTTAATATTATGAGCACGCGGATACGTACACGATAATATTTCATGAAGAGAAATGGCGCCATTAAGTATGAAAGTAGAAGTACTTTGGTGGCTCGATATAGTCCAAAGGCATTGAGTTAGGCGTGCGGAACTAATTCGGATGAAACAAATGTTCGTAAGTTTTAAGTAAACGCGTGGTCAAAATCGTATCGAGAGGAGATTTTGAAGAATGGAGGATTCTCTATCGGATTTTCGTTGGATATATGTAAAAGAATATGATATAGAATGTTTCAATCGATTATTTTTTATATTTATAGTCGTTTATCCCGAGGAATGTCAGATCTCATTTTTTATACACGATTTCATACCCTTGTAATCTCTCAAACGTTTTAAGCGTTACACATGTCGATCTAAAAACGACGATCTAAGGACGACAGGTAGAACGAAGTCTCTCACTGTTTTTCTCGATTTCAGGTCTGTCGCGTTACAGACACACTATTCGATCTCCGGAGGGATTGAGTCTGTCGATTTACGGAGACAGCGAGGAACTCGATATGGAGGAAGGAGGAGGTGGCCGTATCTCCTTTTCCGACTTCTCAAGGGACGATCAAAGCGAACTCAGCTTCTACCGGCGTCTCATCGAGCGTTCCGCGACGCGATTGCCTCGTACTACCAGATCCTGCGAGACCGTGCGTTCTCTTCGCATCTCCACGGATTCAGCAAAGAGTTCGGATAATTTTCCTAGAATACGAGCATCTTTCAAAAGCAGCGCCTCCGAAAGCAGATTGGCCAAAAAGTCTACCTATAAACCGTATACTATCGAGGATTATCGAAGTTTGTCTGTACCAAAGCCCGATCGCTCTCTTGGACCCGACAAGGAAGAAATATTGGCTAAGGTATCTTTGTTGTTTTTCTTGGATCTTCTTTTCATTTTGAGTTTATCTTCCACGTATATGATAAGTAAATAAGTAAAGTTTCATACTTCTTTACATAAATATATATATATATATATATATATATATATATATATTTAATAAAATATATATATATATATTTATTTATATATGTGTTAATGTAAGGAATATACTTATGTTACTAGATTAGAATTGTACCTAATTGTACTTCATTTTCGAAAGGATCTTACAATTAGTTAATCGAGAATATTAACGTTCCTCTAAATATCCGAAATAGTTCGCGGTGTTGAGATTGGGATAGTACGATAGTTCGACTTGACGATGTTCTCCTAAACCGAGCGAATAGATATATCTTCTCGTTCGGCTACTCACGTTGAAGGGTAATCAGGCCGAGTTAGAAGCATTCGGTGCTCCAACGGATGGGTCTCATAGTTCCGTTTCATTGCTTCCTCCTTGAAAGTTAAGCTGCCAACAAGTTCGAACGTAGCTAAGAAAGCAGAGTCGAAGAAACTTTGCTGTTTCGTCGACCCGTCACAGTTTACAATTTCACGGAAGACGTAAAGCGAGTTAGGTTGTCGCACGGCTCCATAAGTTCAATCTAATAAAGATGCGGCTGTTTCCTACCACCTGTCTTACTATAGTCTTCTCTCTCTCTTTCTCTTTCTCTCTTTATTATTTTCTCTCTTTCTCCTATGTACTACTTTCTTCTCAAAAGTCCAAGTGGAGTAGTAGAATATAGTATACTCGCGGAATTGAATCCTGACGTTTCCGGGCTCGCTCAAGAAGAAGTCGTCGCTCGAATATAGAGAAGAAGAAGAAGTCGTCTACTTAAATTCGTTTTGAACCATGTCTTCGAAATAGAGATTGTTATCGTAGATAGTTCTCTAGGGTCGCAAAGATAGCTACTATGTTTTAGTTCTGTCTAGTTTCTTTCATTTTTCCCATTGCATCATTTCGATTGAGTTTAAGAATGCATATATTTTCAATCTTAGAGAGATGATTGACATGAATTATTGGTATTATTTATTTATCAAAGAAATATAAAGTAAAAAGGAAATATATTTATCCGAAAATGAATATTTATTGAGAATACGCTTATCGTCTTCTTATAATAGAAGATATTGTAAATGTTATGGACCCTTTGAAAAGAATACTTCTAGCGCGTAGAATGTTTCGTAAATTTTTCAGATTCACAGGCACGAAGCGAGGAAAAAGTAGGTTTACTGAAACTCGTATCTCGGATTTTCTTACTTCCAGCTACATGTATAGTTATAGTATTTTCTTTTGTATGTCAGTGTGTGACTTTAGGATACATGGCAAGAGAGAAAAGGAAATAGCGTTAGCTAGGATTCTGAGCTAGGACTGTGAAAACAATTTTAGCGGATTGGAAATTAAGATTTCATAGTCCCTTGCCAAATACGAATACAATGTTGCATTCAACATGTCAGAAATCCTTTTTTTATTTTTCTCTCTTTAACTGTTTTAAAAAAATTTTTAGATATCTACTCAGAAATTCTTTACATTTAGCTTATAACGTAGGTGATTATTTTCTCGTATCACTCTTTATTCGCATCAAACTTTAAGAGTGTATAACGAAACTTTTACGCATTGAAATATTTTATAAAGTGCAATAAACTATAATTTTATGATTTTTTTTTTATAGCACTGCGAGACATCCATTTGCTCGCCATATAAAGTAAATAAAAACTTTATTACACAAATCGGTTTAAATGCTAAGACAAGTTTTTAATATTTGTATAACTTTAAACACATGTAGAACATTTTAATGTTCTAAATATATTATATAATAGTTTATTGTAGTTTAATAAATCGAACGATGAATAATAAATTTCAGGAAGGTTGAGTTTAATTTTCAAATGCTTCGTAATTCTGCATTTTGATGACTAATTATAATTATATAGTAGATGATAAATTGGAACGTAATATAATCCAAATATTGCATTCAAATTTTACATCATTATTTTACTATTATGCGTATTTAGTAATATGGTACTTGCTACGCTTGTTATTCATTTTAATACACGTTTTATCGAGCTTGTCCGCGAATTAATATACCGACTAGTCCATATAATGGAACAACGTACTTGTTCTATATCAGCTAGTAGAATAGCTAGTTCTGTATAACATAAGAGTAGATGATAAAAGAGAGTAGGGAACGATTGTAAAAGAGAAAAAGAGAGAGGAAAGAGTAATCAAACGTTACGCAACATCGAAGTTTGCTTCGAAAGAACAGAATCTTTTATATGCACCGTTTTTCATAAGCGCGTGTTTGCAATACGTTAGCTTATCATTATGCAGGATTACCGAATAAAAAGAAGGATAAGGAGAAAAAAGGAAAAGAAAAAATAGATAAATTTACCGATCCAGGAGAATAAATTTATTTTTAGTGGATATGCACCGTCCGCCGAGAATAGACTAAATAATAGACTAAAATGACTTTAGATGAGATATAACTGGGTAGATGCTAGGTTTAATTATACTCATTTTAAAGATATATATATGTATATATGTGTGTGTATATATATACTCATACACACACATACATACATATATATATATATATATATATATATATATATATATATATATATATATATATATATATAGAGAGAGAGAGAGAGAGAGAGAAAGAGAGAGAGAGAGAGAGGTATTATGAATATTACACATTCAGTGTATTTCCGCTGCTCTTGGTGTTTAATTATGCTGACGTGTGTTAGTTACGTGTAGACTGTAGATTGTTGAGAGACAGACAGAGAGGCAAAGAGACAGAGAGAGAGAGAGAGAGAGAGAGAAAAAGAGAGAGAAAGAGAGAGAGAGAGAGAGACAGAGAGAGAGATGAAAAATAAATATGGAGGTTCAGTGAGAAAAAGAAAGAAAGATCACGAAGTGAAGGGGTTAAAGTGTAGCAAGGGTGGTTCATTCGACCGTCGGTTCATTTAACTTTTAGGAACGACCTCGCGTACTACGTCCGACACACTCTGGCAAACCTTTTCTCGACTAGATAACCTATACGCTCTTTTTCTCTCTCTCTCTTTTTTTATTTCTCTCTCTATCTCTATCTCTATCTCTATCTATATATCCTTTTTCCATTCTTTCTTTCTCTTTTACACTTTCTACATATCCTCTCGTCCTCTCGTTTCTTTCGCATTTCTCTCGTTCGACGGGACATTTGCATAATCTACTTTGTGTCGGATTCAAGCCGGTAAGCACCTTCGGGTACCTTGACGATTTTCTGTGTAGTCGAATCGATCGACCCTCGGCACTCCTTTAAAACCCTTTAAGCTCTATGCTCTCGTATAAGGGAGGATCGTTCCCTTTCTCTTGGGAATATTTAAATTCTTTCGCAACGATGCTATCACCGATGATCACCATATAAATTGGTATCAGAAGTTTCTTCCTCGGAAAACTTTCGAAACAAATAGTTGTTAAAGTCTCGACGAATTTTCGGAACTACGATAGAAAATAATTACTGTTTTTTTGAATATACATAAATGCATAAATACATAGATACATACATACATATATAAATATATCGTTCGTCTTCTTTCACAATTTAAAAAAAAATATTTATTTCTTAAATCTTTACGAACAGATATATTTTCATTATGAATCATCGATGTATCAATCATTTATGTATCATCAAACAAGATGTTGTTTCAAGTGTCTATGTAAGTATCGACATTGTAAAGAACTTTTAAGTTTATCAACTTGAAAGAATACTTTAACGTTGGAAGAAGAGCTAAATATCTTTGCGAATAAGATATGGCTCTTGAGCAATAGCAGCAACAGCAATAGCATCTGTAGTCGAGTGCAGATATACTTACATGAACATATACTTTGGAATATAGTATATATATTTCAGTATATATGTTTATGTACACACAAGTATATATATATATATATATATATATATATATATATATATATATGTATATATGGCAGAGGAACACGTAAGTAGTACTGACGACGTAGATTCTCCCTCTGTGAAACTTTCGTAAAAAGTAAATAAAGCCTTTGGATGGCTTTGGAAAGATGGGCTAGGTAAAGGAGGTAAAAGAAAGACAGAGATAGATCCACCCCATGTGTTTAGTTTGAAAGTTTGGCCTGAGTGTTGGGTAGCTTTAGGGCTTGTTTGTTGTTGCAGAGAGAGTGGTTGATGCGGCGGAGGTCATACGGGGACTCGGTTAGTGAACGCAACCGCCAGCATATACTTCACACAGCACAGAGATTCAAGGTACGAATGCACCGATATGAAAGAACCTACTAGCATAAAAGAAACTCTGAACTTTGTATGTGTTTTTTAAACAGAAAGTCCGTGCAACATGGTACATAGAATAATTGATATTAGAGTAAGATAGATACCCGATTTTACAAACCGTTTCTTTTTTTTTAATTATTTTTTCAATTCATCCATTGAAATTGACAATATTATGATGATTACTTGTAGCAAAAATATTGTTTGATTTAAAAGATACGTCAGGATATATTCATTTACATATATCTTCGTTTTGAAAAAGAACGAACGATAAGAGACATTAAAAGGACGTATTGATTTATGTCAAATTAGCTGGATAATCGATAACGTTAATGATCAAGTCCTTCAATTTTTTCTTTTTTGACGCGCAATTTCGACTTGCTGAATGACTTTTTTTCTTCAAGCATGGCTTGTAATTAGCAGGAAGGTATAACGGTCCAATGTAACCGGCACTTGCATCAAATGTTCACTGGAGTCAAAGTAGAGAGAAAAACTAGGTGTTCGATGAAGAAAACAAGTAAAAAAGAAGTTAAAAAAGATATAACAAACGTAACGGATGTTGTAGCTGTACTAGGTACGAACAGATAAATTGACACGAACGTCGTTCAGTTATGTTGTGGTCGATATTTAATTGCCAATTAGTGAATGCAAAGAGGCACAGTGAACGAGGACTGGTTCACTTTACACGTAATATAAACGATAGCTGAGTCTTGGTATGATATTGTGCACAAGATTTATTAACAAAATTAATTACGCCCCTTAATAATTGTTTCACTTTAACAACCTTAAACATTTTTTACTATTTGTTTCTTATTTTATATTGTCGATTATGAAAGAGGCTCGTATTGATAAGATTTTTACATTTCATTCATTGTTTTTTAAATGAAAGATTTTGCTGTTGACAAACAATTTTTTATTTCATAAAGCAATACTATATGAGAATTTTAACGAACCGTGATGTCAATTGATTAATAGAACATTAATTTAACATCCATGTGTTTCGCATTTGTCATTAGCTGGAGAAAATAATTATCTTTACGGTGTAAAATTTTGTCAATTTGCTCGGTGATATGTTTATGAAGAATTTTAATGAATTCGCAGAGTAGACGCTGTACACGGCAATTAGGTATATAAAATGTTCAATGAATATGAGAGAAACGTAATCATGAAAGTGAAAAGTTATAAATTCCGTAGATTTTTAGACTTTACAGTTTTTTATTATATAATTTCCATGAATTTTTCTGTTTCGGAAACTATTAACTTTTAATTAAATGTTCTTGAATATATCGCAAATCAAAAATATTTAAAACAATTATATAATGATTACGATTTATAGTTTAATACAAACATTCTCAAAAGTGAAGTACGCGATAAAACTTTTGGCATTATGCTAGTTCAAGCAGAATTTTTAAAAAGAAACAAAAAAAAGTTAGACAGCTGTTCAATAAGATTCCTTCTTGAAATATGAATTAAATCTTTTAGGACACCTTGTTTTAATGTTAAAGATATATATACATATATATCGTTTTTTATTTTATTCCCGTTGTTATATTATAAGTATAGTTTTATCTATCTATACAAGGAGTACAACAGTTACACACATATTTTCGTAAAGTTCAAATAATTCAGAAATATTAATCGACCCTTTTAATTATAATTGGTATCATAATTAGTATAATAGAATGCCACACGTAGAAATGAGTCGATTCCTAGAAGATCATTTATTAGAATAAACCAAGCACAATTAATTCTAGTGTAGCCTTTGTTCGACAAAGGACAAGAAAGCATCATCCTGAAACGTTAAATTTACGTGAAAGACGGCGCTGCATCAGTATATAATTCGAAATTGGCATAGATGGTATTGGTTTAAGCAATGCCACTCGAACGTGAATCCAATTATAAGCACAAAGCGAACGATGCGAGCCACGGGAACCGCGAGCTATGAGCAGACAAGGTTCGAGAACAGAAGGGATAGAAGTGCTAAGGGTTGCTCGCTTCTAGTATAGGACTTGGTCGAGCTTTACATATGTAGCTAAATTCATGAATAGGTAGGTTCTATACTTGTAGTAACGCAGGACACTGAAATTTGATTTTACGCATCTTTGACCCTTCGAAAGCTACTGTTCACAGTATTAGACACATCCTTTCTATTTAACCATCTACCTATATCTATATAGATTTCTCCTATATTACATATACATATATGCGTTATATAGAGAGTTCGCATCATCGATACGATTTCTACAATGGATTGGGATGCATCACGTACCTAGCGTGAAATCGATTTCATACTTCGACCTTTCCTCTTCTTTTTCAAGATTTACAAAGAGAAAGACAAAGATAAGGCGATTCGTAGCCGATGATCGAACGATCTTCACACAAAGTTGTTACCGCTCGATCGTATCTTATCGAAGGATACGGCTAAAGGGGATAAAGAAATTCGACTTTAAAGAATCGTTTCGATTTTCAGGATCTCCTTCTATAGTTCTCGTCCTATTCTTCTTTTCTCGATACCGCGAAACACTGATTTTCTTTGTGTTCACAGTCGCGACGCATCGCGCCTCGAAAATGTTTTCTACCTTCTTTGAACCATCGGAACACCGATCCGAAGGTAAGTCGAGCGTTTTTTTTCTGCTTCTCTCGTTTCTCCCTTTGGATTTGAACGGCTTTGCTCGATCTTCTGTACGAAATCTCATTGTGAAATTACTCGCTTGAATTCGTGATACTATAGAATGTTAAGGCCAAAGGAAAATCGTGAAATTTATGGAGATTCTTCTTTTTTTACTTTTCGTAGATCCATAAGAATTCATCGATTACGGAAAAGACAATAAATGGACGAAGTGATAGCGTCGAGAGAAAAAATCATTCAAATCGTCCAGCTAAATTGGTGATATCGAAACAGAATACGACGAATTCATCGAGAAAGATAAAGAAACAAGGAAAATCGACGAATTGTTACAGCCCTCTAAATTCATCCAACCATTTCGAAGATTCTTATCTGGATTCTCTGCGACAACGACATTTACATGAGAAAGAGTTGGTAGATAAATTAATAAAACAAGCAATTAATTCCTGAAGATCTAAACGTAAGATAATTTATTGTTTATTTATTTGAAGCTAAAATATGTATCATCCTACTACCATGTCGTTAAATGCGTCAACGAATTATTTTGTTAGTTTTTTTTTTTTTTTGTATTCACTGTTACAGTAGAGAGATTCATTTAAATTAATGAAAATATATGAATGGCTACATTTCATTAACTAACACTACAGTTGTTCTTTTGACTTCATTATAACGTACGTATCATTTTTCAAGGACCCATTTAGAAGTGTTATACTCTAGCTTTTCGTAGCATGTGCTTATTACCGTGAAAAGTTGAAAGAAAAATGTACTCAGTGCTATGATGAAAGTATTACTTTTTATTTCTTTACATTTATACGTAAATACCTTTGCTCTATCGTATTATGTCATTATATGTGGTCAGTATGTTCCCTTGAAAATAAAACAGAGAAAAGACCTAAAAACACGATTCCGGTTACTTCGTTACGAACGTTCCTTTCGTATATAAACTGTCGTGATACCCGAGAGATTAGTCGAACCATGAAATATTTAAACTTAATTCCATCGATATAAATTATTCGGGGAACGTTATCTTGGGAGTTCCTCCGTCGGTTTCATTGTTATATCCGAATATGAGCTTGGTTTTCCTCGCGAAGGGAGTTTGAAGGAGAAGAAGAGTTGAGGGAGAGAAGGGGTAGAATTCGTACGTAGATATGTGTACTTGTACACGAGAGACTCGTACTTGTACACAGTTTATACGGGCGACAGCGAAGCGTACGGTACGTTGGGGAAATGCGTATACTCCGGCTTTGCCTCTACAAGATTCAGAAATTATTCAATGTTTTTGACTTCACCGAGATCGCAAAAGCGAGTAAATGTGCGCCAATGATTTTAAACGATGGACAATCTGAAGAGATGAGAAATAAAAGTGAATTGAATTACTACATATAAGTAAGTACTATCATAAGCATCTCCATTTATTTTTAAATGTTAAACATTTTTTATTCAAAAATGTACTATTTCATTGAATTATTCGAAAACAAAATAACAATTTTATTAAGATTTTAAGCAATTGATGTTCAATCGATTATATTATACGGTATAATCTCTATTTTCTGAGAAGTTTAGTGAAAAAAAGAAAAAATTTAGAACAGTTTTCATACGAAAGTAAATTTCTCTCTTTTTTTTTCTTATCATTATATTTTACCCACTCTGTTGTTTTTTGTCTCTTTCATTGCATCGTAACCCCTATGTAAATGTTGTTTTTAGTGTATTCATGAATATGTAAGTATGTGGGATTAAACTACGCTTTAAAAAATAATTTGCTAGTTACCGGAGCAAGTGTCTTGAAGAAAGTTATATTCATGCCGCGATATAACTTGTTAAAGTATCCTGTCTTTATTTTTTAATCCAGCTACTCCTACGTGCTGTTTAAACAGTTTCCGCTTGGTCATTTCTTTTTTCTTTCCTTTCACAACGAAAATGTGCTTATAGCCTTTTCCTAATGAAATGATGTTACATCGTGAAAGTTTTAGTCGATAGAAAATAGATTTGCGAAATATTACGTAAAATTCTCTTTCTTTTTTTCTTTTTCTTTTTTTTTTTTTTTTTTTTAGATACTATTATATATTAGACTTAAATCTGATATTTAAGTTGGTCAATAATATTTCGGTTTTTTTTTTATATGACACGAATACTTAGAAATCATCAAGAAAAATAGTAAAAAAGTTAAGATGAATCATTTCCAATTATTTCTTTTCGCAATTGTCGTTCTAATTTTCAAAACGACATTTAAAAGTCCATCTAAAAAATATTAAAAAAATTAGTTTAGTATGCTTAGTATCAGTGTAGTAAAGTCTTCCACGCGTATACACATACATATAGATATATAGATATATTAATACATTACCTAGAAAACGAAAGCTTTACAAACACACATGTATATACTTACATATTCACATCTCACTTGTTAAAAGAGAAAGCGAGACAGATGGCGTGAAGAGGGGACGGGGGAATGGAGAGAGAGAGAGAGAAAAGTCGGAATCGATCCACAGGTTGCGCGCGCTTTCTAAGTTCACAGAAGCGCTATCAGTGGTGCGATTTGGAAGCTCGTGCCGGACACATAATTTCCACCTAGTGCGTGTAAATAAACTTGCATCCTTCTTACTACCTGCCGTTACTTTCAATGAAATCGATTAGGCGTCGTTGTTGTTGTCGTTACAACGCGAGTGCGATACAAGCGTAGAATAAGTGTAAGAGTTGGAAAGGACAAGGACCTGCATACATAGCAACGAACTCGTGAACCCAAAGGCGCCAGGCCAAGGACGAGTGGAACGGAGTTTAGAGAAAAGCTGCTAGGGGTTTCTCGTTGGATGAGAAAGGCTGATGCTAGTGGCTGTGGTGAATGTACGTGGATCGAGGCCAACGGAGGTTGGCAGAGACTGATTTCGTCAGCAGGCTACCACTAGAAGGGGTGGTTTGCCTTGCGTGTCAATACACATCAATGATTCAGGTGAGCCCCTTTTGCCTTGATTAAACTCACTTTCTAATTCTTCTTTTGTTTCTTTTTTCTCTTATTTTTCTTCCTCATTCTTTTTTATCTTTGTTTTCGTTTACTACAAAATCTATACGATCGATTTTTAAGTCGCCCCTTCGTTTTCCTTCGTAAACTTCTTTTCCACGTACCTTAATTTCGATCGTCGCTAACATTGCACGTTGTCTGAACAAAACGAGATGTCGCTACTGATGATTCACGGCATCTTACCACCTCTTTTCTTACCACGTGGGGAGCGCGCGACTCTCGTCTTTCATGGCCTTGAATCTTTCCTAGCCATTCTCGCACGTGAGTACATACGAACGACACGAAGTGAATCTTGGGGGAACTAAAGAATTGGTCCTAAAGAAACTTTCGACTTTAATGAAATTACTTGCTTTTTCTGCTCTCTCTCTTTATTTATTTTTTTTTCTTTTTTTTATTGTAAATCGAATTCATTATTTCTAAGTTACTATTCGTCGCAGAAACATTTTCAGTTATGCATGCGACATTAATATAATTATAGCAATTACAATTAGGCATATATAAAATAGATCGTGAAGTTAATTCTGAAATCGGCAGGAGATAGGCGTTAATGCATAGGCGATAATACTGTGGCCTGGCATTACAAAAGTTTTATGCGATATGTACATTTGATAAAATCCTCCCAAGCACGTCGCGTGACTATTTGGACTAGTCAATCTGGGACTCAAAGTAAAAATATGCTACGGCGCTAACGAGAATCGATTTAAAGTCGTTGACTTCGTTACATTCGCGAAACTGCGTCAGTTCAGAAACGCATTTAAATTTCAAACAAACCACGACCAATACGAAATGCGAAAGTTACTTTGACTTTTCGATACAGCGATCCCTTGATTTGATAAGCTTTATAAGCTTTTCAAATGTTTAGAAGTTAACGACTAGATTGGATAGACTGAATGGTACGTAAAATGTAAAATAACTAGTTTTAATGAGATATCGAATGAATCGTTTGAAAATTGCAAAAAATCGAACTAAATTTTTTTTTTCGTTCGGTCATAATCACATAGAAATCTGTTCCAATCTATCAAGAGAATTCGAGTAAATATAATATTTTCGATATGTTTTGCAGCGCTTTCGTAATTTATGACTGACTTCAACATTAATGAAAAAAAATTTAATAAACGCGCGTCCCTGCATTCACCATTTATTAAAATGCATGGTTGAGCTTGAACAAAGTTCGTGTAACATTTTTGTACGTTCTCATGGAAGCAAATTTGTAATAGCTTTTGACTTTTCTACCTTTTCTGTCGGTCGACATGTGCAGTAAATACTGGACATTGATATAGTGCTGTACACATATCTAACTTAACCCGCAGAAAATATACAACCAGGTTAAATGATCAATGTTAACTCTTAGTTGCTTCATGGTGGATCTTATGTAAATAGATAATGGATCTCCAGCACTTGGTTCGGGTTATTGGGCTGTTGCCGTTAGTTGCAATTGCCGAAGGGCAGTTCATTACCTGCCGGACTCTATTTCGATGAGAGCTGTGTCGAACTCTAACCATTCATGCCTTTGAAGTGGTAGTTGCCTCGAGGGCGTTCGCTATGGAACAATGAGAATTATCCCTTCTCCTATTTCTCTTTCTTTTTCTCCCTTTCTCCATCTCTCTCCCTCTCTCTTTCTTTTCTCTCTCTCTCTCTCCCTCTCTCTCTTTCTTTCTCTCTCTCTCTCTCTTTCTTTCTTTCTCTTTATTTTTCTCTCTCTCTTTCTCTCTTGCTCTCTCCAATACGTCTTTCGTTTCTCGTTTCTATCTAGGCACATATATATGTAGTACACGCATACAAGCGTAAGAGCGTGCGATATCGCTTGTATGTTTGGCGTTGCTGATTGGCTCGCTTCGGGCGAGGTATTAATCATCCTGAAATTGGTATGTGAAAGGTATCTTAACGAACTGACGGATGAGAAAGCTTTAAACTACATTTCCATATCGTTTGTCTTTTACATTGAGTGTCACGAGTAACGACGTTTCCATAATCGATATTTTCTTCCTTTCCTTTTTCTTAATTTGATCATACTGCGAGAACCTCGTATTTTCCATTCTATAAAATTTGGAGTTTCTTTTGATGAAACTAGCTGTTTTGTTTGATAATCAAAACGAATTCTCAATAAGAGGAAAAATAATAGCTTGTTAGTTATCATACGAGTAATTGTACATTAGTTTGAAATAGTTTCGAATCATTTCGTGGCTGCGATATCTTGCCTAATCATTCGCTATCAAGATGATTGTAGACTATGTTATAATTGCTTACATCGCGCGTATAGAGAGAATTACAGTTACGCGTGGTATACGCATTATTACTAGAATATCGATTATCAGATAGCCATGCGTCTATATCTCTTCCTCCATTAATTACTGATAATAATTCTATATATCGATACTATGCATTAATTAGTATATATACTAATATATATATATATATATATATATATATATATATATATATATATATATTAGTGTATATATATATATATATCATACTAACTATATATATGTAACGCTATATATATATATTATTACAATAAAAGTTATCTTTTGAATGCTCGCGTTTGCTATAATTATATATAGTTAAATTATAGGTATATGATTTCGTAAATATTCATTGATGAACAATATTTAGACTGAATGTACATGAATACGTTATTTTAACAGGCTACATATGTATACATGTATAATACCAAATGAAAATACATGGAAGTAATTCTTATTGTATCTTATATTTTTAAGAAACTTACTGAACATTAGAATTATAAAACTCGTTCGTGTTCTGATTTTTTTACGAGCTTGCAGAAAGATAAACAGCGTGTTAATTAAACGTAATGGAAAGCACACGTAGCTAAAGTTCCTTGACACGATTTACACATTCAGAAATGAGAGAAGGGAAACCTGTATGTCTAGTTTTTTTTTCTTTTTATCTTTTTTACATCTTCTTTCGTCGTACTTTTCTTTTTCTCGTATATTTCCTTAGCTACTTCTATTAGTGGTAAATTATAGAATCGCAGCTTGTTTAATTATTTCGGTGGTTATGTAAATAAAATACGTGCACCACGGGTAAAATTGAAGACGTGCTAATTATCACGCAAAGGGAACACAAGGAACAGAGCAAAGATGGAAAATGAGTAGTAAGAAGTGAGTCCCTTAATTGCAGTGGCTCCCTACTCGACGAAAGTGTACTCTCTCGTTTTTCTTTTCACATAACGGTTTATCTGTGTGCTACGTTTTCCAAGGAGAAATAGCTTCTTTTTTAAGGCGACTTCATCGAAAACCCTCTTTAATTAATGCTTTTAACAGATCGGATTCAAGATGGAAACGGATAGGCTACCATAGATAGAAAAAGCAAAGTAAACAGAAACTTGGATGTCTTTGCCGTTTTCCGAGAGTATTTCCTTTTTAGATATATTCTTTGTGCGCTTTTATTCTCTGCTCTAAACAGTGGATCATTACAGAGTAAACTTACTAACGAACTGAAGCGAATTGATCGAAAACAAAGGGAGGTTTCAGAACGTTTAAAACCTTCGAACGATAGATAATCGTGAGCCAAGCCATTTTCCAAAAGTCCGATAATACGCAAGTTCGATTGTATCTCTTGTTCTTTGGAAGACGAAGGATAAGGTAGGCGTATTCGTTTATTATCATGATCCGCATCTCTTTTCAATGGGCTTTTTATATAGTGTATCCGCCTGGATAGTTTAAGAGTTTCGGAAGAGTAAAGGAGAAGGTAAAAAAAAGGAAGTATAGAAAGAAAGATAGATAGTACGAAGGAGGAGAAAAATAGAAGATAGAAGATAGAAGATAGAAGAAGAAGAAGAAGAAGAACAAGGGAAAAGGAGTATGCGAAGAGTCGAACGAAAGAGACTTTCAAAGAATTTCCAATTCTCAGCTTTTCAACGTCGCCGCTTTCGACGCTTTCGTTGATGTGAGAGAGGTTATCGTAATGAACGGTATTCAGTTTAGTTTGAGGTAAGTTACGAGCCAGTCTAGTCAGTCAGTCAGTCAACCAACAAACCAACCAACCAACCAACCAACTAACCAACCAACTAACCAACCAACCAACCAACCAACTAACCAACCAACCAACCAACCAACCAGCGAACCAACCAGCTAGCGAACCAGGAAATATCGGTGTAGGCATCCAGACACTGATTGTGAGATAGAAGTAAAATGAAACGGTAGAAGAATTGAAAGGCGGAATTCACCCTCTTTCTGTGCTTCCAATCTTCGCGGTCATCCTCTCTCTTTCTCGTCTATTACACAACCCGTTCATTCTTCGTTCATTTATATCGATCGAATAGACGAAAAATTCGTAGGAAGATCCAATGGATACATGAGGTATTTACGTTGCCTTTTATAGACGGATTCTCATTCGCAAGAGAACTGTACTCATCTAAATGCACCTCGTACTAACTAACCAACCAACCATCATTCTCTTCCTCTCTCTGTTTCTATTTTTCTCTCTCTCTCTCTTTTTCTTTGCCTATCGTACCGTTTTCATTCCATCCTTTTTCTTCATCGAATGCCTCGAACGTGAACGTTTCGAGTCAAATTTTATTTTTTTATTTTTTATCTATCTTTTCTTTTTTTTTTTTTTTTATAGAAACTGATCGATGTCGAAAAAAATACACATTCGTTCACTGCACAAAATATTTCGAGTGTTTGGAGGAAGGAAATGTTCGGGCCTTTGTTTCCTTAATGAAGTTATAAAAGTAATTTCGCTTCGATAGATGAAAGCCATGGAATTCCATTAATTAAGGCGATAAAGAATCGTTCAACCGAAAAGCAATAAGCGTCCAATCTGTCAGAAAGATCAACGTACCATATATCTATATACATATATGTTTTGATATAAAATCAAAGAACGTTGAATTGAAAATCAACAATCGTTAAGTTAGGAACAAGTTGAGAAAAAAGAATTAAAATTCGAGGTTTCGTATTTAAAACTGACATATTTTCATTTAAATATCTCTATAAGAAGATAAAAAGTAAATAGATATTAAATATCATTGAGAAAGATCGTACATTTAGATGTTCATGTTCAACAGGTACATTTTTGGAAATAAATGTTGTTACTTGTTTCGACCATTTTCTCGATGTCTCGAATAACGTGCGTGGAAGAGACAAGTCAATCGGGACGCGAGTCCTTGTACTTCCTACCTTGTACGAGATAGGCTGCGGTTTCGAGACTTGGATGTGCAACGAAAGCCCGAGAATACACAATTTGATAATGGGTTAACTGTGTAACGCTCGCCCGTTTACTGTAGAACGTAGGAACTGGTTCGAATCGGTGATAACACTGTGCTCGCATAATCAATCACGCTGTTCTCCCATCTCCTCTCTCTCTCTCTCTCCCCCTCTTTCTCCCTTTCTCTTTCTCCTGCGTTCAATTGAACCACGATGTAACACCAAGAACGGAACAGTGTCGATAATAGCAGAAGCAACAATAACAGCGATAATCATACGCATTTAGAAGTAGTTGTACCGACTGATCGGAAGAGGTAAGAGGCACTTGTTCATTCTCTAGTTAGTGGTAAAGGTACATGTAATGGTAGAGGTCATCAGTACTGGTGTTTCGTCCGTTGGCACTTGACACGTTTGATGCGCTTATGCCTGGCTCATTGGTGGCTTTCCTATGTCCTACGACAGAATTAGGCCGTGTTTCTCACTCTCCTTGCCAATTACGTCAACAAGACGCATTTGATTCCAGGATTATTCGCGTTCATTGCCCCATTTGCGCGTTATTTGAAATACATGAGTCACGAAAGCGATATACTGGTATCCCGTTTCTAAATGTTATTCTTTTAAAGTGTATTATTGTATTTTAAAGTTTATTCTTGTAATAAGATCAATTGGAACATTGTTTGGAGCGTGACTAAGAATCACCTTTCATTTATTCAGTTTCGTTCACTTATATTCGAGAATTCTTCAAGTTGTTGTCGAATTTTTTTTGAGTACTCTTAAATAATTTCTATACCTAGTTGTTATCATGATAGATACAATTGTAATATGTGATGATATATATTACGAATTAGTGATTTGTAGTATTCATCAGTTGAATTATAACAAAAGAATTAGGCAAATATTTCGAAACAAAATAGGAAACAATAGCTATAGGAATTCATTTACGATCAAGTTTCAGTAGTTTTAGAATGAAAATTATATTATATTAAATAGTTGCGAAAATTATATTATATAGTTGTAAGTTAAACACATGTTGCTGTTTCTTTCTCTTTCTTTTAATTCTAGTCTTTGTTCCTTTTCATTTTTCGTAAACTCACGACAAGTTAATAAATCTGGGTACACCTGACGAGAAATACACGTCTTTTCCGGGCCTCTGTTGGATTCTCTGAGGACAAGAAGGTTTTTATTCTGCGTGACACTTTGTTTCAACGTCTCGCATTTTATACTCCTTCGCATGGTTGCACGCAAAGTCAAGTCGTTTCAAAAATCTCTGCAGCGGACGTGCGAACATCTTTTAGCCCCCTTTTTACTTTGTTTCTGCAAATTTAGAAAACAGAAATTTCTTCGTTTAAAAAGTAGAGCCAATCTTATATATGTTATATTTTATAATATTATATTAATAAACATTGTATATTTTATATATAATATCTCTCTAATTAAGGAAGGAAACAAAGTACATGGAAAAATATAATAAAAATATTTTTAATTTCATATTCATCTAAATAACTAACTTATAAGTAACACTCTTATAAGTAATTTGTTTTGAGATTGTCCTTACCTTTGTATAATATAATATATCAATGGATAGCACAAAAGTGTTGTTTCTTTTTATATATAAATTTGTTAAAACTAACTGATTTTATAAGCTGTGTGTTTTCAAAACAGAATTTCACACACATGCAAATATTTATTTTTTTAAATGCATATATATATATATATATATATATATATATATATATATATATATATATATATATATTAGTCCTCATTGTATTTCAAAGACATCATTAGACATTTTTTCTTTACTTTTGAGAACTTTGCCATGAATATTCCTCGTTGTGGTCTTAATTGCACGCAGTAGGACTTCTCTTTATGCGATTGGTATGTCTACCGAAATGACCCTAAAGGGCGATGCCAAGTCCATTGTCCTAAGCCGTGCAGTGCGGTTCATCTAACGCGTTATTGCAGAGAGTCCTCGTTCGGTGCGGCAGCTTGATTTTAACAGGTTCAGGAAGTCATACGGTCCATTATCGTTTCGAGCACTATATCCAAGTGAAATTT
Source organism: Vespa velutina (assembly GCF_912470025.1). Taxonomy (NCBI): domain Eukaryota; kingdom Metazoa; phylum Arthropoda; class Insecta; order Hymenoptera; family Vespidae; genus Vespa; species Vespa velutina. The sequence goes on from NC_062196.1 coordinate 1,849,413, forward strand.
TGTCGGCTGTCCCATTGGACTTCCATGGAGCACTTCGGTGAATACCATACAATACCTACAATCTGTTTCTTCCGTTTAGTACTATAATTGCACCGTTATTACGAATACCATAAATCATCGTGAATAGAAACACGAATGTACGTATGTACATTTATCTTTTCGTATGATTTTGAAATAATCATCGTTTATGGATGTTCGATAGTCGATGTTTCAATTTAATTTATTTCTGTTAAACTGAATTGAGTATGTTTTATAATATTTTATCGTTATTAAATCAAAGAGTTGAAAATAAAAATTCTTCTCTACTTGTTCGCGAATAAAATATTTTTTAGTTTGATGAGATAAATTAAATCGGCTGTCTTCGAAATATTGTAACTGCATCGTAAAGTGTATCTTGAGATAAAATGAAAACTACTCAATGTTCTCATTCGCACATTGGTTGCAATTGTTAAAGTAGAGACGTTCAAATCTTTTTCACCTTTATCATCCGTTTCTTGATACATTCTAGCCTAAGGGTATCCAATAGAATGCAAAGGCACGAGCAGATAGAAAAGCGGAAAACGATTTATCTCTTGGGTTTTGTTCCGAAATAGCTTTTGGTTGTTGGTATGTTGGCACGAATAGTACGTCTGGGAGAGGCGTTTTATAAACTTATTATTGATATCTAGGTGGATACTACGAGTCTTTATTTCGGTGTTCTTATGTAACTTAAATCGGTTATTTACTTACGTATTGTGTTTATACTTACGTCCTAACGATATAACACATCGTTCCCATGAGTGCATTAAGCAATTGAACAAAGTTTGAGACTCGTAATGCTTTTTGTATCGTCCTTTCTAACCGACAAGAAACTTGTTGCCGAGTAATTAGGACCATAAAATAATTTGGAAGGCGCGATTAAAAAGTTTCTTTGTTTTACTTTTGCCGTCTAATACATAAATATTCAATTTTAAAATGTTTATAAAAATGATTATAATGAAACATATAGAAATTGAAATATAGACATTTAAAATCTTGAGATACAATAGTATTCGATATTTTTGATTGTAGTTGCGATGCCAACCATGGAACCTCAGTTTAACCAGCGTGATCGTTTTGGCACTATCCAATATGCTGCTGACCTTTTTACTACTACAGTCGGAAACTTGCACGCAGAATTCGATAGGTCGAGAACTCGAGATAAATGCCGTCACGGACTGGAATCTCGGTACCCTACTCAAGGAGCAACAGGAAGAGTGTGCGACGCGGGATTATCGACACACGACAGTTGACAGGCTAAAGCTCGACGTGAGACTAGGCAGATGGGATGCCCGTAGGCTTTTCAAAACGTTCGATTCGATCTTCGTCGGATCTAGATTTTCTGAGCTTTCGCAGACGTATCGAGTTTGTCTTGCCACGCAAAGTTCCGTCGAGAAGTTGCACTCGATCGTTCAAGTGGCCCATCAATGGACCGGTCCAATGTCTGTTGCTTTGTACGCCGCTGGCGATGAAGAGTTCGAAGTTCTGCAAAAGTATTTACTTTATCTTAAAAAGTGCTACGAACCCGTACGCGAAAGGATATCCTTTTCTTTGGCCGTGCCAAGGGTCAAACCACCCAAGAAGCAACCCCGTACCTTTGCCCTGCCTGACATCATCGATTGTGCCAAACCGGAAGCTACCCTTAACGAACTCGTGTCCGGTATTTCCGTCGAGCAAACGAACTGGAGAACGCGAAACGTTTATCCTCAGAATCACATGCGGAATCTAGCTAGGAAAAATTGCCAATCCGATTACGTTTTCTTAACGGACGTCGATATTATACCAAGCCTCAATCTCACCGGTGCTTTAGATGACTTCCTTAGGAATGAGAACTGCGACAAGTGCGCCTACGTCATACCCACGTACGAGCTGGACTCGCGTGTCAGATTTCCACCGAATAAATCAGACTTGGTCAGACTGGCGAGAAAAGGTCTCGCTAGACCCTTTCATCAAAAGGTTTTCATCCACAATCAATTTGCCACGAACTTTACGAGGCAAGTATTTTGCATTTTATTAAGATAGTTAAAGAGTCATTTCACAGTTACTCTTTATTTATAGTTCTTTTAATGGAGTACATTTATTAATTTCGAAATCATATCGTTATTGAAGATATTTTATTAATCGAAATGATAGATTCGCATCTCTCTCCATTGTTCGATTATTTTCGTAAAATTCATTCGTAACTGAAAATCGATTGTAAGGATCAACTAATTGGTGACTTGTCTTATCCCCGCCCTTGTATTGATTTATATCCAATGAAAGATCTCTCGATCTCATTTGATTGTAAGACGTCGGCAAAGAAACATTGTCGTCAAGTATAAGGTATATCATTGTAAACACTCGTTGGCTGTTTTTAGTACAAGAACGGGACGGCGGATGACTCAGTTTACTATTGATTAATCGTTATCTTGATTATTATTTTCTCTTATATTATATTTTGAGAACGGTACGTTCAAAACAATTTTATTTTTTATTATATTGAAAGAGGTGGTTTTTTAATAAAAAATATAAGCGCAATGAATGTCGGTTTTTTAAACATTTATTATTTTTGCCAACCACTGTGCATTGTGCACGCAGTAAACTCTCGGGAAAAAAATATTGGAAAAAATTACAGTATATTCTCGAACTTTCCTCTTCCAGCATACGCTTTATAAATATATGAGCACTGTATAAACAAAAACGTAGTGATCGATTGAATGTAGCACGTAATACACACTGGCAGAGTATACTAGTTATATATACAGACATTAAACGTATTTTCCGCATATTCGAATGTTAATATTTAAAAAATATTTTTACCCATGTTTATTTGAGATTAAGAGTTATAAAATATTAGATTTTCAATGGCAACGAAAATTTTATCACAAAAAGTAATCGATTTCGTTTGGAATGATTTATGTATATGTGAAATGTTTCATTTTATTTATACAATCCTGCGAACGAGAGCAATGTTATCAAAATAATAAACAAAACGTTGTTACAAGATTCACATTAAATCAATTCATTTTACTTGGTCGTTCTCGCAGATGGGTGTTGGACGTGTCACCGACTCACAAGAATTACGAGAACATAAGAAACGGCAAGGTTTATGTGAGTCACGATGTGACAAATTTCGAATTCCTTTACGAGCCGTTCTACGTGGCAAAGGATACTGCACCAGCTCACGACGAAAGATTCATGGGATATGGATATACGAGAAACACTCAGGTATTCTACTTTGACTCAAATGGATATACATTTCTATTTTCTTTTAAGAAAAAATTGATCGAATAAGTAGATGCATGATTCTCTTCCACTATGTACAGTGAAAAGCAAATAACAACATTTGGAGGAGGTATATTTCTTTCATTTCTTTTCTTTTATTTTCTTGCTCCACCTCTGTTATTATATAGCTTTGTTCTTATCCTACAACAAGCACCATGATTGCGTGACAGTAATGTTAGTATTGCATCGAAAATACGATTTTAACATGCGATCACATCTACGAACAAAGACAAATATGCAATATTTACCAAGATAACCATAGTTCTCAATTTATTTCTATTATTTTTTAACGATCCTTAATACTCGTGGTCTAAAGATTATGTTGATACAATGGAATTGTACATAAGATAGATACATAGAATGGATACAAAAAATATGTGATAAAGAAAATTAGAAGAAATGAAAGAACTATTCCAACATAGGCTATTATTATGGTTTATATATTTTAATTCGAAGGAACTTAATTGAAATACTGAAATCGTTATTGTTTTTATCTTTTATCAGTTTATTGAATTTACTTAGAGTTGATAGAGATAGCAATTGAACGTACGATAAAGTTGGTACACGTGAATTGTATTACGAGAAAACGCGGGCACTCACGTTCCTATGTCCGATTACGAGCTGCTTTAGAGCTGGCGAGAACAGGGGTGAGCCGTGAAATCGGCAATGGAACGAGGGTGGAGACAAACGCGCACACGATGGTAGTTTGGGGGTTGCAGCAAACTCGAACGAGCGAACCTCTCGCGCACTAGGGACATTAATTGAATTACGTATTATCATTCCCGTCGTTATCGGACGATGGAGGCTCATTTTGCAGAACAAGCATTATTCAATTTAAACTTGATACATCTCTCGTCGTACAGTCGAATGTACGCATTCGAGAGGAAAGCACGTTACCCTGTCGTTTTGGCATACGCGTGCTGTTGTAAATTGGCATTCACGAATGTATTGCCGTGCTTAATCCACAGATTAGCTTTATTTCTGTGTCCGTAACATCATACTCGAACGTGTAATTGTATGCACATACGAAGTGACGGGAATGGTTTTATGATAACAACGTGTCACTCGTGAAATTTTTATTCAAAAAAAAAAAAAAAAGGAAAGGAAAAAAGAGAATACTATCTAGGGAGATAATGCATTTAAATATTTAAATAAGATGCATAAATTGTTCGATGGAAATTGAGAATAATAATGAATGATATTGGTTGATTAACGAGCTTAATACCTAGGAAATTTTTTTTATTATTTCTCGAGGAAGAGTAAATTTTTTATTACAATGCGAATTATTTACGAACGAATCAGGCGTTTTGCATTTTAAGATATTACTTAAATATTCGAGATATTCTCCAACTTTCAACATCTGCGAGGTATTTCATTTGGATCGGAGGTGGAAGCTTAAAGCCTGGTGCGATTTGTAACCACTTCTGAATCCTCCTATTCGGTGAGAAAATATAGATAGAAGAGAGTATCTATCCCGGGAAATTCTTTCCTCATCCATGTTGCGCGCATTACAAGCACGAGAGGAATCTGCTCTTATTAGCGAAGTAACGCCGAGCATTGCATTCGATGCACGTATACGCGTGCAGCCATCGTTCGCGTTCTCTTATCGTTTTCCATTGTTTCTCTGCTTGCACGAAAGAGAAAAAGAGAGAGGAATCTCGTGACTAAATCGATCATATATTATCTAATGTTTTTTTTCTTTTTTATAAATTAATACGAAAAACTTTCACATAAAAGATTCATATAATACAAAATAAATTCATCAATATTTAAATTTAAATTGCCAAAGAGGGAGAGAGAGAGAGAGAGAGGAGTATGTGACTTGAATTTTATAAAATTCTACTTTACGAAAATATGATTCTCAAGATCGATTGCATTACGAATATAATAAATATGAAAATGACATTCTACAAAGTGGAAAGATTATCGCTATTTTATTTATACGCTATTATTGCGACAAAGAGCAATAGCAAATAGAGAGAAATACAAAAAGAGAGAGAGAGAGAAAGAGAGACCTACGTTGGAAGAACAAATTTTGTCACAACCTAGAGATAACAAAATTTCGTTGTGCAACGAAAATCCTTGTGCGAGACTTTACAGTTTCGTATTTCGTGTAAAACGAAGTACCCTTTAACTCGTTGCTGCAATAAAACGAGCATAAATCTACACACAGCCATGCTCTATCCTCTTTCGTCGGTGTACCGATAAGTCTAGTGCAGAAGAGTAGAGTGTATGTACATACATACATACTTACATACAAAGAGTGTTTTCGTACTCAGAGAAACGTGTGAGTTAGGAGACATTGTAACACTTCCAATCGGATAGTACCTTTCCTTTTCTACATACATTGGTATTCGTGTCTTTCCTTCGTGGTTGGTTCGCACAACATCCACTCCCTACGGAGAAATGAGAATTGGTATCGTTCGCATTTCCAAAGCCTTTTATTTCCTTTACCTTTCTAAGTTTCTCGGTGTCTAGTCGAACGATTTATCTAGCGCAAATTTTCCGTACTATTTTTCAATTTCTTACGAGTTTATAGGTATTTTTGCCTTTTTCTTATTTTCTATATTTTATTATTTGAAATATATTTTTACATTAGAAAAACATAATGTTATATTTTATTCATCATTTTCTTAATTCGTATAAAATATTGATAGTTTTATGCTTCTATACGATCGATTTTTTATTTATTACATTCAAATTCGAACATCTCCGAATCTCATAACGTTTTCTCAACGTTAGAATCGTATTCGTTGATTTAAATATTCAATTTTGTCAACGAACTATAATTTGTAATTTATCGAAGAACGGGGCAAGAGAAGGAATTTGAACAACGTCGAGTTGTAGTATTGATTATTATTAATGATTTAATCATTAAAACTCCAACAAGAATTATTATAAATAGAATTTTTGAGCGAATTAATTGGATGTACTCATTTGATGGAGAGACCGACTGAACGAAATCAAAAATAATAAACCGTGTAATCATGTAAAATGTATCTATGTATGTCGTATATCGTATACGATATAGAGAAATTGATTTAGAGTGATCGCCGATATATATTTTCTACGGAATTAAATTAAATGTCCGACGGAAGGAACGTAGATCAATGAACCGTGTGGATAACCAACGTGATTCGTTATCTTCCCTCGTTTCGTTCTAGCATGATTCGTCAATTAATCGGGGTGATACAGTAGCACGTAATAACGATTCATTCGATTTAAGGCCGGCGTCGTGTCCTACCGCAATACGGCAGCGTTACTACTACTACTATTATTACTACTACGAGAGAGAGAGATAGAGATAGATAGATAGATACAAAGAGAGAGAAAGAGAGAGGGAGAGAGAGAGAGAGAGAGAGACCTTTTCGTGTATGCGAAGCAACTGAAATCGAATTGAACGTGATAGTGTGCTCGTTTTGAAGCTTCATCGCCGTCAGTCACTCCCGCTGATTGAGCGATTAACGCTGGCACGAATCGCAGATCGAAGAAGAACGGATTTTGGAAATGAATGATCGACGATGAATCCGATCACCATTGTTTCCTGCCAATTGCTTCGTGACGTTTTTTTTTTCTTTTTCTTTTTTCTTTTGCTTCATTTTTCCTTTTCAGCGATATCACGTATAAATGTACAAAAGAAAAAAAAATCTGATTTTTATTGGAAAAATTGTCCTCGCATATGAGATAGGAAAGATAGGAGGTAATAATTTTCATCTTCGACTTGTTTCCTCGCTCGTAATGAAATTCATCGACGAGTTCGTCATCAGGGACAAAGAATAATACTGAAAAAAGTGCTCCGATCGGATAAGAAAGAATCGTATGAAGTATGAATGCCGTTAATTTTGCAGTTAATTCCTACCTAGAAGATTAATTGTCGAGGCCGACGACGAGGATGAGAATAACTGGTTGGAATTTAAATATCTCGTACGCTAATGCGAGTGCACTCGCATTTTCTTCATAACGGAGGTCGATCAAATTGAACCATGATTTTTTCTCTTTCTCTTTTTTTCTTCTTTTAACATTCTATAAAGTTTTTCCGTTTAACGCTTTCTCATTGTAGACTTCTTCCATTCTCGTCATTATAGCGACACCCTTGAAGGTTCGTTCCCTTGCACGTTCCTAAGCCACCCTTAATGCTCGGAATGTAAGATAAGTGGTAACGGCGTACGGCCGGAGACGCCTTATTCGCTTGGATTTACACCGACGTGCGATCGCATAAAACTCAATTATCAGATTTACCACGCTAGTTTATCCCTCTCTCTCTTTCTCTCTCTCTCTCTTTTTGAGATTCATTATGACGTTACTGCCCTAAAAGAAAAGAATTATTTTTTTTTATTTACTTGATTCGTAACATACGCATCGCGTATGCAAGATCACGTAGAGATAGCTTACTCGATTGAAGTAATTTCAATGCATACATCCTTGCATATATCAACGCATATATCATTATCTTTCTATTCTTATTCAAATGATGAAATTTAATTCGTCGATTTTAATTCTATCTTAATAATATATCTTATAGACATTATACTTTTGATACACGTCAAATAAATGAAAATTGATATTTCATATCGTTTTGATATATATATATATTTTGGAATAAAAAGTTGTAGCTGAGTTAGATGGGTTAGCTCAATCGAGGTATTCCGATCGATCGAAAAAGAAGACAGATGCGTCATCAAGACTAAGTAGACTACGTCGAATCTTCTTTCAAGTCGAGAGCTTAGAACGGTCTTTCTTAAGGAGAAAGAAGGATGACAGTGCGGTTGAAAGATAGGACAGCGTCGAGCAAAGTTTCGCGCTCGCGTGACGGATGAATCGCTTCTTCTTCTTCTTCTTTTTGTTTTTCTTCTTTTTCTTTTATCTTCTATGCTTTTTTGCCTCGATCGAATTTAATAATAGGACCGGCTGCGAATAGTAGGTGGAAGATAGAAATAGAGGAAAATCGAAGGAAGGAAATAGCCAGCTGTGCTAGCCTGGCGTGCCATGGCCGTGATGGTCGGTGACCTTAATAGTGCCACTGCCAGTAGGGTTGATGTCGATCGTCCTGGTACCGCTGGTGGCGCTGTTGTTGCTGTTGCTAGCACTCTCTCTTCGATGCCGAAGCGTGAAATTAACCCGAACACATTTCCCTCAGGTACACGCGACGTAAACCACACTCTCCACATTGTCCAATTCCATTTACGTGCGCTTTGCAACTACGAAGGAACCTTTTGACCATATTTGTGCTACACTGGTCAATATATAGGTATATATTAATATATTTCTATTCTAAGTGTTCTCGTTTCCTGCGGGACCTTATGCAAAGATGAGATGGTAGATATCTATGCACGCATCATCGATCGAATACATATGTTTTTTTTTTTTTTTTCTTTAGCTTTTTTCCTTTTTCTTTTTTTAGATTGTACGGTGTATTTTAAGCTTTTAGCAGAAAAACACGTAAGTACAATATAATATGAATATTACATTACGATTTACGATTTTATTGAATTTTTATGATAAATTTGAATTTAGAAAAGTAGTTTAGATAGAAGGACACTTTTATTGTACTTTCTTGTTTGATTGTTCACGTTAAAAATCTATATATTGGTATATATCTATATATCTGAAGTACGATCGTTATAACAGCATCTGTAGAAATTACGAAAATTTACATAAATGCAAGAGCCAGAGGATTGTTCGAGTAGACGGCGGTTAGATCGCGGACATGCAGCGTGAAGCCGACTCGAGAAGTTCTGTCGGTTGTCTAATAGAATTCCGAATGTTCAAAGCTTCGTCGTTATATTATTATACCGAAGGAAGGTCGAGTGTGTTCTGAAACTTCGTGAAAGTCAATGAGACACATACATATCGTGTATCTTTCTTGATAACCACTTAGAGAAGAATTGGTAAAGCCGTATCATTTAAGATATTTTATTTTATATTTCTTATATGGTATACATTTTTACGAAAGATCATATTGTCAATTGTAGTTTAATATTTAAGATACTATTATATGTTTAACCTTTTTCCTATAATAAATTAATTTGTTTATAAGTCTTTTTACAATTATTAAATTTTTGCCTACAATCATTTATTTTCTTGAAAAGAATTTTTAATCTCTATACTTTAAAATTTTGGATTCCTTCGGTTCGAATATAGAAAAGTACGTGTTTGTAGATTTGAAATTTGAATAGGTTTGTCTATAGAAATCGATTGATCGACATTCATGATCTATCAATAGTTCGTAATGTTGGTTTAGAGATAGATAACTTCCCTGGACCAATTAACGTAGATAATTATATGTAATATTTACCTGAAAACATATGCAATCAAACCTATCGAAATGTTTGCATATTGTCGTTGATTATTGATTCCCATTGCTCTATTGACAAATTCAAAAGGACGATTATTTTGAAATCGTATTTTCTTCTTGAGTTTGATAATATTGATAATACTTTAAGAGAAGTTAGAACGATTTTATTTCGAATATACAGAGGATTTTAAATATTTTACTTTAACGTTTATCTTATCTAGTTTTTAATTAGAATAGAAGAGATAATAGAAGGTCAGAATTTTCAATACCAAACATTCAACGAACGTATTCGAAAACTCGGATATATATTTACTTACACATTGTATTATAAAAATGAGTACACACATCTGTGTAGTCAGAGCGATTTAATCGAGCGTCAAGACGAATATAGGAAGCAGGTACGCGTATGTAAATTGCTTAATCAACGCGCAGCAGTTGGAGTTGTTAGGTACAATTGTTTTGGCAGCGTTACCCTTCCCAACATTGGAAATTATACGTTGTGCATCGTCGTGTGTCTCTATGAGACAAGCAGAGCGTCTCTAGGCTGTCGCACGTGTGTCATCTTGTCGTTACGTATAATTATTCACGGTTACGCTTCGAAGATGGAGAACAGCGAGATTAGATCCCGTCCATCAATCCCGTCTGCTTTCCTATCTATTCTACAACGCAGAACCAGTAAACGAACGAAGAAGCATATTAACTCAGAATATTCCCACGTTCTCTAGCTAGCATTTGCGTTAATTAATTAAGAAGTCAAAATTACTTACCTTCGATATTATACTCACATCCTCGACAATCATTGTCGACGAGAGCGTTCGGGGATGTGGCAGATACACATATTTCATAGAATTTCCGTAATATCAGCTCGATCACTATTCATTATGTTAATCACCTTTCGTCGCGTGTCCGTAGATATAATGTTTGTATTCAAGGTAATATGAAATTTAAAATCAGATAACGAAAGTTGATTTCGAGAGATCTTGTAAACTTTTAATCTAATTAATTGATATTTGATGATCATTAATTACTAAATATATAAATGTTTTCTTTATTTTTTTTCGATTGGAAATGAGGTCAGTCATTGGATAATGATTGAAAAAAAATAAAAGAATTTAAAGAGACTTAATTCGAATTTAACAACTTAAATTCGATTCTTTTATATATCATAAGAAATTTGATACTATGTAACATAATCGTCTTAAGGATTTATAGTATCATACACGGACGTTATTGTTACATATGGTTATCCAGGAAAACACGAAAGCAGAAGCTTGGATCTTCTCTGTCATGTCCGTTCAGGCTGTCTTGGTTGGTAAACCGAGGCCGAGATTACAACATTGTCTCTCTTTGTTTTTAATGACGCGTATCCTTCCGCAGAAAACGTACAGTTCCCGCATGCTTGTTTAATTTTGTCGTCTTTGGGACGTGAACGAAATTTAATACGGTCCGGGAAATAGAATACTTACGTGTTCTTATCATGCAGCTTGGACACGTAAGTAGATTGAGGAGAATAAGATAGAAAAATGAAATGAATAAGATTTAATCAATTCAATGTGAATTATTTTTATGTGAATTATTTCAATATTATGTGAATTTATTTATGTGAATAATATTTTCTATATTATTGAATTATAAAACAAACGGAACAAACGAAAGACTCATTGACTCAAAGTATTTCGAAATTCAAAGTTATGATGAAGTGTTCGTAAAAGACTTGGATACTAGTTTGCTACATTCCGTTTCCTTCTTCCTCTCTCGTTTTTCCTCGTTTCGTTCACCATGTATTTGGCCAGGACATGGATACCTCCGTGTTATCGTATCTTCACAGAGGGGAAACCAATTCTCCGACATTTTTCGTAGGAAACGTTTCTCATATTAGATCCGCCATGCAACGATTTTATCCTCTTCGCCGAGTTTCTTTCCTTTACTTACCTCGTGCGATATGCGTAAGTGTGTATAGATGGTATACTTGTATTTTGTATAAAAAATATTTTTAAGAATCTAAGATATTAAAAACTAATTTATTTTCGAGGCGTTTTTTGAAATTATTAGTTTGGAAAGGATTTTTAATTTTCAACGAAATTACGATATTATTATTTTTTCTTTCTTTTCTTTTTTTTTTTTTTTTGTTAACAGGATATATAGAAGAAAAAGAAAGCGAAGAGATCGATGAATTAAAGATCAATTTTATCTCTCTGTTTCAGGTTTATGAGATGTTTGTGGCTGGCTATCAATTTAAAGTACTCTCCCCTGTATTTACCGTACATTGGGGTCTGCAGACGAGAAAAAGTAGACCTTCCTGGCGTGAACGACAAAACAGCGCCAATAGAAAATATTTTGAAATGTTTAAAAAAGAAGTTTTTGCTCGTTATATGCGAGATCCCTTGAAGATGATGAAAAATACAAACTGACGAAAACATCATCGGGGAATCCGTTGAACTCGTTACTATTTACCGTCCTTTTGAACGACGTAGTTTAATACAAACAGACTTGAGAATTCAGTTTTGTTGGCTTAAAAAAAATTTATTTTTCGTATCCGTACTATTTACATTTGTATGTTCATACACACACACATTCGCACATGTACCCTATACGAAAAATATTTTGAAAAGCTCATTATTGCTTGATCTTTTTTATTCATCATAAACAGGTTTTTAAATCATTTCTCGACTTTTTTTTAAGATGGTAATATCTTAAATTTAATAAACCGTCGGAAGATTTCATGGATTAAAAAGTGACCAAAATTAGTCTTATTTTAAGCGTTTAATCATCATTTTTAAGAAATTATTTATTGCGAGTTTAATTAAAAAAATTATAAAATCGCGTTTAAGAAGTTAATCGATCGCAAAAGATCGAATGAAAATCAGTTTTGAATAAATCAATAAAACGTTAATAATTTCTAATTAGAAGACGGTATTTAACGTATTTTCCAGTTCATCGATTCGTCCTAAAGTAGCCAATCGCTGCATCGTGGCTCTTGTTACTTCCACTCACGATTTTCCAACATCGTCAGAGACTGCCACGCGGGATCACGGAATAAATATCTTTCTTCTAAGTTTCGTGGCACGTACTCGTGCACAAGGAAGAGAATGAGTCGGGAGCTAAGTGAACGTACCTCGTTAGCTGTCTAGCTTCTAGAGGGTAGACGGCGTATAAATTCAGAGATCGATACGTTGAAAACGATCTCTCCCTCTCTTCCTTTCTCTCTCTTTCTTGCTCTCTCTCTCTCTTCCTTGTTCTCTCTCTCTTTTTCTTACTCTCTCTCTCTCTCTCTCTCTCTTTCTCTCTTTCTCTCTCTCTCTCTCTCTCTCTCTCTCTCTCTCTCTCTCTCTCTCTCTCTCTCTTTGCTCTTTTTAAACATCGTCGAAAGAGCAACGAAAGATAAGTTTATAATTAAGGGTTGATAATTTATATCGTTACGCGCACGATTCCGTCGTATAAACAAAATTTTAATGAATTTTGTAACATCGATAAGCACATGTTTCATTTGTACGACAACTTGAGAACTTAACTTTGTTAATCTTAAACAATTAAAATTCTAAGTTTGACGATCTTATGTTGTTATACATGTATCATATATATAATATATATATATATATATATAATATATATATATTTATATATATATTTATATATATATATATATATATATATATATATATATAAAAGCCTATACAAGATGAAGTGCTAAAGGAAAACTAAAGAAGTGCTAAAGGAAACTAAAGTTAATTCATACTTTATCGGCATGAATTTTATTCGTGTCGAAGCAAAAATTGAATTTTCCTCTTTTTTATGGGAGGTAAGACCGTTAAAACCGTTAAAATGGTATTTGAACAATTATCTTTGCTTTTTGATATAAAATGTAGACTATCTGCTAATTGCACGATCGTTTATTTAATTATATCGTCGTAAAATTTGTAGACTTGGTGGATGCCTTTCCTTTTGGTATTATTATCAAAGGAATTTCTTTTCTTTTTATTATTTTCTTATTAAAATCGCCATTGCCATTAGATAATTAATTGTTTCTCACGTTTCATATTTGAATGATTGATTCATCGATCATTATTATCGAATCGTGTACATGAAGTCACAGCCTTAAAACGCAAGGCACTTTTGTATTGTAAAATGTAAGATTTAGATATATGTGCAAGAAATATTATAAGAGAGTATACAAATAAACAAGAAAAATATAATAAAGAATTGTGATGTATATGAAACGAGACTTATAATGATTTTAATAATTTCGTTCCGTTTCAGGTTAATCCAATTGGATACTATATAACTTCATTTAACATTTTTATTTAATTAAATAAATTATAACATCAACAATGATATTTTCCTTTATAAGTAATAAATGGAACCGTTTTATAATATAATGGAATGTTTAAATCCATGATCGAATCACTTTTATGGCTTACGTACGTCTCGGCTTAACAAAGTGTATTTACAAGTATCCTATCTCGTAATGGAAAGCTCAAGGAGGCTATGAGATTTGTTATCCTACTTTATTGTCATCACGGTCTCTTGTCGATGTAACGCATCGATGAGACGGATTAAGCGTTACATTGATTGTGATGTGAAAGCACGTTTCCTTACAGGAAAATTATGAAGAGGCTGATATTGATAGAAGTAAAGTGTTGCGTAAAATATATGTCTATTAAGAAAGGAGATAAAATAATTGATATGAATTATTTCCTTTTTATAAATAATTAATCCATTTTAATTTCAATGAATAATCGTAAGATATAAATCGTTAATCAGAAAACATCCTTGTAGATTTACAGTAAGATGATAAATGATAATCATTTAGTAATATATTTGTTTAGATTTGTTCTTCAAATACAAATCGATAAATGCTTCGAATGCTAGTGCCATTTTGGAAAGACGTCATTACATTTCGAACATTACAAGAAAGACGCGTAGTCGCGTATACACGCGCGGAGCTTGTCGGTAGAAAGTACAGTGTACGAAGTTAGTTTGACGATAACTAGCAAAGTTATATGCGGCGGTTGTAAGCCTCCGGTCGAAACTTTGTAATCACCCTGTACATTGGTCGTGGAAGAAGCGTTTTTCGTCGTGGAAGAACGCAAAGTTCGTTCAAGCATGAAGTTCTTTAACTATCCTCGAAAAGTTTTTCAAAGACATTTAACAAGAAACATTTAATATCGTTATTCGTTAACTGCCGTTTGTTGTAAAGACCGAGCATTATTATCGATGAAAAATTCTTTAATATTTATAACAACTTATCGAATATATACAACAAATAATATATACGTTTGGTATTATAAATTATTATTGATAAATATCGACTAAACATTTACATATATATATATATATATATATATATATATATATATGTATATGTATGTGTATGTGTATATGTATGTGCATGTAGGTATGTTCGACATTATTAATCGTAATATCGATACTCTTAACGGTTTCTTCATGGAAGTAATTATAATGTCTATAATTTCGATAATAAGATACTTTGTCGTGAAGTATTAAGAGATAAAGCGAATCTTATCTCGATAATTATTTTGTTCGAACTTCACTTGCAAAATATATTATCCGATTATTCAGGTAGAATATTAATATCGATAAACTTCTTACCTATTAACTTCTCTTGAAATATCGCAATGATAAGAATTAATCAAGGGGATTATATGATTCGCAGAAATGAATCAACTTTAAGATGATAAATTGGTATTTACGTTGCGTTTCTTCAAACTACATTATTTCTGATCTTTTTGATATACAGAATATCAAGATAATAACATGCACATTTTGATGCATTATCTCTTAAATTCCTTTCTACAGAAATGTCGTTGAGTCAGCAGGATTCTGCTTGTTAGAAAGAAAAAGCTTATCGACATTTTAAACAAAAACGTCACTTATATATTAATCTGTCAGTTTTAAATTCGATTAGTGAAGAAGGAAAAATATGATGTGGCACTTTCGACAGAAAGTGTTATTTCGCTAGTTATCCAATCGATTCCATCTTCTCTCTCTCTCTCTCTTTCTTTCTCTACACTTATTATTAGATAGACAACCATTTTACGTTAGAAGCAATGTTATTTGACAGGAACAAAATAAATAAAAAAATCGATGGTCAATTTTATTCATTTACATTTTTTTTTCTTTTTCTTTTTCATTTCATAAATAAAATATAATTTCAATTAGGATTTACATGCATTTGCATCTAAGGATCGTCCCATAATTTGTTAAATGGGTTCGTTTGAGCTTTTTGACTTGACATATACACACACATACACACATATGTCGTTTTAAAATGATTTAATTTCTTCGGTTACGCGTCGAGAACTATTTAGGTAGTTTCTAATCGAGATCGAACGAATGCAAGAGCTGAAAGACAAAGGAGTTGCTGGATGAGACTGAAAAGGAGAAAGAGTTAGATAAATAGATAGATAGATAGATAGATAGATAGATAGATAGATAGATAGAGAAAGAGACAGAGAGAGAAGGGGTGGAAGATAAGTAATAGATTGTGTGTAGAGTCTATGGAAATTGGATGGACTAGGTGGCATCATAGAGAGCATGGTTAGATGCTATACTTCGACTACTATTTCGGTACCTGACTAAATTTTTAGATTCAACATCGTGACTCCGCTTCTTCTTCTTCTTTTTTTTATTTTTTTTTCTTTCGTTCGACCGAACAGGCTCATTAAATTTCTTTCCTCTTCCTCTCATCTTTTCGTCTTCCAATTCTGTTCTCTCTCTCTCTCTCTCTCTCTCTCCTTTCTCTCTCTCTCTCTCTCCTTTCTCTCTCTCTCTCTCTCTCTCTCTCTCTTTCTCTCTTGTATTTTAATTTTATCTTGCTCAGTTTTATCTGTTAGGACCTCATAATGTCTGCTGAAAAGATTTACGAAAAAAGATTGCATCGAGCGAAAGCGAGAACAATGTAGAAAAAAAAAAGTTGGAACCTCGTACGGTAAATATGACTTTATGCAAAGTGAAAGTAATTTTTCAAAATTGACTCGTTTTTTTTTCGAACGCAATTTATATTACATTTCATGGAGCAAGAGTTTTTTAATCATGTTGGTCTGTACTCAAGTTCATATGTGTATAGGTTTACATACATAAGTACCATGTATATTCATTTATTTCTTCATTAAATTTTAAAAGGACGTAATAAAGAAACATGATATTTTTTATTATTCGACGAGAGTCAATTGTAATTCCTTTTATACTTAGAGCTTTTTAGTCTGGTTAACGATGAATTGAGAATTGGTAAGCACAGTAGCTGATGTCCTATTTCGCATCGCCTAATACGAAGACTAGACTAATCCTGTCTAATCTTGAATAATCTGAATTAATCTCGTGCAATCTAACGACAGCTTTCTCAACACGAACTACGGGACATTCACTGTAATAGATTTGCTTTCAATTAGAATCAGTATTTCGCTGATAGCGTTCTCTTGCTTCTCG
Source organism: Vespa velutina (assembly GCF_912470025.1). NCBI lineage: Eukaryota > Metazoa > Arthropoda > Insecta > Hymenoptera > Vespidae > Vespa > Vespa velutina. Next base: position 1,866,436 of record NC_062196.1, read on the forward strand.
ACTGGATATCGCGAAACTTTATCTTTTCATATCCGTTACAGATCTCTCAATCAATCTCTAAAATAATTCTATCTGAAGTTATTCATTTCGTAATGTCATATTTAAGACTCTCATCAATTCATTTTATAATTATCTACGTCGATTTATTCATCAGCTTTATCGATCTATCATTGAATTATTCAAAATGAATAGATGAGTTAGAAACATTGAACTCGCACAATCATTTTGATTTACATTTGTTAAACTTTGTTAAAATAATATTGGAAAAGAATCTAAAGTAGAAAAGAGTAAAGTAATCCAATTTATAGAGGACTTCAAACTATTAGACAAATGTATGGAGGTCTCGGAAAGGTCATTACTCGGTAATGCTACTATAACGTTGTCCTTCACTCTCTGGATTTCAATCGTTAAACCTCTAGAGAAGATGTGATAGTAATGACGAACCCGTAGTATAATGCCACGTTCTAACGTTCGAAGTTGATTTGATAATAGTTCACCTTAGCTAAGCTATCATACTAGATCAAATCGTATCTTTTTTGGTGTAATACGGGTATGATTATATTCATGAATAAGAGTATTTAAATACATATAATGAACGATGTAAATTTTAAAATAAAATTTCGATCTTTAAATTAAAAATAATCTTTGATTGGTTTTATAATTAAAATATTATAACATAGATATATTTTGAAGGCGAACGAGTTAAATCTTTTTGATCATTTTAACATTTCTCATATATCGAAAGAAAGATTAGGGCAATAATAATATTTTTCTACGAAAAACACGATTTGACAAAGAATACCTTGACAAAAGATAAATATTTTACTGTTATAAGCTGCATTGATTTTTCAAAGAGATGAAAGAATTTCCTATTTGGATATTTCCTAGAAGAACATTGAGATTCTTTTCGTCTCGGCAATTTCTTGGAAGGTATACATCCACCAGTCCATTTTCGCTTCGTGTAGGATCAGTGACTATTCAAAAGCCTTTTTTCCAGCAGTTAGTAATACGTTAAGTTTTCGCACCTCGAGAGACCTCCAAAACCATATTACGAAAGGGGATTGTAGGGCTGCTTTTCAGGTATTTCCACATTCATGCCTTTATCCTTTGGGAAGGGGAAATTTCAAGAAATCCAGAACGAGCCTCCTTTTCCTTAGATTTCAAGTATCAAATATTTACCAAAGCGCAGAGACTATGCTTCACCATACGATCCTTCCACAGATTACACGACGATGCGGGTAATCAAAAGTTTCTCTTCGTCTCGGCAAGGGAAACGAGTGGGCTTTGAAAAGGGGGTTGAATAGAAGGAGGTTGAGAGACTAGGTGAACCCAAGGCGAGGACTGTCAGAGTCTCGACTTGCAGACCTCGCAAAGGCGTCCAAGTACAAGGAGAATCGTTTTGTAATTGATAGGAGTGTTTGTTCGCGTTTGTAAATACCATTCCATTAGTACGCCACCGAACACGAACTACTATACGAACTTTGGTTACGCGTGCCAAAGTTTTGGAGTTCTAGCGAACCAACGTCGAAGTGACTACGATCACTTTCGGAAGAATAATCGAGAGAAGGATGAGAAGCACTAGAAATCATTCCTTCTGTAGCTTCCTCGGACCTTTTCAAACTACGAGCAAATAATGTTCATACATATATAGTAAGATGGTTTCTTGTAACATTATATTTTTCTGTATGTGTCGTATCTTTATCGCTTGAGAATCGTTAATTAATTGTAAACGTCAAGAAGTGAATGCAAAAGGATTCTGATATCTATTTTTTTTTTTATTCTGTATTTATCTATTATTGTGTCATATGTCTTCTTGTTCCAGATTAAGCATTATAATTTTTATTCGTAATACAAAATCGATTCAAAGTAAATAAGAATATTAATACAAATGTGTAAATTAAGATCGATAAAATCATTGGATAACGTTAACTTTATTATTCTTAAGCTTTTTCTATAATGTAGTATTGTTCTTTTTAAAAGATAATTTTGGAACATTATGGAAAATATATTTATTAACTGTTAGAAAACTGTTTTACTTGTTTATTGGTTTTATCAATCTTTGTGAGAAACGAAATAACTTTCAATATGATTCACCCGTAGAGTCCGCTAGGTCAGATCATTGTTCTTACTGATGAAGATTACAACGAATCGAACGATGCTATTTGACAATTTATGTCCTCGTATTCTGAAAACGTTTCATCGTTTAGTAGTTACGGTTAAGAGACATTCTCAGGAAGGATGGTTCGGAAATATGGTCGGTTACGATCGCAATGAACTTCTTAACTGGCTTTCCTATGGACGAATGTCGGAAGGAAAATGTGATTGAACAGGGATTTCTGATCACTTAGTTTAATGACTTAAATTCAGTTGTTTATATTTATTTTGATGATTGAAAGCGAATATATTTAAACAAATTAGTTTATACCATGTATCCCTTTAAACTATCATTGAATAATTTCTTATTCTTTCACCAGAAACTATTACTTATCCTAAATTGTTCCATAGTGATCGGAAGATAATTGACGAGTTAAACGGAAGAAAAAATCTAGGATTCATCTTGTTGGAATGAGGATGATAGAAGTGAAGATTCGATCGCGAAATATTATGGTGTTGCGTTAGATACAAAAAACGTATTAACGGATAAGCGGGTAAAGTAGTCATAAACAAGAGAAACACATTTTCGTTGACGTTCCTTCTATTTACGTATAAGATGTTGACTCGCATAGAAGCGAAAATATGTGCAATTTTATTCACGCAATTTCGGACGAACTCGACCGAGAAACGTTGCTGTCACTATGACGTTGTCGTCGCTCTCTCTCTCTCTCTTTCTCTCTCTGTCTCTCTTTTTCTTTTCCCCTCTCACTCTCTTTATCTCTTTCTCTCTCTCTTCTCTCTCTCTCTTTCTCTCTCTCTCTCTCTCTCTCTTTCTCTTTTCCTCTTTCTTTTCCTCCCTCTTTATCTCACTCTCTCTCTTTCTTTCTTTCTCTTACCCATTTTCTTTATCTTTCTCTCTCTCTCTCTCTCTCTCTCTCTCTCTCTCTCTCTCTATCTCTCTTCTTCGAATTTTACGATCGCTCGTAGCTTCGCGAAATAGTCGGTTTCACTCGCCACATTCCTTGTAGGTAGATGGTGGTTTTTCGCGAGTAGGGACAACGAAACTTTTAGGTGAACATTTCAGCAAGACGGAGATGAGAAGGAAATTCCGTGCCATTTTTAGCCGATCTCGTCTTTTCGAGAACGAAAAAAGATGTTCCTGCCTTTCGTCGACTTAATCTCTCGTAAGAACGATGAAAGTTACAACGAACTCGTAAAAAAGGAAAATAACATGAAAACCGAACAATTTTATATTTATCGTTTCATCCCTCGATTTATTCATTTCTTTTTCTAATGATTTGCACAGATCGATATTAGTTGGTACTTAATGGATAGATCGATTTTAATAGCTGTCTCATTGATTGGATCGTTACTTACGTACGATCGTAAGTAAGTAAGTAAATTATCTATTTATTTATTTATAAGATCACATTTATTATAAAATGAAACAATAAAAGTTATAATAATGCTGTTAATACACAATGTAAATTGTATAAAGAAATTTCTCAAGTGAGACTTAAAAAAATTTATTAAATGAATAAGCACAGTTATTATTCAAAGTACATTTAACAAATTATTAAGTTATTATTAACTTATTATTAAATTCCATTTCACGAAAGGATTTAATTGTTATTTAATATAGTCTATCGCTGATATAAAAGAAATGATACGATTTATCGGTCGATGCCGAAACATTCTTCCATTTGTTTTACGATTTTTCCTGAAAGAAGATATTTAAATATACATATACATAATATATATGCAAATATAATATTTTACAGAACAATTGTATCGAAGACGGAATAAAAAATTAAGCTGAATTGAATGTAAATGCATTGAATATGCGTGTAGAATTAAATCACTTGCAATTTCTTTCCATCGGTTCTTACGAAATTTAAAGGTTTGAAATTCGAACAGAGAAATAAATAGAGAGAGAGAGAGAGAGAGAGAGAGAGAGAGAGAGAGAAAGAAGAAAGAAAAGAGAGAATTGGTAGAAAGATAAGTGTGCGACCGAGAAAAGAGTCGAAGCGTGGAAGGTCGATGGAGGATAGGATAGAAAGTGGAAGAAGCGGGTAGAGATAAGTAAATAGAAATTTGTTCTTTCGTCCTGTCGTGTCCGGCTTTCTTGCTCGGTGGCAGGACTGTTAGACAGTAGAGGATTGCCTCTCCGCGTCACAATGTAAATCGTGTAGGATACGCAGAGACTAGTTGAATTTACCAAATCGAAAGACTATCTTGCGGCGACTGTCTAACCTGAATACTGACTTGTAACTTGTTTTTCCGTCTTTCTTCCTATTACGAAGTAGATGTGACGGAACGGTAATTGTTTTCGCCCTCGTGGAAAATGGAGAAATCGATACGGAAAACATAAGATCTCTGAATACAATGTATATTCATTTGGTTCTCTGTTTGTCTTGCATTCAATTTAGAATCTAGGAAATGTTCTATGAAATTTACAATTGTTTAACAATGTAGTATTCAAATACATACTTTGTGTATGTGTCGGGTATATATGTATATGGATTCAAATTTTGAAAATTTATGAGGATTGTTTCATACGAAATAGTCGATTTATTCGTTTTCATGGAAAATTAAAGGAAAAGAAAGAGTAAGCTTATATGAGAAATTTCTCCTTTGATTTGGCAATTATAAAGTAAGTATATGTTCATTACCAAAATGTTAAGGAAACCTGAATAACAGGTCAACAAACAAAGAAGGAAAACGTTTCCATACAACGAGTATTCTCGAAAGAGCAAATTATATGAGTAGTACAGGGGTTACACACATTTCAGTGCAGGTTCGTCGCAGGAAAGCGACGCCAATTTCGCCAGAGGCCATGTCGTGACCACGTAACGAGGATTGCAATATTTGCACTGGCAATGAGTAATTAAAATGCAAATTGCGCGTCGTCGGTAAATATGTTCGTACGAGTCGTGCCAAATGCAGGCGCGATCATGGGGATTATCTCTCTAACGAGACTCGATAATGTTCACGCATGCGAGTGTCATGCGTCGTTTCTCGTCACGAAACTTTCTCCACTGGTCCATAAAAATAAGTGGAGAAACATACGATCCTGAGAAAGTTATATCAAAGAGAAAAATAATTCAAGAACCAACTGTTTTATTTTCCACGGTTATTTTAAAATGATCAAAGAAAAGTCAACTGATGAGAAAAAGAATATCAAACAAAAAGAAAATTTATAGGACATATGTTTGATCAAAGTTAATGTCAACAATGTAAGTGCTATACGATTTATACTTTAAAATAGACTTTTTGAGTGGCATATGATTTGAGAACAGTACCAGAGGGGTTGGTCGAAAAGCACTGTAGGAAGTGAAAACATCATGACAGAGATTTACGTTCGAGTCAGTAGTTTCTATTCACTTTAGCGGACGTTTTCGTCGAGTACCGCTGATGTGGCTATTTTAACCCTCCAGAGAGAATAGTATATGAGAATTCTTGCATTTTTGATTTATTACGAATATCGTAAGATCAATATTCTATCATACTCGATGTTATCTAAATGGTTGGAAAATTTTTCTATTATTGTAGTTTATGTATGATAATGTTATAATAAGTCGAAGTCTTAAACAATTAGTAGAAAGATAATGAATATGATTTTATGATATTATTAGTTAGTTTTATATTTTCTAATTTTTTATCTCGATCTTTTCATTTAGAGAAAATCTATACTAAAAAAAAACCTATTATATGATCTTCAAACGTTGGCACAACTCACGGTATTACTTGGAATGGTAATTATCTACTATGGTTCTGATTACTCTGAAAGTCGAAGGTAGATAACTATGTACAGTGCATTCACCGGTACGACACAGGAAGCGCGTCTAAATAAACCTCTTGCTCTCTATCTTACCTTTTGCTTCGTTCTACACTCTTCTCTTTTCTTGGTCTTGATGTTTCTATGATGATTCGTGTTAAAATACTTTCAGGTGGTAACATTAACGCCTGTAAACTCACCTAAAAGTTTATTCTCCTGCGTATCTCTCGTTTGATAGCATCAGAGAAAAGATAGACTTGAAGAAATTCCTTTGATATTATAATCTTAGGCTTAAAATTTTATTCATACATATATTTATGTTGGGATGACGGTTAAAGTCAAATAAAAAGAAATTTTTCGTTCATTTAATCTTTTTTTTCCATTATGATTCTTGTCTACTTGCTAGCTCAACTATGACATCTTTTTTATACAGGAATAATTACAGAGATAAAAGTTAATTAAACATCTATTTTACTGATGTGACAATCTTTATCTCTCTCTTTCTCTCTCTCTCTCTCTCTCTCTCTCTCTCTCTCTTTCTATCTATCTATCTCTTTTTCTGGCAAATCTACGTTAAAATTCATTTTGAAGAGTAACTAATTAGAAAATGGGAAGTGGTAAGTTCGAAGTGTTAGCTTATCGTACAAAAGCCAGAGCTAGCTTACGAGTCGAACGAAAAGATAGGGATGAGGGTTCGTAGGTACAGACCATCCGGTTTTGGAGGGTTAGCCTCGACCAAGCGGTCATCTCCCAAAGGCCTTGTACTAGGAAATGGAGTGAGATTATATAGGTCGTGCGCCATAAGTCTAACCCCGGAATATCCGGTTAGTATTGATAATGCACATTGCCATACCCCTTTTACATTTATGTCCTGGGACCAGTGGCCTTTCCTTCGCTATTCTTTATAACTTACCACTATTGATCGAAATTCTCATGATTTGGGAATTCGTTCATTCCTGAATAAATGTTAGCGGATAGATCTCATTCGAGTATTTAAAATTTTTTTCTATCGAAATTATAAAAGAAAAGATTTTCATTTATTTCAGAATTGAATATCGTATTATATTTTAACGATTTAATAGAATAATTTTAAGAATGGGTATAGATAAGTAACTTTGTTGACTAATGATCAAGTTTCTAAAATATAAAGAAAAATATAGAGGATGTATGTAGGTGGCAATATTAATTATTGCGTTACACTGAGCAACGAGATTTCCAGGACCTACAGAAAAGTATAGATCAATTTTGCAAATATGATTAAAAATTGAAGTCGAGTTTGCTCTCACTAACGATCAATCAAAGATGGGAATTTTGTAGTTTAAACGTCGTTTAAATTTTCAACTTCTCTTGGCGAAACGATCTGACTTAATTGGCTTAAATTCTACCGCGAACGTTTCGCATGTTTCAGAATAACACAGTCTGGTATTATATAGATATTTTTTTCTTCGATTTTGAAATTTCCTCTTTCGTTTATTTCAATGATCTCATATTTGATCTTTTATTAATATCGTACAATTAATTTTATTTTATAGTGATTTGCTTCTAACGATTAATGAAATTTTTTACAATGCTATAGATCGAAATTATTTTTATATTAAGGTCCATGATCATGTACTTCCTTATATTCGAAACATCGAATGGAAAATCACAGAGAAACTTTAGGGATTTACTTTTCTCATCCCTATTGAATCATGCAATTAAATGGTATCTACGTGCTAATTTAAGATTTATATTTATTCCATCGTAGTAATTCCTGCGGTCAACCACGTTGAGAACAAAGTTAATTCCATGTCCATTTGCATCAAGGGTAAGAATTCCATTCACCTAGGTTCTTCTCTTACATCCCTTCAGCCGAACCTTCTCCAACGCGACTTTTACGCTATCGGCAAACGATGTCGACGTCGCGTGAGGAATTCCGTATTAAAAGTTTACCTCCACGTTGGCACGCTCACGGGAAAGGGCTCGGAATTCCGCTACACGAGCGCGGCCACTAGACATTCTCGTAGTTACCCACGTTGGTCTGAGCCATGAGAGGAAAAGAGTGAAAGAGAGAGAGAGAGGGAGAGAGAAAGAGAGAGAGAGAGAGAAGAGAGAGAGAGAGAGAGAAAGAGGGAGAAAACAGGAGAAAGCCTTGTTGTCACCGTAATATACATCGGACCTTTGCCTTCCATCTACTCTACTGAAAATCGAGAGAAAAGATCCTTTGTCATCCTACGTTCCGGTAGGTGAACTATACTTCTTTTGTTTTCTTTTTTTTTTTCTTCCTTTTTCCTCGTCTTTTTTTAAACGTTTCACTCGCGTTATTTTACACATTCTCGCTGAACTTTAGCTTTCTTTCTTTCTTTACTATGCCTGTCACGTACCTGGGTAACTACTGTACGAAATAATAGTCCATTTTAGATTCCTATTTTCTTTGCCGTTCGTTTCTTGTATCCTGAGGGAGGAAATGTTTTTGTGAGGTACATAGGATGTACAAAAGAGAATCGGAATGTTATTTTCTTCTTAGAGAGAGAAAGAGAGAGAGAGAGAGAGAGAGAGAGAGAGAGAGAGAGAGAGAGATCGACTTTGATAATAGTACATATTTATATATTTTCTGTCGTCTTTCTGATTGAACTTATTTTTTCTTTTTCTTTTTCTTTTCTTTTCTTTCTTTTTTTTTTTCATTCTTATCAAACTTCACAATCGTTCATTCGAGAAACAAAGTATCGGAAAGAATCTCTAAATATTTCTATAATTCACTTTATATACTTAAAAATTTTTAATGTTTCTAAGTACATAAAGTAACGGGAGAATCGATTGACAGAGGAGAAACGCATGGAAGAAAATACTTTACTAGGTGAGGCGCGTTTGTCGCGTGGAAAATTTGGGGTGAGATGGGGGTGGTAGAGTCTAGTAGTTTACGGTTGGCGTGCAATGCCGGCATGAGAGAACGAGAACGAGAGGGAGAGAGAAAGAGAGAGAGAGAGAGAGAGAGAGAGAGAGCGAGAGAGAGAATGAGAGAGACAGAGATAGAGAGAGATAAAGATAGAGATAGAAATAGAGAGAAACGGGCGAAAACTTGGAGGAAAACAATGACGGGATAAAGGACCGTAACGTATACACGTTACATAGAGCCCCCAGCAGTCGTTCTTCGTCTCTACCCCCGTATAAAAATTTTCCGCCAGCTCGGGTATCCGGCCATCGTATAACGCATACGAGATGGTTATACCGGTAGAAGTATAACACCGAGATGTAACTCGAATATAGTCCGGGTGTATAACGTGGTGGTGGATGCTTTAGGTATGGGGTTACGGACGTTGATGTGTTCGATGTGGAAGCAAACGTTGACTTGCAGTGAGAATATATGCAAATAAGACTCGCAAAATCGAGGCGACAGCCTCGCAATATTTTTCCCGAGACTCGGGTAGACATATTTATCGTTCTTTTCATTCCTTTGATCTCACTTCTCTTATCCTCCTTTCATTTTTTTTTCTCCCTTTCTACTCTCGAAGCTTCATCGTTCTTTTCCGTTGGCATACAGGAAAAGTAAACTTCGTATAAGGGAAAACAAATACGTGATCCGAACGAGAGGCTTACTACCGTAATAAACGGCATATCGAATGGTTTACTTAGGGACGATAATTGACATACGTCGAGAAAATGAATTCTAGTACTACATATTTCGTTTTAGCAAGGATCTATCAAGAACAATGATAACAATATATTTAATTGTTGATACTGTTTCTTTACTTTCTTCTTTTTTTCTTTTTTTTTTTTTCATTTCGATATATATTTTATAAAAGATGATTAATAATTCAAAAGTATATCGTTGTCCTAAATATTGGGGAATGATTATCAAAATTTTCCGTCTCTATAGATATAATTTTACGATATATATATATATATATATATATATATATATATATATATATATATATATGCCCATGAAATGAGCTTCAACGATAATTATAAACCGCGAACGATCGATAATTAAATTCCATTAGCCTATGTCGGTTTTCATATTGTTCCTGGACTTCAATATCTTACGAATTTTGATTAGTTAAAGCAATTTTTTATTGAACAATTTCTTTTCTTTTTTTGTAGTATATAAATGTCTAACAGTAATAGTGTATTTACTGAATTTGTTTTGAAAAACCAATAATAAACTTACGATGTGTCGTGATCCGACATGTGTTTGTTTATAATTCGTTATTCAAGTTCGTCAAAGATTGACACGGAGAGAATTTCGATCGACTTTCACGAAGCGTCAATGAAATCTACGAAGTCCATCGTTGGTTAACTTCGTTTGGACGACACTTTATATTTTCGCGAATGAGTGCGAGCGCCGAGTGGCATCATATATCCAGTAACGCACCAGGAAAAGCACGACAGGATGAAATGGAATCCTGTCCCGTGGACTCGTCACGCCCGACAGGTACGAAACGATCGGATTTTGGAAAGAGCGATGAGGGATGGAGGGAGCAAAGGCTCTGGAATTATTTGCACGTCGCGCTAGTGGAAACCTTTGACAAGATTTGCACGAACGTATGTGTCGATCGTGAAATCATGGATTGCGCTCTTGGTTATTCTCGTTTTCAGTATTTGAATCTCTATTTCTACCCTCCTTTTTGAAATATTTTTAACGATCTCTCTCTCTCTCTCTCTCTCTCTCTCTCATTTTAGTCGAGATCTTGATAATGAGAGTAAATATCATTATATATATTATTATAATGATATTATATCTTGTGGTATATATTATTACAAATTTTTAGTCACTCTTATAATTTTTTCTTTTTTTTCTTCAAACGTAATATTAAAGTATATACATATATAAATATATACATATATTCAGTAATATATAATCTAAATATTTCACGTTAAAGTATTTGAAAATGTGCTGGACGAAACCATCCGGTGGTTTCTTCGTTTTCATAAAATATCGGAATAGGAATTTTTTGTGATTTTTTCGCATAACGTACGGGTGAAACCGACTGACGTTACGCGGCATATGCTACGTCGTTTTAATACCGCACTTATGATTTATGTATTAAGATACATATTCCATCGGTAGCCAAAGGTTCTTTCTCCGCATTAATGCTGACGTTGATTTTAGAATTGAAGTGTTTCTCGTATTCTCGATATCGTAGCTTTCTCGATACTGAAAAAATTCTGATATTACATGTTCCGAAGGTGCATCGAAAATAACGGGCGAAATTCGTCAAGTTAAGCTTTACTTGCCCATATAACTTGATGTAATACGTATTATTTTTTGTGAAAAGTTTCCCCTTTATATCTTTATTTTAACGTTATATTTTTGTATTCCTCAGGAGTTTTTATTCTCTTTCTTTTTTATCCTTTCTTTCTTTTCTACTTTTTTTCTATTTTACATAAAAAAGCATACGAAAAGCGGTAACGAGAGGACGAATTTGAAATTTTCGTTTGCGTCTATCCACTGTAACAAAGATCGATTTGCGATACGAATAGAATTCGATGCGATAACAGCAACTAAACCACACGAGTAACGCGAGATCATAAAGGAATGTTCTGACGATGAAAGCTTTTAAAATAGATTCTAATGGGTAGAGGTTTACGAATACAAAACAGGTCTTCGATAAAAACCATAATCTTAACCAATGCCAAGAATTATTATTCGTTATTGATTATACTCTCTCATATTAATAAGTGAAATGAATGATTTTGGACCATCAAGATGCGAATTTCGAATTTGTTATGAATGCGAATTTTTTTCTTTTCTTTTTTTTTTTGTTTTGAAGAAGCACTCTCACTCGCTCCTTTTTCGCAAAGATCTTTGTAATGCCTTTAAATTTTCGTTAATGTTTAAGAATGGAGTGCTGCCGGGCAGTCCCTGTCTGAACGCCATCTTGTAAACGACTTAAATTAAGAAAAACGTTCATACCAAGAAGTACTCCTGGAAAGATAGTTTGCCGTTGCGTTTCCCAACTTAGTGGTTCTTTAACATCGTACTTCCTTATCCTTTTGGAAGCTACGACTTCATTCTTTATCTTTTTGACTTTAAAAAGGCCTTCTTTCCTTGATTACCTTATATCTTTTTTTTTTTCTGGACGTCTACATTGAGCAGCGTTTAGAAAGTCTTGGGAGGAATTTATAATCGACATGAGTGGGTAAAAAGTCCATATCCAAAAAAGGTGTGCTTTTCTTTACTTCGACTTTCCTCTTTAGAGGTTTTTTCATTCAAACTTTTAGTTTAGTATATATATATATATATATATATATATATATATATATATATATGTCTCTCGAGTAATGTAAAAAAGAAATTAAGGGGAGATACAAATTTAATGAAGGAAAAATCCGTATTATTTTCGCGCAGATAAATTTAATAATTATTGTATGTGTGTGTGTGTGTGTGTGTGTGTGTGTGTGTGTGTGTGTGTGTGTGTATGTATATATATATATATATACATACACAGTAATTGGACTGGAGTATTTAAATTGGTACCCGAGAAAATAATAATATAATCTCGAGTGCGAGAAGAAGAAGAAGAAGAGGAAGAAGAAAAAAAGAAGAAGAAGCGATATATGCGATGGAAAGAAAGGGAAAGAAATTCTCATGGGACCTAAATTCTTTTATTTTTTAGTCGAGTGGAAAAAAATATAGTATACAACAGGAGCAATGACATTGCATTCACCAAAGGGCGTTGCGTATTTGTCCGTTTTATGTTATTAAGTTTCCAACGTACTGAAAAGAACGAAGGTAAAAAGTTAGAACGAGAGAGAGAGAGAGAGAGAGAGAGAGAGTGAGAGAGAAAGAGTGAGAGGGAAAGAGAGGAGGAGAGAGAGTGGGAGGGAAAAATAGAAGGATGCATTTCATGCAAGGGATAACTGTGGCTTCGTAGCGGTGCTAATATCGTCGAGGATCTTGCCAAATTGTCGCAGTAAGCGCCTCGACTATGGCATTTTCCGTACATACTAAGCTTTTGCTTTTCTGTAGAGCGATTCTGCAGAAAATGCCATCTCTCTTTTTATCTGTCTCTCTCTCCTTCTCTCTCTCTCTCTTACTTTGAAACCACATTTTCCGTTATCCCCTCTTCCCTTCATTCTTTTCTACACGATACTACTCTCTCACCTTGCGGGTTATTAACGTTTCCATTTACTCCATTCTCTGTGGGGTTAATTGACGGTGTACAAGAAGATATTTTCCGTGGAATCGTTATGGGGCATTCGTTTGAGAAAAATGTTCACTATTCTCTCACGAAATTTCTTCAGTGAATTTTTTCACTCGTCAGTGAAAACGCCAATAACGATGTTATGTCGTCTATTATTTATCGTGCTTTTTTCTTTACAGATTTTTATTTATTTATTTTTTATTTTTTATTTTTTTATTTTCAGATGTTCCTCGTTAGTTTTATTTTCTTTCATTTCTTTGTTGCGAAGCAAAATACGCTTTTATCTTTTTTACAAGATAATGTTTACATTTGATTTACGTATTTTCGCTCGGGACGCTTCGCTGGGAACAGCTTTGGATATTATTCAACGTTATATAGCCTTTTTGTAATATTCGTATAGTATAATGTATATTTCGAAGGATACGATGTCCGTCATGTGATGGCTCTACGTCTAGTTAGTATTCACTGTATTTTACCGTCCAGTCTGGCGCAAATTACCGAATTATGATTCATAGTCCCTTGATATAGTATAGAGAGCGTCATATAATCCGCCAAAGAATCCCTTTTATCACGATTATGGATATCAAAGCGTTATAACTATATTGTTTTATATCTTCATTCTGTCCTCTTTTATCTTTCTATATATACATATTTCCTATTTCGTTGTTAATAATAATCGTTGCTCGTTCGATTACGTCGTTAACGATCGTGCATATTAATGAAGAGGATGAGGATTAGTGTATGGAAATTATAAAGAGAAGAGCTTTCAGAACGATCGTAATAATATCCTAATAAAAACAATTTTCCTTCATAGAGTGCCTATGACTAACAAATGATTAAACTTTCCTTTTAGATTGTCTAACAGCTATTTAGTTTTTAAGTAAAACTTCTACATAACGTAATATTGTATTTTTTACAAACTATCTTAAATAATGTATCTTAAATATTTTTTATTTTTCGTTTTAGGAAAGTTAATACTTTTTAAATCATATATCTCTTCACTGAGAAATTTGATAGGTTTTTGAACGTTTCAACAGTACTTTATTATTTAATAATCGTGGAACATGCTTTATTAGCTTGGGCGTATTATTACTAATAAACGAGTAAAATGGATGACCATCGTAGAAGTGAAATTAGCGAGGAAATGCGAGACACCGCATAATCACATTAATAATAATCGCTGTGGTTAATGACGTAATATCTTGTCATGTTATTAACGATGCTTCGGTTTAAGCGATAAGCGATAAGAGATAATGAGAACACCTAAATCATTTTGAATCCGGAGAAACGATTTAAAACAAAAGGAATTACTTTTCCTTTGAAGATTGAGAAATAATCGCTTAGCAATCGATAGATTATTAAGATTTAGTCATAAAGAATTAATTCTATCAATAATATCGAAGTACTATAATTGAAACACTTTACTGAATACTTTTAAATTATTTTTACTTGTAACGAATGATAGACTTTGTTAAAAGATAATAATATTACAAAAAGATTTGTATAATTTTCTAGTTTAATATTGTGTACAATTTTTTTCAATTAAACGATGCGATGCTATTTAATAACCATTAAATTAGTATAATATTTTCTAAGTAAAAATAATGTTTTTTTTTTCATATCATTTATCGATCGACCTCAAAATTTCGAATCAAGTCTAATACGTTTCGTAGATTAAGATGTCACTTTTAGTCGATCAATGATAGTTTTCTTCTTTTTTTTTTCATGCCACCGAAAGTAGTTTTCTCAACAGTATGAAGAAGCAGCGTCACGACGCGGAAAATAAGAGTGGAAGACGAACCAATGAGTGAACTCGACGAATACAGATCGATGTTGTGTTAAGTATCGATGGTGTAGCTTGCGGATCTTATGACCGACTTAATGGGATCGTTACATTACCTCGGACTTATTAGCAGTTAGCATTGTTGTTTCGATAAGACTAGGTATCTACTACTTAGCAAGCATATTCTTTGCTCATATTTCATATTGACATTCTTTTCATTTATAAGTATGATAGAAATTTTATTTTATTTTATCTTAATCTTTAAATATTATTATTTTAATAATGTTTCGTTATTTTCAGGAAGTAAAATAATATGGAATATACATTTTTTTTTCTTTTTACTTTTATTAGATAATAAAGTATATGTGTAATTCAAAAACTACAATTAATCGCGGGTATGAATATCATACAATATTTAAATAAATTTTAAAGAAATCGAACATTTGTCCTCGATTAAGATATTGCGGTTTCTTCTTTAATCCAATCTATCATGTAGGATAGATCCTCATACGTAGTTGGGTATGAAAATCCACAAGATTCGCTCCACGATCCTACACCTATATTAAAGAATATTTCAGATTATTATTTTTAAATTGTTCATTAATGGTTACTCAATGATTTACTCAAATCGAATAAAAAGTGTTAGCTTGCCAATTAATGTGTTATTTATTATAGCCGGAGCACCGGAGTCGCCTATGCAAGGTTTACGATCGTTGGCGATAATACAAAACATTCGATTAGTCAATTGATATCCGTACTTCGATGTACACTCTTCGTTACTAATTTTTTGTAGATTAGTTTTTTTCAAGTCCTTGGAGTATGGACCAAGATTCTGTAAAGAGATATTCAATGGTAAAAAATATTTTAACGTAGCCGTTTAAAGAATATTCGTAATCTGTTATCTCTCTTACCCGTGTTGTTCCCCAACCGACGACAGTAATTTCAGTACCATTCTTGATTACCTGATCTTTTTCAGATAATTTAATTGGTTGCTTAAATTTATCAAACACTATCTTCCTTTTTAACTGAAACATAAGATTATTTTTTATAAGACACTTTAGTCAATTAGCTAAGATAGTTAATTAACCGATGGTAAAATGTCGTTACCTTTACAAGTCCAATATCGAAATCATAATTTTGATAACTGAAGGCAGGATGGACAACGATCCTTTCAACATTGTACGTCGTACCGTTTTCATAATAATACGTGCTACCCGCTCTAATGTGATATTCTCTAACGTTTATACTGCAAGAAAAGGAATATTCGAATTTATAGGAGAGAACTTGTCAATAGAAACTATACCAGTATACTATATCGAATGAGTTCGAACTGGTCTTGCCTGAGAGCACACTGAGCCGATGTTATTATCCACGTATCACTGATAATACTACCGCCGCAAAAATGTTCGACATCGTGACCAAAAATCGTGACATTGTTCTGTAGGGAAACCTGCAGGGAAAGAATAATTTTCTAAATGTCAAATGGCCCGTAAAGTTCGATCGTACGACGTATACTAACTGCAAATGGATATTCTTCTATAACAGCATTCTCTCCTCCGATAATTCTTTGTCCCACTGACTTCAGGCTTATTCTTTTCCGATAATAGTCTGTATGACATTCAAATAAGACGGCGATATCAGCGTATCGTTTACAATTATCTTTTCATCAAAATATTTCTATTCAATCGTACGTTATCTATAAATCTTTAATAAGTTCGATTGTTTCTTTAAATTCTGTTGGAATATTTATATATTTAACGCTTTTGAATATTATTATTTTTTAGACGATTTTAATATTTTATAACAACTTTTGAATGAATTATATGTGAAATTTTTTAAGAAAAGAATTGTTTTATATTGTTTTTATGATTAATTGAATAGATGTATGAAAATATTAGGCATACCTGAATCAAAGATGTCAGATGTCCAAGAAGAACCGAGAAAGGAAATTAGTACTACCAGCTTGATCATTTTAGTGTTGTTTGAACGAATAATGGCTCTCATCGTACTATATAAAGCTTTTGAAATTCATATATACATATATAGGATTATATTCTTGCGTATATCATAAAATTGTTAATTCCTGTAATAATATGACTGGGACAGTTTACTCATCGTCACGATGGGGAATTTGTAAAATATTCGCACGCAAAATGACTCAAACAGTTATGTAGATAATTTTGAGCTGTATCGTTGTTGCGCCATCAATTCAGAACGTCGTGTTTAAATTTCAGTCTTCGTCTTTAAGGGAATTAAATTCGGCTGCAGTCGTAGAATTTCTAATATAAATATTCAAGTATTTTCATGTTTTGTAATTAACAATCTTGCTTTGTTAATTTTCATGGAATACATATAAAATCTAATTTTGTTCTGGATTGCGTATATTTTGTCTAACCTGTTTATATATTTTTTCTCTCTATTCAACGAGTAATTTACTTTATTAGGTCCAGTTGAAATTTATTTTCAGACGAATGAAAAATATTCTATTTCTCTTAGTGTGACATTTTTGAACGTCTACCTACAGACAGAATGAAAAGGCATCGTCAGTGACGTAAAAAAATAATATGTTAATTACTTAATTATAACGGCAAGGCTTTATCTAGGATGTTACTTGCGAGTAATTAGTAAGAATTCTAAATTAAAGTAAAAATGCACTTGTACATAGATGCACCATATGGCGAAGCTTGAATGATAATGTACATAAGCTCAGAGTAGTCCGAATTTCGTAATAAAAACTGAAGAGAAAACACGTTGTAATTGCAATTACGTATGCAGACTTTTGTTGATTTTTTGTGGAAACGAGACCGTGGATTTTCTCTGCCTGACAAAGTAGATACTGTATACATATGAGTATACAATGATGAAATATTTTTCGCGAAAATGTGACAAAGTTTTTTCGAATTGTTTTTTATTTTCTTTTATTTCTTTATTCCTCCCTCTCCTCATAATACATATATAATTTTACTCATTATCTTCTGTTGTATGATATCGTATAATAAACAAATTTTTTGTTGCATACGAAACGTTTACGAAACGGAAAAAAGCTGAATGTGAGTTTTACAAATTCGTAAGCATATCGTAAATTTGGTTAAGCTGTTTTCCATTCGATCATTAGACTTTTAATATACGCCATCACCATTGACCTGGCAATTTCTTATCGATATTGACGTTGTTGATGCATGCGCACCAATTAAAAAGCCATTTCGGATGATAAAGTCGATCTATATTGGTTTTTATGTTCAACGTATAGTCGTAAGCGAAGTTTATTGATCTTTTTGATAAATTTTATCGATGCTACGAATTCATAATACTTTCCTAACATCGGAATATCCATGACTTTGTGAAGAAAATAATAAAAAGATACTCGCTCTAAATTTTTACGAATAAACCAAGGAAAAGATCTTTTTCTTTTTTATTTTTTCTTTTTTAATATTAATAATATCGCTAAATTCTTATGACAATATACATTCGTTTAGCCGTAGAATTATTATAATTTCTATTTCAACTATATGATACATTCATTATGCGCCATATCATTAATAATAATAGATGGCTTATTTCATGCGGGTTAGTCCATATAATATTTACATTGCACTCGAGTTCCTGCATTTTCGAAATAGTTCATTCAACTACATAAATTATTACACAGCTTTAACGTTACGCTGATGCTATATCCGTTTGCTTAAAAACGGAATAGTTCTTTTATAAATTATCATCTAAGCAATAATGTTTGATATTTAATGTAACCGAATTAAATTAAAAGAGTTTTAATAAGATTTAATGAAAATAAACGAAAAGGAATAAATTATTCGCGTTCCATTGGAATTAAAGTACGATATTAATAGAAAAAAAAACAAAACAAAAAAAAAAAGAAAAAACAAAAAATACTAAAAAATAGAAAAAAGAATTGCGCGTACAGACGAATATTTCACGGAACATTTATTAAATTCTTTCGTAACGCTTAACAGAATACGTTAGCTAATGGAAGAAGATAGACGAAGATAGATTTAAAGATAGATTCACATTTAATTCGATGTACGATAACGATTAACTATAACTTTCCTGTTCGCTGAAAGTAAAATCGAAAAAGTAGTTACGCGGACGACGGAAATGTTAAAATCGTAAATTTCTTTAAAAGTGCATTCAAATGAACTAAATATTCGTCAGGTGGAGTATATAACGAAGCATTAACCGTTTCCCTTTTGGCGGACTATCGTAAAATTCATTTCCATATATTCTCATTGGATAATACATAGGTATAAGATATATACACGTATACTATGTGCGCATCGAAGCATTAGAGCATGTGTATCGGTATGTAGGAAGTGAGAGTTTAGCTCGTTAAATACGATGTCTTCTAATCCGGTAGAGTCCTATCGTAAGATTAAGACGTTTTGGCTGGAAGCATTATCTACTTCCGTTAACGTTCAACATTAATTCACCTCAACCCGTTAAACTCAGTACCGTTCTTCGTCTCACTGTCTTCCTTCTCTTATCGTTGATTTCCTCCCAAATTCACTGTGACGTTAGCCGTTTCGCAAAATTTTCTAATCTCTCCGGTATTGCTTCGGTAATTCTAGCGAATCGAAAGTGGAATTAAATGCGGTTACTAATAGTTAATGTTACGAGAACAATTAGCAATTAGAAATTAATCGATATTTAAGTAATCTGCTATTAAATTATTTTAATTAAACAATTTATTTTAGAAGTATCTTCCTATTTATTTATATTAATTATATATTATATTGTATAGTATCATATTCAAAAGGAACACTTGAAGATATTTTTGGACGAGATGTATCTTACTTGAAAACACTTCAAATGAATCAATTCGTGCTATCGATATCGAAGAGTGTAGTCTGTTATCAGTATTGCGATTCGAATCGCATCGAGTAAATTTAATATTGTCAGCGATGTTAGATTAGTGTACGTATTTTAGTTTAAATAGAAAAGATGTTGTACGTTCTTTTCTTCATTTTTTTCGCTTCTCTGTCTGCAACAGATATACATCCTAGAATTATAGGAGGAACGACTACCACGATAACTGCACATCCATATCAAGTAATTATAATTAGTTTTTTCTTGTTACTTTAATACAAGATTGCTTTAAATATTTCTCAAATAGTAAGAATTGTTATATATGTAAAAAGAATATTTATTTTAATCATATTTATTAAATAGAAGTCAATTAATTAACAAGTTATTATGCGAGAATATTATACTACAATAGTTTGAGTATACCCAAGTACTAATATATATATATATATATATATATTTAATTTATTCATATATCAACAATATTAATTTCGATTGTTTATTTCATTTAAGGTATCCATCATTTATAAAAATAAACTTCTCTGTGGAGGTTCGATAATAAGTAAATTATGGATACTAACCGCTGCACATTGCATTGATAGGTTCGTACAAATTTTATCTCTTTAATTAATTTTATTCAAGTTATCACATTTTCCTTTTGATTGTGTTTTGCAAATAATATCATTTATAAGCGTTCGATGTTCGAAATGCTATCGATTTGTTTGAATCTTTCGCAGACACATCGTTTAAATTTCGAAATTGTTAATTACTTCGATATGTTGTTCTTTTTTTTTTTTTCTTTTCCTTTTTCTTTTACAGTATAACAGCCCAAGCACTTTCCGTTCGTGTTGGAAGTACTTATTTTACTAAAGATGGTACACTCATCCAGAATATAGCTCAACTTATTCCACACAATCTTTATGACGATCATACTTTCGATTATGACGTTGGCTTGATAAAGGTGAGCGGCAGAGAGCGAAAGCTTTCGAAATATATTTTCTTTTTATTTTATTATCTTATTTTGTCTTGACTGTTCGTCGAAGTTCTTAGATTCTTAAATTTTATCTTATATGCTGTATGTCATTCTTAGCAAGATGCAAAGAAACATACCATTTCTACAAAAATGTTTTAAATTGTATTTTTTTTCTTAGTTAGCATCAGAGCTGAAGTTCAGTTCGACAGTGAATATAGTGAAATTACCTTCGGTGAACGCAAACGTGCCAGGTGGAATCAATGCTATCATCACGGGATGGGGAAAGACGGTGAGATTTTTTTTCTCTTGGGGGATATATCATTCCGATGAACGCGTACACGTTTCTCACGTTGAGTTAGTTTTGGACGTTGACGCTCGTCGAGACTGATTACCGGCGATTTGTGCAAATAACGGGAGTTTGCCGATCGGTCGACATTGTCTGGTTGTCACAACAAACATTCCTCCTGGCTGGTCGAACGTTTGCCGGATTTCGATTGGCAAACTGTGAGTCGTTAGAAAAGGGTTACTCCTCTCGTCGATGCCAGCTTTAAATTTCGATCGTATTTTCCTTCTCTTCGGCAAATCTCGGAACAAAAGCCAGAGGAAATTGAAATTATCCGACAGAAAAGGGGATATAAAAATAACGGCTGTTTAATTCATGAAACGTATATTTTGAAATTTCAGGGAACGACGGATACATCTAACACGTTGCAAGCTCTGACAGTACCTACCATCGATCAACAAAAATGCACCGAAATCTTTCGTAAGAGCCCGTATCAAATCACGCAGCGAATGATGTGTGCCGGTTATCTCTCCGGTGATAAGGACGCCTGTCAGGTAAAGTAAATTGTTAAAGTGAGTGACATAATTTTTCAGACATTTTTTTCAAAATGGATAACTGTTTTTAGATTGAAAAAGTTGCTTTAAATATCTATGTAGAAGAAAATGCATAAAAAGAAATTGTTATACTTGGATGAAATAGGTCAAAAATGAAAAAAGAATAACAGTAATCCGTGCATTTTTATTTGCATTAGAGTTTATTCAGAATTAGAGTTTATTCAGATATTGTTCTGTTTAAAAAAGCATCCGAATATTTGTATAATTAAATAACAAAGCGATACGAATATCATACTTATAAATTCAGAATTAAATTTTGTTCAGATTTTATTTGATTGAAAAGCTTTCGAATATATATGTAATTAAATAACGAAGCGATACAAGAAACGATGAAAGTATCTATCCGATAAATTCTTCAAGTGATATCTTATTTTCTATTTTGAAAAGAATAAAGCGGAATATGGCATATTTTAAAATTAGATCGATCAGTGAATATCTCTTACGTCATATTGAATTTCATTCACGATGGTTTGTACATCAAGGAAATAGAGTTATCAAATCATAAGATATTCTTTGTCCTTTTACTTTCTATTGAACAATTTAATTGAAATGTCTCGTTGTTTAGTTTTCACGTATTATTTAAATATAATAATAATTTCCAATCAAGATATTTCTAATAAATTTCTCATTATTATGATCATAGAGTGATTCCGGCGGGCCTCTCGTGTATAATGGCGAACAGATAGGTATCATATCCTGGGGTTTAAAGTGTGCAACCAAGGGTTATCCTGGAGTATATACAAAAACGTCTACCATACGTGCTTGGATAACAACTATGACAAAGATATAAAAAAAAAATTTATTTTTCTCTTGAATCAAAATTGATAATGCCAAAATACTAATTAGATAAAATACTATTCTGAAAAATGGTATTTTCTAGTCTCTTGGATTTTCCTTTTGATAAATTTATTATCCGATATTGAAATAGAAAAATAAAAACTATAATTGCAGTTTTGAATGTGCCTCTTACCATTAGTGGACTCTTTCGTCGAATGAACTTCAAATTAACAATGATTCGTAGTCGTTATGCGATGGTACGAGGATGATTACGTAAAATACATCCTCGATATCGTCGAAGCGTATCAAGAAATATCGGAGTCTGGTTTGCAGGCAGTTTAAATGGCTTTCGTGGAAACAATGAAAGTCGATTATCCTAAGAACGGATTTCCGGTTGGCATTCTTTCGTCGAGAGAATGACATTATGTTGTCAATAGTCGTTGAGATTTATTCGAGTTATTTGCCAGAACGAAACTAACAACGGTGTTGATGATGAATTTCTCGACTATAGTTTAATAGCCAATAATCTTTCATGTTTTCCAAGTCAGTTTTGTAAAAGAAAATGTTTCAATCTTGAATCTAGAAAAAGAGGAATTAAATTTGTGCATATTTTTAATGAATATACTCAATGATGCATCGAAGATAATGATATTACCATTTAATAAAATTTGTCGAAGATATCGAAGATCGATGAGTTTATCGAGATTTTACATTTATAAAATTATTAAATCCGAAGTGTGACCCTTTCTATGACCTTTCTCAAAATATTATACATGGATAAATCAAGTATGTACATATATCAACGATGTCGACTACGTGCTTTTATTTTTTGAATCCAATTTTTACATAATAGAACTATAGCGTATCAATGTGTGCTCCCTTTAAGCAAGGATTCGCTAGCATCGAAATTTCGAGCCAGGAAAAGTACTCACGAAATAGCAATAAAATTTTCGAAGGGAAAAATCCGTTCGACCTTAAACGCTTATCATTGTCGTCATTCGGAATTATTAATTCTCGAGCTGACGCGAACGTGTTCTGAATTTCGTCGCGGTGTGACCTTGCATAAACGGTTTTCTAAGTTCGCACAGATGGCTAAGTCGTAAAGGGCATCACGAAATGGCAATGCTTACCTTTGGTCCTAGAACGCTGGCACATAAAGAGCATTGCTATTGTACGTGATACGGTGATCGTCATCTTCTTCAGAGGGTAATACACGAAAGGAAAGGCTAAGGTTCAACCACCTTCTCTGTTCTTCCTTTGGCTCACCTTGTGCCCTTTGACTCGTTAAGAATCATACCGACCGCGGCATACTAATACAATGCGCATTATAGTTGGTAAGCAATCGATATTACCTGGATATCTAGCCAGTTTCCTACTAGTTCAGCAGCTTGCATGCACTACTTCCGTATATCCACTCTCCAGATAACAATGAGATATAACACTAGCACGGAAGCGTTTTGTTAGACTTTACGCTGTCCTCGCATCTAGGCGAGCACACGTGCGCCGATTTGTAATTTTACCTTTACCTTTCTTTGTTATATAGCCCCATGGTATTTCTCACTGAGAAGGAAGTTCCTAGATGTTAAATACCTTGGAACTTTAGCGGTCTATGGAAATATATGTATAATTATGTTATTGGATTTCTCGAATATTTGTACGATCGAATTCCTGAGCACTCCACGTACGAGATTGGTATCATCGTTCGCGACGTCATTAGATGTTTCTAAGTAGAACAGCGCATGCTTGTTATGATTCGAAAATAAACGACATTTTCTTTAACTATAGTATAAATCGATCATCGACTGTCAATAGATACTTTGATACGAAGATTGCGAAAAGACTGATTCATCATTTAAAATTGATACAGACGTCTATTAACCTGGATTCCTAAATATCGAAATAAAAGAGAATTGAGTCGAACGACCGACAGATAGTTCTTTCCTGGCTTTTGTCTCGACTCGTCTTTCATCATGCGTACTCGACTCTTCCTATCGTTTCTTTTTCTCTTCGCACAGCTGGTTCTCTCTCAGGATTTTAATTGGGATTGTACGTATCGTTACTTTACATTCTTTTTCTTTTAATTCCTTTAGCATCTTCGAAACGATCACGTAATGGAGAAATTTCGTTACTTTGTTCGTCGAAACGAGATCGGAAGTCGAGCGAGTCGTTGGTAATAGACGGCAATTGCTCGGCAACAATTCCTGGCGAAATATTGATCTGGATAATTCGGCATTTTAGACGACGAGGGTCGCATTGTTGGTGGCCAACAGACCAGCATTCATCAGCACCCCTACCAAGTGAGTGTTTTGGACAATTATTAACTAGTTAAGCGACGATCGTCGAATCGAAATCCTTGGGGCGTAACCAGTGAGACAAATATTGTACCTATGTTACGATGTAGTTTCTCTAAACGGAACTAGAAACGCGAACATACGTTATATATTATATTTCGTCGATTCATTGTATTTAATATATTTACATAGATCAATTGGATTATTATACTTAATTTATACGAAAGGCATGAAGATTTTTTAAATCTTTTTTTTTTTAAATTGCCCTGAAAAACAGTTTTGTGTTAACGTATAATCTATTTTAGCTATGAGTATATTGATAAATTAGCATAATCAAGTACAATAATATATGATTGAATTCGTAGGTTTCTGTTCGATTTAATATTCGTCACATTTGCGGTGGTGCTATCATTAGTAACGAATGGATCATCACTGCAGCTCACTGCGTAAAAGGGTGCGTTGAATATTTTATTTTTATGAATAAATTATTTATACAAATTTATATTATAACTTATATCTTTCCTCGCAGCTCATTAGTACGGTACATTTCGATAAAGGCAGGAATATCGGATTTAAAAATGAGAGGTACAATGATCCGTGCTAAGGAAATTATTGTTCATGAGAATTACAATCATCAGACTTCCGATTATGATATCGCATTGATTCGAGTGAGTACTCATTGTTTAAAATCTATTTCTACGAGGTTTATGATAACTTTCCAAAGGTTCAAATCGATACTTCGAATATTATATTTGATACGTCAAAAGGATTCTTTTTTGATCTTTATCTTGTGATATGAACATTTGATTTAGTTCTAATATAATTACAATTATAGTTAGAGAAGTCACTTCATTTTGGACACAATATGAGACCCATCTCTTTAGCAAAAACTACGGATCAGTATACGGCAGGTTCTAAGGCCGTTGTGACAGGTTGGGGTGTTTTGAGAAAGAATGGTGTATTGTCCGATAAATTACGCGAAGTAAGAGTACCGGTCGTCTCGAATATAAATTGTTCGTACTTGTATACGGGTCGTGAGATCACGTCAAGAATGTTGTGCGCTGGTTATTTAAATGTTGGTGGGAGAGATGCTTGTCAGGTAAACAACAATTGATTTCGATCCATCGAATAAGTATACAAGTTTATTAATCATTTATTTTTTCTTGTACATTACTTAATACAATTTTAATTCACTTCTGTAAATTATTTTCGAATAACATTTTTTGATATATTATCGTAATAATTTTAATACCGATATGCTTACATAATAATTTATTTGCGAAAGAAACGAAAAAGAGGCGATTGCTTTTTAATTATTTCTTTTAGGGTGATAGCGGAGGACCATTAGTACAACAAGAAAAACTAATTGGCCTTGTATCTTGGGGTTATGGATGTGCAGAACCGGCATATCCTGGGGTTTATACGCGAGTAGCAGCTTTTAGATCTTGGATAGCTCAACATGCTGGTGTATGAGAAATGCAATGGAGACTTTTTAACAATAATGTTTCGGAACGTAGGAAATATATTTTTGTATATTTTTATTACTATATAAATATCCAATTATTACAACTTTTTATGTAGACATTGTTCTCGTATATTGACACCTGAGCGATTATTTCTGATATATACTTACATGTATTTTCTAATTTTCTAAATCAATATTTTAGTAGTGGACACCCGAATTTGATGCAATCCACTCGAGGTAATTACTGATACGGGTATAGACACCCGGATGTAGCATAGTCTCACATCCTAATCCATAGGATAGAATCCCAATCAGCATCTGGTCTACCATGAGAGGTGCTCCTAGATCTCCCTACAAACATACGTGAGACGATTTCGGTAAATGATCAAGATCGTGTTCAGATTAATTCTCCTTGCTCGTCCATTGTTTGCAAATAACTCGAACGTCGCTCTTCAATTTTGGCCATAACTCTTGTGTAAATACTTGCAACGAGATCGAATCGATTTCAATGTTTACACTGACGTTCTGTTATTGACTTGGTATTATTGTTTAACAATAATAGAAAGATCAATAAAACGTGACGTTCGGTAGAATCGACGTTGGAATTCCTTATCGCATATAGAGAAAGAGGAAAAGAGAGAGAGATAGATAGACAGATAGATAGATAGATAGATAGATAGATAGATAGATAGATAGATAGATAGATAGAGAGAGAGAGAGAAAGAGAGAGAGAGAGAGAGAGGGGAAGAGAGAGATTCACGAATGTATTCGCAAAATTTGAAGCGAAGAAAATGAATGCGAGTCTGTTGAGGCATTTGGTGGACGATTTTATTAAGAAAAGAAGTTTCGGCACTTTATCGTCAGACTGGCACCATTATATTCTTTCAATAATATTCAATTTCGATTCCGTAGTTCGTATTCTGTATTCAAGAAGGTTCTCTTAAGCATTCCCAAAGCTCTTCTCGTCGGAGAGTACTTTTCAAGAGGACGCTGGAGTATCGTTAGGGGTTCAACCTGCATGAATCGAGCACAAAGAGTCCATTTACGGATATATCGCCGAGATACTTTCGAAATTAACGTTATCACCGCGCCATTTCAAATGCCGGGGCTTTCGAATACAGAGGACTCGAAGAGGTCTCTCCACGACGATGCGAGTGGTGCTTGCGCGTGCTTTCGTTTAAATCCTTTGAAAACGTGTCGATCGAATAAAAACCGATTTTCATGGAATAAAAAGCGCGAGTCTCCGGGATAGACGTGTGACGCCTTTCATTTTTATCATAGCTATGCGTTGAAGTGCGATTTTTTTTTTTTTATTATTTTTTTATTCTTTTATTTGTTTTATCATCATTATTATTTTTATTTTTTATGATCAACAAATCGTGGCAAAGTGGTCGATAATAAATTTTTTGTGCCCCCTTTTATCGGATTTCATCGTGACTTTGTATTTGATTACATTTTTCCACGGTAGTTTTTTTTTTCAAGTATTTCAATAAAATCACCGTTGCTCGTGTTAACTTGTAAAATAGTAATTAAATTGAGAGTTTCTAGCGGGAATTCGCGGTAGTGCGTTAGGAAAAAATCGTATAAATCGTTCGTTGTTGACAAATGACAGTAGTTATCTAATGCGTCACTGTAACAATCACAGAGAACAAAATTGTTGTTGATTTTATACTACATCGATCATGACGAAGAGATACATGCATCCATTTTTGTGAGACATATTTGAGGTAAAATGATAACGGCTAAAGGAAATTACTTTTATCTGAGACTAGACGTTGCTTCATTTTTTGATCGAACAATTTCTTTTCTATTTTTGATTTTCCTATCCATTTAGAAATAGTACCTACTTGTTATGATATATGTAGGTACTTGAAATATATGTATTTCTAAAAGATACAATATTTAATTTATCGTTACATTTATTATCAGATAAGATATTTTATAATAATTTCCGTTTCGATGTGATAAAAAATAAAATAATATTATTATTGTTTAAGGTTTTTGAATATTTAGTCAAAAATTATTAACCTCGATTTTATTCAGACAATAAGGTGTAAAGCGTTGAAAAGGCTTTCTTATCAGACGGAGATAAAGAGAAAGAAAAAATGAGAAAGAAAGAAAGCAAAAGGCGTGCTTTCCATAGTAAGGTCTCCCATTGTTCCTTAACCTCTGCCTCTGACAACCGAACGTGCTTCGTAACGGAAAATATATAGATATATATATACATACGTATATACTTATGTACGCGTCTTAGCTTATACATATGTATTATACGCCATGATCATATATGCGTTTATCGTTCAGATATCCGGAGGAGGTCAGAAAACATCTTGAAAGCATTTACTTATGAATGCTTCGCGATCATCGGTTATTTTCATTTTTTTTAATCTCTTTTATTCATCTATATTCTTAAATAAATTCTCTCACCTGACACGTTTCCACTCCTTTAGTCATGTTACCAGCACAAAGCATTTTCTCGGAGAGTGGTTTATAGCTAGGCATAAAGGACGCGCATCTCTTCTGATTTACGGTCATTACACTTATTACCGACAATTCAGGTTCAATGGATATTCTCTGAAACTGAGAATCAATCATAATGCATGATATTAAGTATTTGGATATTAAAGATAGATCAAAAGTTTTAGGACTAATAGATAGAAAAGAATTGACAATTAAATTTTGCCTGTCATGTAAATGATTAATTAATAATTGTTGTTTAGATAATATAAAAAATAGTTAAATATAACCAATGAATTTTATTTACCGATTTTCGTTGCCAGCCAGTAACGAAAGATGTGGTATTATCTTTAATGAAATAATCTGCATTTTCTGGCAAACCAATTGGTTGCAAGTTTTGTCCGAACATTACTGGCATTTTCAGCTAAATAAGAGATTTATTTTAAGTATACTTTTTTTCTTTTTTATAAAGAAAACATAAGAAAATTATCTGTTAATATTTTTGTATTAATATTACATACCCTTATCAATGCTATGTCGTTGACATTGATGTATTTGTCAAATTGATTATGGATAACGATGTTATTTATATCCAAATTATTTCCATTTTTTATTAAAGATTCAGAACGAACGCGTATCTTGATATCGGATGTCTTCGAGCTAAAATTAATTTAGAATGATAGGATACAATATTTTTTCGTTGAAATAATTGAATTAATTAGAAATTCCAGATATATTTTTCTCTGAACATTAAATCGAATAAATAATAATATTCATTAACGAAAAATGTAATATAGGAGAGAAATATATATACTTGAATACACAGGATGCTGCGGTTAAAATCCAGGATTCGTATATCAAAGCACCACTACATATATGCTTTCCGGATTTTTGAACAGACACCTAAAAATGGAAACAATATTTTTTAATTATGGGTGATTAATAAAAGAAAAATATAAATGATACAAATTTAATTTTATTTTTAATTATCTATTATGCTTAATAAAATGTATTTAATGTCCCGTTTTTGTTTTTTTCTTATAAGAATAATTTTATCTTTAAACGCTTACTATCGTTAAAACTAAGAAAAGAGTCCAAAATTGTTTAATAACGATAAGATGTAGATATCTTTGTCTCTGTCTGTCTTTCTCTTACTTTCTTTTTTCTCTTTCATTACAAATTATATAACAGTTATTTTATTCAGATGATCGAGAATAATCTGCACAATATAAACTGATAAAAAATTATTTCATAGACTTACGTGATAGGGGTAGTCTTTGATGAACGCTTTTTTAGCCTCTCCAAGAATGAAAACTATATATACATAGACATGTCATATATACAATCATATTTATTAAAAATATTTTTATGAAATTGTCTGAATTTATTTGGGGAAAAAAAAAAAGAAAAAATAAGACTTACTTTCAATAAAGATGGTACAAATCAATAGGATGCTCTTTAAAGTCATTTTGTTGATGATCGATCACACCTCGATGATAGCACACGTAGAAATATCTCATTCTCTTTAATGAAATTGGATATAACATCATAGATAAAATTTATTTCGGACATTATCGATTCTTAAGTCAAAAACGTTTTTCGTGTAAATCGGAAAGATTGTCGTTTTTTCGGATCTCCATTGTAACTTTTTTGACATTTTAACATCGAAATAATGTCTACAGATAAAATTTGATTTTCCTTATGTAGTTCTATTTCATAGCTTTATAAATAAGTCGAATGTATGAAGAGATATCGTATCATCTCGAAATGTAGCGATAATATATCGTAATGATCAATAGATTAGATATAGTCTACCTACAGTCGTCGTCGGCAAAGTATAATTATAAAGAGGTTTTATATTATTACAGTAGAAAACTATGAACAGTATTTGACAGTTTGTTAGTAATTAACAACGGCATTACAATTTTATTGTTATGTTAAACTATTATAATAATTAAAGATAACGAATTTTTTTTACGTTCAAATGTATGTATACTTGTAATATCGAATTTAATATAAATATTTTCACAATCTATGTTAAAATTTTTTCATGTTAAATTTTTCTTTTGTTGAAGTTTTTGGAATTTTACATGTAATATATACAATTTAGCATGGAGTCAATACATTCAATTATACTTTTTCATTTAAATCATATTAAACACCACTCATTTTCAAAATCCATAAGCGTAAAGATGCAATGTTAGTATATACACCGGGATAATTTGGTCGGGCACATCCAAATCCCCATGAAACGATTCCGTAAAGTGTACCATTTGCTGTAAGTGGTCCTCCGGAGTCACCTTGACAGGAATCTTTACCACCATTCTCAAAACCGGCGCAGATCATATGTTCAGTTACATTGGCAATGTTGTTGTAAGTTGCTTGACAGTTTACTCTGCTAATAATGGGTACACTTACTCCTTGTAAAGAGTTTGGATTATCGCCTGACTCCTGTAATTAACAAATTGTTCATCTCTACATAGAAGAAATCAATAATGAAAAAGTTGTGATATGTCCATTATACAAATTATTTAGATTAAATCAAAGATTTATTGAATACCGTTAAACTACCCCATCCAGTGACATTCATAAAACCATATTTTGGTTCAACGAAAGTAAGTTTTATCGGTTTTACTTTGTTACTCAAATATATTGTTCCTTCGACCTAAAATCAAATACACGGAAAATGTAATTCGTTCGTTACTTAAAAGTGAAAGTTGAATCTACGATACAACTTTTATATGTCCTTCATACATACTTCAAGAAGACTGACGTCATAATTTAAAGTTGTAGGATCGAACATTGGATGGGATATAATTCTAGTGACCGCATATCTTATACCCCTTTTCGTAGCATTACTACCCACTGATACTAAATAAAAAGATGGTTGGAATCTGAAATTAATAAAATAGTATTAATATACTTGAAATTTAATTTTATATCTGCGATATAAAAGAAATTACTTCATGCAATGAGCAGCGGTTATAACCCATTTTTGGCTAATTACAGAAGCACCACACAAGTGTTCATATTGGAATAATAAACTCGCTTGATAAGGATGATCCAGAATGCTAACTGATTGTCCACCTACGATACGATTATCCAGAAACGGCGAATGCTTCAAATAAAATCCTACAATATCATTGATTTAATTACAAAATTAAAAATACATATATTTTTAATAATTATTAAAAAGGTATCATTTGTACAAAGTTTTGGATTAATTAATTTTATAGTATTTAATAATTTTCTTTTATTTAATTAATTTCATTATAATACTTACCGAAACATCCCGTAAAGAGAGCTGCGAAAATAATAAGGAAATTCCGCGACATTTTGCAAGAGTCAAATCCATCTTTGCATTGAAGCTTTTATACGATCAACGCCAACAGTCAATGAGGTTGGATCTTATCTCACATATAATGATTTGTTCAACTTCCACTTAATAGTTTTAATTTTTACGCGGAGTAATAATGATTAACGTTATAAATAAATTTTGTAAAAAGTGAGAAAAAAGTTATAATTACAATCTTTGATATTGAATCGTATTTTTATTCGTTGAATTTCCTGTACAGATCTCTCATGTTATCTTATCTTTTAATTACATTGTCATATTTCGCAGAAATGAAACTGTTTTTTTTGAAAACTTCAATAATGTTTGTTATTATTTCTTTTTCTGTTTTTCTATTCAAGTAAATCGAACACAATTTTGTTCATTGTAATTAATCAGTTCATATCTATCGATTTCTTTTGACTTAAAGCTTTTTTATCCAATATTGTTTCATCATCATAAATACTTATACGCCATATTTGTCCGATAGTTACAACCAGATAAAGTTATGTCAAGGTAGTTTATATCAAACAAGCAACCGAGCTCATGACCATGGTTTGGCCATTAACATATAAATCAAATCTTCGGTACGACAGGCTGTTTCCCGCTTTCCTTGTTTTCTTCTCTTTCATGCAGACACTCAACTCTCCTCGTCCTTCTCAAAATTCTCTTCCTGTTACCGTGTAGGATACGTGTCCTTGGCAGCTGTCTTCGACTCATACTTGAGAATATCGTCGTTCAGCGTCAATGGAAGCGTGAAATTCATTTAAAGAGGGGTATCGTAGCCCTGCGAAAATGATTTGAATTATGATCTTTATGCGATGTAATTTTGAAGAGAAAATAATAATAATAAAAGAAAATGAAAAATCAATTTGAATGTTAATTAGGTAATATCTAATATGATTGAATCTAAAGTTGTAATTTTGCAAAATCATTCAATTTTAGTTTTAATTGGAATAATAATTTATATTATAAAGAAGGACGAACTGTCATTGGAAGATAAAATGATCAGAATTTGTTGACGTTAGAGATCTCTCTCCAAGGATTTCATTGGATAGTGAGGAAGAGAAATGGTTTTATTTCTTATTTCTCGACAGGAAGACGTTTCGAAAATTTCTGGAGCAATGAAAAAGAAAGTCTGATCGGCGAAGACGCTGCTGATGCAATTTGAACGGAAGGAAGTGAAGATCCTTGCCGGAGTTTGGCTAGGACGGTGTAACTTTTGTGAACGCGAACGGTCTTGGGTGCCATAAGTCTGTCGTGAAAGGACTAACGAGTTCTATCCTAGGAGGATTCTCCGACTGGACATTCGAGCGACCACCTTGCATCCTTCCTGCATCCCTTCTATTCGTTTCTCTTTCTCTCTTTTTCTCTCTCTTTCTCTCTCTCTCTCTCTCTCTTTCTCTCCCGCTCTCTCTTTCTCTCTTTCTCTTTCTCTCTCTCTCTCTCTCTCTCTTCCGATTACACAAAGGATTTCAAGAGTGATTACTGCACTCCGGGGATATACGTTATCCAACGTATGCAATTTTTACTTCATTTTTTTTTTTATAATTTATTGGAAGAAGAGATATCACAAAATTATATTGATAACGTCAGATAAATTTCTCGGGACGTTTTCAAGTTTTATTATTATTTATTTATTTCTTCTTTTTACAGAATTCATTTCTCCTTCATTTTCGTTATATATCTCGATGCCATTTTATACGTATGTACATACATATATAATATTTCTAAAGTATTTTTCATTTAATACTTCCTCAATTAACTTATCAAGTAAAATTTATCCTTTATAATTATTTTATTTCTCTCATATATCCTTTTCATTAAGCGTTCCTTAGGGATTTTGATCTTGATAAAATCTAACAATATGGTTTGCTTCGTCTTTTTCTTGAACCCTTCATCCTTTCGATCCTCTTTCTGTGATCTCGAATGTCCGCATCGCAGTAAAATGAAACATAAGTACATAGAATCTACAGGAAAACGACGAGGGGACTGGACTGGTACCGGGGTCATGAATATTACATATTCGGCCAGTATTAATATTTTATCTCGGGCATTGTTCCTTGATGAGACGCAATGGGCCTCCAGAGTTCACATCGGCTCTGAAGAGAAAAGGCTAGAGATAGAAAGAGAGAGAGAGAGAGAGAGAGAGAGAGAGAGAGAGAGAGAGAGAGAGAGGGAAATGAAAACGGAGAAAGGGAAGAGTTAAAAAGAAGCAGTGAAAGGTTCAAATTCGTGAGCATCTAACATTTTACTGAGAGAAGGGAATAAGGGCATTATGAAAGATTCAAAGTCTCGTAATTAAACTGCGTACGCATTGTTTTCTTTGCATTATATAGAATGATGAATTAGAAATAAATTAACAGAGGATAAAGAGATAGAAAAATATAGAGAGAAAGAATGACTTAAATTTCATAAAAATTACAACTTAATGTCGATGTTTTTTAACTGTGCAAACAATAATGTTCAAAAAATAAAGAAGAAATTTTTTTTACTGCGTCATAGACTACGTTATTTTTCTTTAATGGATACTAGTCTTTTCAAGATGGCGCTATCTTCTTCTCTCTCTCTCTTTCTCTCTCTCTCTCTCTCTCTCTCTCTCTCTCTCTCATCGTAAGTTCACTCCTTTAAATTTGTTTCGTATATTTTTTTTCCCCTTCTTTTTTCAACTTCGTTGCGAGCATGTTTAACATTGAGAAGCCAAAATCACTCGAAAGAATAGACAGAATAGAAAGAATAGAAGAATGTTCGTTTCATTAGATAAATTTCATCCTTCATGGAAAATTTCCAGCTTAAATTAGCAATGAGGCAAATAACAAGCAACCTCTTCCGACGAGCGCATTCAACTTTAATTATCCATCGAGATATTCCGGAATATTCGCAATGTATTTGAATATCAGAATATATCGCAATGATTTATACTTCAGAGAAATATAAGCATCTAATTATTATCATGGTAACTGATATGCATACGATCTTGTCATTCAGAAATCTCCTGAAACAAATATTGTTGCAATTGTAATTCAATTTACAAATAATTACCATGAAGGCTTTTATAAAGTAATCATTTCTCCTTCAATTGATATTTCTTTTTTTCAAAAGGATCGTTTCTATCTATTAACAATACATATATTGATTATCGATAATGAAAGTACACGATAACGATCGCGTCGAAAGAAACTAAGACATATTGTAAAAACTAGCTGAAAGAATAAAAAAGAAGAAGAATTCATCTTTTTTTTTTTTTTTTTTTCTTTTTCCAAGAGAAGCATCGATGATAAAATCCCAACGTGTGCGAGCGTTAACGCGAAATGTCACGTAACGCAAAGAACTCGTGTCAACGTCGTTACAAGGTAACATCGAGGATTTGCAGGAGTTAACGGACCTCTGTTATATCATCGAAATATTTTTTATATGAAAAATTTCGCATCTTCGACGTTGTGACATTGCATCGAGCGTTAAAACAAATTGACGATCTCGTCCGATAAATTGGTAAATTTTTTTCACGGCGAAATACAAAGGAACTAAAAGAAGAATGAAAGTTTATCCATTTTAAATGACATATCCATAGACACACATACACACATACACACGATAATCATTTTTCGAGAAGTCTCTCATAACTACTCATCGAAATACATATATCTTCGGTAATATTATCATAATATTATTTGGAATAAAAATAATTAATCTCGCTTGTGTGACGACCATTAGTTCTATGAAGCTTGCATAATACAAGGGGAAATCATATTACGTTTGGTGCACTCGACAAGAAACTACCGCAGTTCGATTTTCGCGCATCGTAAAGGTTATAGGAATGAATGTAGTGAAAATCGACGAATCGAAGCTTTGCATCGATATTATTTCCACTATCCTCTCCCTTTCTATTTCTCTCTTCCTAACTCTCAATTCGTATGTGGCTCGTATTTTTCGAAAATTTTTCTACCGAATTCGGAACTCCAATTCGATTACATACGCGCACGTGGACGAGCATTTCACCAAAATCGAGCCGGCTCTATGCCGCCACATACCACATAGGTTTTGGATCGGTTGTGCTAACAAGAGCAACGCTTCGCCCGAATTGCGAAGCGCCAAATGCTGCTTGTTATTATCCTTCGAATTAATTTGTACGTACGTTTGGCACATGAAACAAGAGAAATTAAAGGGGGGAGAGAGAGAGAGAGAGAGAGGGAGGGAGAATAATGTTGAAAAAAATTCGTTTATGGATACATGTCATCAAAGTACATATGTTATTTAGAAAAAAGAATGATTTCGAAAGGATACGACACGGCGATGAATAATGAGCATAAAACAATATAAATGATTTCGGTAGGTGTAAACGTAATAACTTCATTTTCCTTCCACCTCTTTCTCTCTCTCTCTCTCTCTCTCTCTTTCTTTCTCTCCCTGTCTTCCCCTCACCGTCTCGGTGTTACTCTGTCATCGACGTAATTAACGTTTACACTCGTTCGACCGTGTGTCTCGTGGGATGCGAATTTTGCACCTATATTACGTTAAATTACTAGACCAGACGATAACGCGTATCCGACAAACTGATAACTGCATCGATACGTCGACGTACATTATTTTCAGTTGATTTTACTAACGATGACGATCACTTTCCACTTTTCGATTACGATGATTCAACAAACTCGATAAACATTGATCGTATGATAAATTAAATATTTTAATAGGTAAATGGTTTCTTCTTCTTTTTTTTTTTTTTTTTTTTTTTTTTAATAATTAAGTCTACCTAGTTTCCGAAGAAAATATGTACTCATGATGTTTTCATAAGAATTTTTCATGAAAAATTTAATGTTGAAATTGAGCAATTATCGTGTAAAAAATAAAGTCAGCTCTGTTTTTTCCTCCAACGAAAGGAATCAACGAAATAAAATATACGCCCGTTAACTTATGATCGGATATAAATTTATCACTGATCGCCGATAGGACTTCCCAATCGTTTTTAATTTCGCATTAAGTGTATCGTTCCGTGGTTCACACTCCTATTTGTTTCGCGTGAGTGCGCGTAATTTATGGAAAATCACGTGGTAATTTGGAGAGAATCGATCGATTTGCTTTGCAATGGGTATGGATGGTAGTTTCTAGATATATGTATGTATGACCAAATGGTGACGAAATGGTGCCTCTCGGAACACGACTCGAGAGTATACGACGTTTAATTGGGGCTCGTGATAATTGACCGAACGATCGTTCACTGACCAACGATTAATCAAAGATTTATTATATATATCTACGTATGTATTTACTCATGTAACGTTAGAAACTACGTGAATAGATATTTACATGAAAAAAAAATAGGTATTTTTAGAAAATTTCATCAGTATATAGTAGATTACGATTAAATAATCTTATAGAATAAGATTCAATAATCGAGATGATAAAGCGAAAATTGATTGTGATTGAATTTAAAAGTATGAAATTCGTTCGATTATCTCAGCAATTTGACGATTCTCTTGGAATTTATAAATGATCGAGAAAACGCATTCGGTTGTAGACTAATACATCAGGATAGAGAACGTGACCGGTTACTCGGCTGGCCATAAAGCAGAATGCATAATTGAGCTTTGCGAATGATTAGAAAGCACGAGCGAGGACCACCGGAATAATTAGCATTCGCGTTTCGAGGATCGATCACTGCGGTCGATTCGGTGTAACGTATCAGCTGTGGATAGAAAACAAGGGGTCGAGAGCGTATTGTTAGCTAGGAAATTCCATAGGGTTATATGTCCGTGAGAATACGTGTGAGTGAATCGGTAGCAAACTCCGGAACATCAGGTGCCGTACTGACCTCACGATAGCTTCCGCAGCACGAATTGTCTTGTTCCTTCGTCTTGTCCTGTTCATTGTTCGAGCTGAGAATTAATTGAGCGTTCCGCCATCTTGGAAATTGAACTTGTACGATGTTGGATCGTTTTTGAGGGATTCACTTTGCAGTATTTCGCAAGAACTAGTTGAAAAAATGAACTGAATTATTATCATAATGGAAAATTATTTAAATACATTGTGGACTTTTATGAAGATTTTATATGAAATAAACATTAAGAAATGATGAAAAGGAGAATATATATATAATATAATTACGATGCATGAAGTTTCAAGGATATTCTGCTTACATTTCGAAAAGCCTTTGTGCCAAGTACGAATCGTATTTCATCCTGCGAGTTTAAACGCATTAAACGTCGCGTTTTTCTTTTATAACTCCCTCTTTCTCTCTCTCTTTCTCTCTTTTCCATCCTGAATCACTTAACGCTACACAAAAGATAATCCTTCGACTGTTTTCTTATTACTAGTTTTACATTATATATATGTACTATATAATGCAGGTAGATTCCGAATAATCCATCGTTTTGTTTATCGTCTAAAGTCTCAAGCAAGGATCTCGAATTCGAAGAATTTATTCTGAAGAAGTGTAATCCTTTGTTTTTGTTTTTGTAATATTCTAACTTGCGGATTATTTTGTTCCAGGAAAGACAAGATAGAATTTTAGAGTAACAGAAGTAGTCTTTTTGCCTAGAAAATTTTAATGTATCAAAAATATTTTCTCTTTCGTGTATAAGAAAGAAAGAAAGAAAGAAAGAAAGAAAGAAAGAAAGAAAGGGAAATGACATGTAAGGGATTTTTTCTTTACATATATCTATATTTTTGAATACTTATCCTGCCTGATGTTATTCAGGATCTTTCAAAACATTAAAGTAATGGCGAAGAGGGAACGAAAATCGTATTTGAAAGGGGAAAAGTCTAGTGTCATTCGATAAGTATTTATAGTCTTGTAATGCCAAGCCTTGTCGAAATGTTTTCTCCTTTTTTATTTTTTTTTTATTTTTGACAGTATTTATTATTTTTCGAATTCTTCGATTTATTGCTCGTATATTTTTGCAAGACGAGAAAATAGCTTTTTTAAGGAAAGATATCGTTCTATTGATTTCGACTTGAAAAATGGGATTTAAAGGATTCGTGAATCTCACTTTTATAGTAATACGATAAAAAAGAGAATACAATCTTGATCTTGTAGTTTTATTGCAGTTATTAATTTGTTTTAT
Organism: Vespa velutina; assembly: GCF_912470025.1. NCBI lineage: Eukaryota > Metazoa > Arthropoda > Insecta > Hymenoptera > Vespidae > Vespa > Vespa velutina. Next base: position 1,905,288 of record NC_062196.1, read on the forward strand.
TTATATTTATAAAAATTCTTCGAACGAATTAGATATTCCGTAATGAATAAAACGTAATAAGTTAATAAATATTTATTTAAGAAATGAAACGATATAATATTCGGTCTCGCATAAAAAAAAATATATATTAAGTATACTCGTCGCCATGAAAACTTATGTTCTGTGTACGGTCATATACGTCACGAAAGATACGTGGTACGTTTAAGTGAGACCGCCACTGAATAATGAACGTCGCAAAACGTCCTAAATTCCAGAAGTAAGACGAACGCTATTTCCGTCAAGGGAGCAACAATTTCGTGCGGTTTTATATTTTTCTCGTGGCATCACGTGCGTGTACTTACCGTCTTCAACGTGTGGAACATGTTAAAAGTACGAAAGGAACGACAGAACGTTTTCTTCGTCGGACGAAGTAACACGTACGATTTACGTGACACCTGCTAGTTGGTCCTACGCCTTTTATCATTCTGCTTCACTCGCGAATCCTTCCTTTCGATCTTCAATTCGAGTCCTCTTGTTACTTTGCAATGGTCGTTCTTTTCGTACAATGTCCATATGAAAAACAAATGATATTTTTATATCTTTTTCTTGGAAATGTTCTGAAATATGATATCACACATGAGATATAAGATGTTTTATTTTTGTTTAATCATTTTGAGGATGTTATATTGAAGGTCTACGTATATATATATATATATATATATATATATATATATATATATATATATTTATGTGTATAAATATACCGCTGTCATCGATTTTAATAATGTGACATTATTTCCCATTGCTGTGTTTTTTCTTTTTTCCATGTAATTTATTTATTCGTTCATTTTCATTCGTTTCGAAATATTTCATTTCATTTTTTCTTCCATATTTTATATAGGATAACAGTATACACGAATCGCTTGATTAAAGAAACGTTAATAAAAGACATCGAAATTCGAAACTTCATTCACGTATTTTGACTTTTGTTAAATGATATAGGATAGTCGAATTTTTGAAGGCAAGTCTGCTTCGCTTTTGATTTGGTGGATCGTTTGAAAATTTTATTTTCCACAGGAAGTATGTTTTTCTCGGTTTGTTTCAATGACAAGAAAAGCAGAGTACGTAGAAATTAAAAGCATTACGCGGATCGTGCGAAGCATAGCCGCGAACAAACTGTTTGTTCTGGTCATGCAACGAAACATTTGCTTCCTCATGAACAAACTCAGCCGATCCAATTTCGAGGAAAATACATTCGGCTCTCGTTCGAACGTGCTGTTGGCTATGGGGGTAATTCGATCGGAAGATAAAAGAAAAAAAGGACAGAGAGGGAAAAAACAGATAGGGAAAAATGTGTATGAGAGAGAAAGAGAGAGAGAGAGAGAGAGAGAGAGAGAGAGAGAGAGAGAGAGAGAGAGAGAGAGAGAGAGAGAGAGAGAGAAAGAGAGAGAGAGAAAGAGAGACAAATGTCATACATAGTTATAGATATATAGTTATACATAAGTTGTCAATGATTTTATGCGAACATATTAGCGATGTTAACGAGTCATTAAAGATGTTGGAAAACTTTAACAACGTAGTACAGGTGTCACAACTGAACAGCTATCAAGGTAACGGGAGAATTATTATCAGAAAAAATTTGTTTAATCTTTTTTTTTTTCTCCCGAAGAAAAGACAGAGCTTCTCGATAAATTTTTCTATAAAAGATCTCATATCGAAATGAACCGAGAAGATATAATAAATGAGTGTCGTAAAATTGTGAAATATATATCCGGTAACAAACATTTTATCCAAGCACATAAAAATTACCGAAAAGAGTTTTATGCGATACGTGAGGCGACTATTATGTTAGGATCATGCTTTCGCCAGATTACACTGGAAATACTTTTTCGTTTCCGTTTAGATGATGCTGTTAGCGTCATTAAATATACGCTTAGGAGATGGCTTTTGATTGTTCATAGAATGTTCTCATTCGTTAATTTTTTTATAGGTCTTTTAGTTCTTCGGAATTTTATTATCGTTTTCTTGATTATTTTCATATGAATTTTTACAACGAAGTACGTAAATCTTTTTGTTAAAATTTCTTTCGTTGTTGTAAGGTGTTAATTACAAAAATAAAAAATAAAAAAATCGGTAGTATAATAATTGGTAAAAATCAGAAAAAGTCATGTTAATCTGAAGTATTATATATCAAGTTGAAAGTGTATAAAGATGCCGTTTACTTTTCTCATGATTAAAGAGTCCTTATTTGATTGATTTGATTGTATGCTTCTAGGGCACCATCGTGAGAATCCAACCGTAAAATGTTTGGCATGGATTCTATAAAAAATATACATTGGCATGGTACACCAAGTCGAAGGTTTGTCGAGCCCGTTTCAAGTTATACAATAGGCCATACTGTATCGAATGCCTTCATTTCGTGCATAACATACACCTAGAGTGTTACGAAACACGTCTTGCACGTGTGGAAGCTCGCATGGAAGTGCTTCATCGGCACGCCGATCGGCTCGAATAGAAGCGTGCTGATCGCTCCGTAGACTCCATCTCTTCATGTTTGACATGTCTATATTAGATGTCATGAAATAGGAAAGAAGTTGTAAATAAATAAAAATATTTATTCTTATAGTGATATTCTTATTTTGAACTTACTAATTTCATTTAGAATATTAATAAAGCTTCTTTACTGAAATTCATATTAATGAGTATAAAAGATCAAAGACATTGATTGGACATATTGTGTCAAATCAATGGACTCGAAAAAAAAATTAAAAATTAATTAGCTAATAAGAGTGTTTAATTTTAACTTTACATTCGATTAGAAATGAGATCAATTATTTCGTATTTCCGAAATAATTGATCTCATTTCTAGTCGAATGTAATAGAATAATTTCCGATCTCCTAGATAGAATAACATAATTATAGAAAAAGTATCAAATCTAGAGAGTTTTCGTTATATTTTAATGTGATTCGAGAAAAAAAGAAGAAACTTTATTGTAACTAGTAAGTGAAGCAATCGATAAACAGGCACAATGTTGGAAGCAATATTTTCCATGGTGTTAGATTTCCAGTTTCTCCATTTGGTTTTGCGTTTTACATATTATAGGTGGTATACATTGCGTATACGATTTCCGATATTTGTCGAATTAATTTGCAAATTAAATGAATTTAATTTAACTAATTAAACTTTTGAATTACCAAGGAAATTTATTATATAATAAAAGGAGGAAAGAAAAAAAACATGAGAAAAATTGAATACGATAAAATAGTCAAATATTACATTTGGGACGAAACATCCCTTGTATTGCCATAAGACGATGCTATATGGTTTAGTCATCAAGATGAGAACGTGTCGTGACGCTACATCGGACAAACAGAGAGACAGCTCGGCGCCAACCTTCCCTTCAAATCTTACATAATGCATTACGCATCGCACGCTAAGGCAAAGGAGAAACTTTGCCGACATAGAATGCCACGAACACGCCTGTCCTTTCTATATGTATAACCGATACCTCCTGTTAATTCTCTCCTTTATTATTTTCACTTTCTGTTTAGCTCTTCATGAATTTGATCTTTATTATTTTCCCTTATCGAATTTCCTTCGAATACTTCGTAGGATCTTCGAACCTTATCGCTCGCCATATGATTTCAATTTATATGCGTAATCCGACTTTTAGACACGACCCAAGAGAATTTATTATGATTACGATATCGTAAAAAGTGAAATATAAAATTCTCATGAAATATCATGAAACTTTTCGTAGATGTTTCACATTCACATTTTATATATTTTAAAAGAAAGGAAAATATTGTAAAAATTATTATTCTTAGAATCACGTATGATATTATTTCGCTAGTTTCCACTTCATAGATAGTACACGCATATATATACGTGCATAGAAATATTGCAATTTGAATAACGATCTCTATCTAGAGATGGAACGAAAGAGACAGAGGTAAAGGAGATATGAGGAAGAGAAGGAGGAGGAGGAGATGAAAGAGGAGGAGATGAAAGAGGAGGAGGAGGAAGAGGAGTTGTACGTCGGTAGATTTGAAGACAGGCTCTGTTAGAATACGTGCACCTTGGATAGGTATCGCGGGTAATCTACTTCGTGAAAGTTTCCTCGAGATTCTAGAGAAGCTCGGGTTAAGTCAGGCGCTACGTGTAAGCTGGGTGTTACCCTGGCTGATGAGTCCAGAACACTTTGAGAGTACGGTTACCGAAAGGCGACGCGTTTTCACGTTGCAATATAGACCTGTTCACTCTCACTATCTCCATTTCCTTTACACATAGACACACACAAACAATCATTTTATTTCTTTACTATCTCTCTCCTTTAGCATCTCTATCATCCACATTCTCGTTGCTTGGATGAACGTGATCGAAGGATGATGTTTTTCCTTGGAACTATCGATGTTTTCTTTACACTGTCGATAGCAAATTCCCTTTCCACCAGTCATTGTTATTTTTATCCTCCTATCACACCGCGTAGATGAAATCTTTCGTCTTGTGACCACTTGCTTTGCGAATTTCTATTTCAAGATCTCTTAGTCGAATTTCAATTGGATCGATCGATTATCGACTTTTGTACTTTAAAGTTTATCTTTCATATTGTGAAATTAATTTAGTAAGATCTAGTGAAATTAATTTGGTTAGATATAGAATCGAATAAAATGGATTCATTCGTAGTTTTTACATTTCAGTTGCAACGTTTAATAATATTGGTAGTAACTACATACATATCTATGAGAAGATATTGTATACGTTTGTTCACGTTGTTTGGGATGAAGAAAAGAAAGCGGAACGTTACCGCTAAGCACGAAAAGGAAAGGAATCTGCTTTTCTGACTAGTAGCGGTTAAAGGATACCACGTTGCGGAAGTAACGTTTCGCATCCCTCTGGATAGTATTACCGCAAAGCTCTAAAGAATTCGTAGAATTTCCTCAAAGCTCCCGTCTACATTCTTTCCTATGGGAATGACTAAGTCGAAACTCGAAGTCTAATAAAAATTGTCCAAGGAGGAAACCTGTTAGAATTTATCTTTTGTTTTCCTTCCTTCCCCCTTCGGAAGAGATTTTGGAGAAAAATTGTTTTCTTTTCTTTTTTTTTTTTTTTTTTCTTTGAACGACTCGACAATTTTTATTTTTTATTTTTATTTAATCGTAGAAGATCGTAATTGAAGTAAAATTTATAGATAATTTCATTTAATGCCATACACGTTGAGATAAAATTAAATTAAGGATAATGATTTTTTAATTGCACCATAGTTTTATATCATTTTATCATTATCGTCACGTACGAAATTCTCATCGTGGATAGCTTCGAGATAGGAAATAGACCATGCATTTGCAAGTGGAATAGTAATAACGATATAACGTAGACTGGCAAGGGGATAGACAGAAGGCCAATCATGAATTGAATTCCTCGTGAGATACATCGAATAAACTTCTCTGTATTACCACATCTACGATGTAATTTTCCTTCGATTGTTTAGAATAATCTACGATATCACAGGGCATTTGTATGTATTTGGTAGAGGTAAATGTAAGAACCTATTATTAACTTCACGATTACAACATCGAACTCTGTTAGAAACTCACTACGGTCTCTCAATTTTAGATATCCGATGATATTTCATTTCGCGAATTTTGTTGGCCATAAATTATAGTACATTAAAAAATCGATATATTAGATGTTTCCAAAATTACCTTTCGCCGTCGTTTTGATAAAAAAAATAACATACTTATTTTCATTTCTATCGTTTTAAATCTTAAGGAAAGATCTTTGAAATTTTCAATCAGAGTCAACTCGAAATTATTAGTAGTTTGGAAATATGTAGTCGAGTAAAAATAAAAACATTGATAGAAGGATTAATTTTATAAATATTAGGATGTTCCATAAGTTTTTTCCGCGCCACGCTATGTATGACCTTAAGCCGGCTATGTTAGTAAACATGTAGGTTTATCTATTGTCCGTTTATGGGATCAATTTCAGTCGTCTCACAGTTCTTTCAAAGTACGTTTCGTTGGTGACAAAGTCTCTTTTAAAATCTTTTTCTACGTCGTTCAATACGGATAGCCAAAAGAAGCATTTGCGGCATGTTATGCTTCATTGCTTTAAAAAAAGTAATAGTGGAAAGGACACTGCAAACGAGATTTGCATCATTTATGGGAGTGATACTACGATTATTAGAACTGTCCACAATTGATTTAAAAAAATTAAGAGCTAACAATTTTGATTTGAAAGATGAAGACCGCAGCGGCCGCCCAGCAACGACAGATACGGACCTCATCAAGAGTATTCTCACTGAAAATCCGCGATATGATGTGCGCGAGATAGTGGATGCCACTAATATTCCTAGGACAACGGTACATAATCATTTAATCAAGATGGGATATGTGAATCGGTATGAAGTTTAAGTTTCACGCCAATTGACGGAGATCGACCTTATGAACCGCATCTTTACGCGCGATTTGCTTCTTCAGCAACATGAAAAAAATCCTTTCTTTGACAAGTTGTTGACAAGAAGCTTGTCACTGGAGACGAGACTTGGATTTTATATCAAAATGTGCATCGAAAATGCACTTAGTCTAAGGAAAATCGATCTTCAATTGTTGCGAAGCCAAGACTTCATCCGAAGAAAGTTCTTTTATGCATTTGGTGGGACTGGAAAGGAGTAATACATTACGAGCTCCTTCCACAAGGTGAAACGATCAATTCTGCAAAATATTGCAATCAACTCGATAAATTGAAAGCCGCCATAGCCAAAAAACGGCCAGAATTGGTGAACCAACGGTGTCGTTTTTCATCACGACAACGCAAAACCGCATGTTGCGTTGGTTGTAAGACAGAAACTCTTACAGATTGATTGGGACGTTCTACCTCATCCTTCGTACTCCCCAGATCTTGCCCCATCTGATTATTACTTGTTTCTCTCATTAAAAAATTCTCTCTGTGATAAATATCACAAATCCGAAAACGAAATAAAAACGTACCTCGATGAATATTTTGCAAGTAAGTCTCAACAATTTTGGAAAGAGGGCATAATGACGCTTCCTGGGAGATGGTAGAAAGTAATAGAGCAGAACGGTTCATATGTAACACAGTAAATCAACCTTAAACAACAAATATCGTCTATTGATTTTGCATCAAAAAAAAAAAGGGAAAAAACTTATGGGACATATTTCGAGATGAGTATCTATTAATATATATATATATATATATTAAGGCAAAATTAAATCATAATATAATATAACGTTGTTTATGACGTAATAAATGCAAGTATAAATCTAAAATAATACAAAAAATATGTTATTGATTACAATAGAATACAAGTTTATATCGATTATATATAACACTTTGAAAATTGTATTAATTTATAACGTACATTAAGAAAGTTTCTCTTTTGTGAATCGATAACGTATTATTATATATGACGAGATTGTTAATACAATATATAGCAGAAAAAGGATTAGAAAAATGATGAATATTGATAAGAGTACGATAATATCTATATCGTATCGTTGATAGTATGGTTTATATTTCTCGTCAAATTGTAAATACGGGACTCCTTTATTACGTATAACATATTCGATCCACCACACAGCATTTTCCAATGTATCGTAAGGAACGTCATTGACGATGTTCTGAAGCTCTAACATTTTTTCTCTATATCTAGAATAACAATTTTTTTCTTTAAATTTCTCCATAAAAATATTTACATATGAGTTTAAATAGCATTGATAGTTACCTTTCTCTGTTATTAAATATATCATAAATTGAATCGTTAAATACTTTTTCGGTAATATTGATCAGATGAAGATGTCTAGCGACACCCAAAGTCGCCATTCTTTTTACGTTATACTCTTGATCAAATATTATTGGTATTCCTATAAGTGGCACACCATAATATATAGCTTCTTCGGTACTTTGAAGGCCACCTTGATATATAAATAATTTAATATTGGGGTGAGCTACGAGAAAAGGAAAAATAAATTATCACAATTTTCTTTTACAATTTACTACATAGACGATCCACATGAAAATTCTTCTGATATTATTGTTTTATTTTTTATTATTCTCATATCTCTAAAATATTTGTTCTTATTGTATACCACGTTTATCTTACCCAAAATGCCTTGCTGAGGAACCCACTTTGAAATGAATATTTTATCGAAGTGATATGAGAAATTTTTAATACTATCTGCATCACTTCGCGACCATACTACCGGCCAAGGTAACTTAGAGAGTACATTCCAAAATAGTGTTTTTGTATTTTCCATCAAATAATCATATTTTACTGTTGAACCAAGGCTCATATATATAAATCCGTTTGTAGCATTGTCAAGAAATATACGTAAATCCTAAAGGCAAATAGAAATTTTGAATAAAAAATAATAGATAGTAATATTATATAAAATAATAAATAGTAATATTAATGATAATAAAATGTGCAAAATAAATTCACCAGTCAAAATAAAAAATCTTGATTGGTATATTTGTTTTAAATTTCTTTAAGTATCATATTTTCAAATAATGGAAATATATTATTTATAAATTTTATATCAAATTCGTACTGTGGGCAAAGTTGGTGGTATCTTGGAAATATGAACGTTATTATAATAAACAACGTTGGGTATTTCTGGTCGGGAATATAAATATATCATGTGAGAATTGGCGACAACAAGGCTCATATTTTGTGCAGCTTCGATGATACTGGGTACATTATCTCCTAAATACTTGTTAGCTAGCATTTGTTGAATAGGAATGAAGATATAAAGCCAGTAATATATGTAATAATAGGTGTTTATGAAATTATTCAATCTTTGCCAGAAAGTTGGATTAGTTGAGATATCTTCTATTTCCCAATTCGAAAGATGCGATGACAATATTGGACTTCCCAACAAATATCGTTCAAAATTACGTAACTGTAGCGACATGATACCTGTGAGAATTATGATTACATAATTGTTTTATAAATATCGAACAAAAATTAATGAAAAATATTAATTTATCGTCATATCGTTTTTGCCGATATTATATTCAACATCTTACCTATTAAAGGAGCATTGAATTTCTGAGCTAGTAAATAGAAAATCGGAGATGATAAAGTCTCCACAATAACTGCATCGAATTTCTCATTGCTCTCAGACAGAAATAATTTTTGAATATCTGGAATCTTTAATAGTTCTTCAATAATATAATGACGACAAGTATCTAAAAGTATATTAGCTTCTATTTCTGTAAATCTTCTGTTTAGTTTTTCATTGAAGATATTCTTTAAATTTTCATGGGTAATATTATAATTGATTTCTGTATAATTCGCCAAGTTTGGATCTTTAATCGAATTTAAAGTTAACATCACGAGTTCATGCCCACGTTCGTGCAGCTTCCTCCATAATGATTGATATACGGTTTGATGACTATAATAGGATACAGGCACAATGATAAATAATCTTTTACTATTTACCAGTTTGTGTTGTGTTGTTAAAACATTGAAGAATAACGCCAAACCAATGATTAACTTCATTTTCACAACTAACTTCTTCTTCGTTCAGTTTCAGTGTACTTAATAAAGTATTTTCGTGAGTCTACACTAATAGTATTTTCTAATGAATATTATCTGATATACTCATATCAAGTATTGAATATTTCATTGCTTAAATCCATATTCATTAGCTTATACTTTTCGATAATTTTTATCTTATTTTTGATAAATATACAATACAAATATATAAATATGCAGCTATGTATCTTTTATAGAATTTTACTGCATAATACAATGTTCTAACATAATATTGGCATATCTTTATTGGCTACCACAAATATTTATTGGTAGTTGTTATTTTTCATTCATTAAAATCTGATAATTGGATCTATAATCCAGAAAGAAAACAATCAAGATTCGTTGAACAAGCAAGTAGTAGAAATCGTTGAAAGTAGTTATCGTTGATATAGATGAAGTTCAGAATGTAGCTGAGTTACATTGTCGCAAGAAGGAAAGAAATAAATTCTCTGTTCTTAGAATTCATTCGTCTTGCCATCTCTTATTTTCGTATCAACTAAAAAGAGGCAGTGCATCTTCATCAATCGTGCATTAGTTTTCGGCGTCCCTCTTTTTCTTTCTCACTTAAATCCTGTCTTTCATTCTCTTAACGTCAGTATACGGCGTCGTAATTTGAAAAGTTTCTTCGCTTTTCTGCAAGTTATTTATGCGTGTTGGATACGTGCAACTCGGTCAAAACTTATCGAAAGTTTCGTAGACAAAGTCTATATCTAGGCTGTTTGTCAATTACCTATGTCAGACGTCAAAGTTACGTTTGTCATGAATAAAATTTCTAATGGTTATGTTTTTCAAATTTTCGATGATCTAAATATTCCGTAAATAAGAAGAAATATCATTACATCCATTTACTATTATTATGTGTAAGAAAGTATTTTTCGTGATTTCATTCCGAAATCATTTATTTAATATATTTTTAATATTCTTTAGATCGAAATATGTTATTTGTTATCTATTGCCATCGAAATTGATTGTAAAATAAGATTATGAACGAAAAAAATATTAATTATCAATTATTGATGATTGTATCCCTTGGATTTATTTGATTATGAATAATTTATTATTATATCTAATTATTATTATAATGGCGTAATTTATAAACTAGAAATTTCATAATGCCAGAATATTAATTAACAATTCAATTTTTTCCTGATTTTTATTTTATATACAAAACTATTGTTTCATTCATTATTAAAGCGAGACTGTAATACATTTCAATGGGATATATGGGATATACAGTTTCTGTTTGGAACTACGTAATTATGTGTACGTGAAAAACGATAATTAAATGTGTACAATTTAAGTGTATAATTGTTAATCGAACTTGTTTCGAAATCCCATTGTGCATTGCATTATCATAATTTTATCGGGAACATGGATGGATGGCCTTGTGTCGTGCGAGAATAACTGCGAAATGTATGTAAAGAAATTACATTGGTGCAAAAAGCATGAAATACCCGATCGAGAAATTGCTGCCATTCGTCTGGCAGAGTGGATTACTACCGATGTTGGGTTGAAATGGACCGATATCATAACTCATGGAACCCGTTAATGTTCGTATCTGGTTCGTGAAAATGTGAATTAATAAACCGTTGGTACATGTAAAATGGTATTACTCTAGATTTTTACATTGAGACATTTGTGAATTTTATATTTTTTTGCAGCGTATTTTATTAACGACTAAAATAAAAAAAATATCGAGAATAACACAAGAGCTTTGTTCTTTTCATGTTACATAGGTGCTTTAAACTATGTTTATTCGATGAAAACATTGTTGAATATCAGTAATGATTAATATTTCGCTTGGGAAATTTTCTATTTCTTGTAAATTGGTAACTGGTTTGCATTTTCGCACATTTTCTCTCTCTCTCTCTCTCTCTCTCTTTCTCCTTCATACGTTTCTTTCTCTTAAATTCAAAGCATTGAAGTAAACGTGAGGTAAAATGCAGTTTAGAGGAGGCAATCGGTCGGGCAGATCCGTCGTAAGCGTGTATTGCTTGTATACTGCTCGGCTAGAAACTTTGCAGTAATATTAAACATCTGTCAAACGCGAGGAAGTGAGCGAGAGAGAGAGAGAGAGAGAGAGAGAGAGAGAGAGAGAGAGAGAGAGAGAGAGAGAGAGAGAGAGAGAGAATGAGAGAGGTGGTGCAAAACATCCACGGTGGATTATGTACGAGCTACACTCGCGGCGCACCCACGAAATGGAGTTACGAGTGCTTTTCAGGATATTATGTTTGAGTTCGCCGCGTAATATACGAGGGCATTGCAAGTCTACTGTTAGCGGTGCTGCCCCGACAGACACAGAACTCATGCAAACTCTTTTTACTCGACGAACAGACGATTGTTTGATATCGCCGTCATTGTTCTCCATCCCTTATCGGTTTTCCTTTTCGATCATTTCGACATCGTTTAATAGTTCTTTTTTAATAATTAATAATAGGTTTTTCTATATTAAATATCTTTATATCTTTATTTAAAATTTTCTTTCTTTGGATATAAACATTTTTGATACATGATTATATTTTTTCTTCGGTATAGGACAATATTATTTACGATAAATTGTTATATAATTGTTTAAAGATATGGTTAAATAGTAGTAAAAATATTCCGTTCTCTTAAAAGTTATTTATAAAAAATTATTCATAATATATTACCAAATAATCATTCAAAAATATTTTAAAAGAATAGATAAACATATTTTTAAAATTGCTTTATATATATATATATTTAAATGGTGTTTATAAAAATTGTTAAATAATTGTTATAAGTCTTATAGAAAGATAGAAAAAACTTTGTATTTTAAAACAAGGCATACTTAACATTTTTATCGTTCTTAGTCACAGATGATTCATTTGTGAACGCTATGTAGTTTTTTTACTACTATTATAAACATATTATCATGCATTATGAATGACATATGATAAGCAACCACGTGTTCTATGAATTTTCAAAATCGAGTATCTCGAAAAAGATATTTCATAGATGATGATATATTGAACTATAATAATGTAATCTCGAAAGTCCTGGAAATTCACTCAACGTAATTTAACAATCATAGTAACTCCCTTTTTTCAACTATTAAAGAAATCTAACGTAACATATAAAGATAGTCTTGGTACGGATCATCGAGCTTAGGTTGGTAATGGCTTTCCGATCGTACGAAATCCTTTCCAGGACTTATTTTTATAGTACATCGAGTCGGTCCGAATGGAATCACGCTTTAACGGTGCGTTACATAAGGGGTGCTTTGCGTTTAGATTCCTCATGGTAACATGCTCGGAGAGCCAGGGCAATTTATCTTTGTCAACCGATGTCGAGCAACGTCAGTGATTCAAGCGTGGGGACGGAGGACCGTTTGTACCTTCGATTCCGTCATTAAGGCAGCACTCATGGTTTATTCAGATGACCACACCGTGAATAGGAATGGAAAGAGAGAGAGAGAGAGAGAGAGAGAGAGAGAGAGAGAGGATAAGGAAAGGGAAAGGATAGGTCAAACTGTAGTTACTGCCGCGAGGTTTGTATCTATCTACCGTTCTCCAGAGTCACTTGTTCATTCCGTTGATTACATACATCGAATCGCAAGTCCTCTATACCTCGAAATCCTGTAATCTCATGATCACTAAGGTTGAAACATTCTTGACCTGTTTGCACCATCACTTCTTCTTTTTTGGGTATTAAGCATATTTGTATACTTGAAAATTCATTGAGATATTTTCTATGTAGCATTCTATATATCATTCGTGGAAAAACACGAAAAAGGAAATTATTGTAATTGGATTGAATGGATTAAATGCCAATTCTGATTTTCATCCTTTAAATATGCTTTTGTCGAGTGTACTCACAGTATTACTTGTTTTATATCCTACCGATACACATATATACTTTTAATTTTAACATCCATCCAATTGTATTCCATTAAAATAAACAAGGATAATAGAGAAAGAAAGAGAGAGAGAATGAGAGAGAGAGAGAGAGAGAGAAAGAGAGAGAGAGAGAGAGGAAGAAAAAGAGGAAGAAATAAAATAGAATGATTTCGGCAAATGTCGTAATACATTACAAATGAGGTAATACGTTAATAATCACATGATCATTTGCTATGTTTTAATTAGATTATCGAATCTGCCAATAATCGCATAAAACAGGTTTAACGTCAGAATTCACGGTAATGGTCTATGTATGATTATATATATATATATCTTTGTGTATGTTTGTACGCGATATGATTTTGTGAAGCGCAAGGGATTGAGATCGAGAGAGACAAGGGAAAAATAAAAATTGGTACGCGTGCATTCGATTGAGAATATTATGCTGCCAATTACTAGAAAGCCAGGTGGTACGCTTCGTTAGTCATCGAAATAATTGATTCTCACTCCCGCAATTCCACTATCGTACACGTTGATTCCCTCCGATATCCTTACCGACCCTCTGCTTCACAGTTCTGTCAGCGTTTAATTATCATTGCATTTTCGATGTAACGGTAATTGCGAAACAATCGGCCAGTAATATTGATCGGGACATCGGTGGTTCACGTCATCTCCTCGATATTTTGTTTCAATTCATCTATACACCTTTCATGACATACAATATAAAGTATAATATTCTCTCTAACGTAGTTTTAACATTTTATTATTTTCTCAATCCAAATCAACATCTGTAATATATGATTACGAGAAAATGGAAAGTATCATTTTTATTTCATTATCCATTATTTAAATTATTCGTTGTTATTTTGAACATCGATGATATTTTCTTCCTACGTATCAAAGTTTCTTCTGACGCTATTTTAAAACTTATCCTTCTTTTCTGTTACTTTCTTCTGTATAATTAGTTCGTGTTAAAATGTTGATATTGACATTTCTATGGAGATTTTTGTTCTTTCTTTCTTCAGAATTTATTTCTAGCTTTTGTATTATTTAAATAAATTTACTGTTTGTGTAATACTCATGTCTAATAAACTTTTAGAAACGTATCAAAATAGAATTTGACACTCTCTTGAATTCAAGGAGTACTCGTAACTTTGAATAAATACTTTTGATTTAAAAGACACCTTCAAGAAGACTTTCTTCTGCAGTTCTACGGCGAATAATGCGCTAAAAAATCAGTCCGCAGATGGAATACTTTTTCTCTTTGTGTTTAAAAGTTGAAACGGAATTTTTACAGTGGACATTGAAAGTTTTGCTTTCGCAGGTTGAAATGTCGGTTGTCCGCCGCGAGCAACGTCTGTGTTTTTCTTTCATATGAATTTTCGATGACGTTGTGCTATGGTTTTAGAACAATGTTTATGTGGTACGATCTTCCGATATGAACAATTGCGTATGTGATATGTCATTTCTATCCCTCCAACGAACTTTTAATACACTCTATAGTAAGATCAATATCTTTCTTCGATACTCATACATAAGTTTATAATTCATGAAAGAAATGAAGTGAAAACAACGGTTTCCGGTTTATCTTCATTATCTTATTGTGTGCTTATATAAGTTAATCGATTTTACGACTTATTTATAATTATTATCTGGGTTTTAAACATAACATTAAATTATATATATTATACATTTAGAATGAATAGTTTGCAGCGGTCAAATATTAAGGGATTTACTGTAGTTAAATGTTATAATCCTATTTACTATTAATATAAAGTATAAAAATGATAAAAAAATAAAAGGATGTAATAGTTGTATTAATTAAATTAAATAACTTATCGAAGACTACTACATTTCTACATTCTGAACACATCTTGATCTGGAGAATGAAAAAAAACAGTTTCAATATTACTGTCTCGACTATTATATTCTTAGATATTCAAGAATTTATACTGTCCCAATTCTACATATCTAGATATATATAATTCTATAATAAATTCGATCCGTCGAATAGATAATTGTATAGTATTGGGATTAAGTTAAATAATCATTTTTTAACTTGAACCTTCATCAATTCCATATTATTAAAAACTTCATTAGTTTTTCTCTTTTTATCCCTATAAAGAAGGTCGTATTTATTTTGTCACTAATATTCTCTTAACTAGGTATATTGTTATATTCCAGAAAAAGGATCGAATATTGTACTGGTAAATAACCTCAATGAAGGAAAAGAATGACAGATTTCGTTGAAGAAATTATTTCTTGTTTTGGAGCTCAGAGTAAGATGAAAGGAAAAGGATAAAAAAGGAGTTAGTTCGAGAATACAATGAGAATGGCGTTTTTCGATTCATCGCATGAAACCGATACCGTAGCATCTGTTCGATAAAGAAGAGAAAAGGGAAAAAAGAAAAAGAAAGATAATCTTTATCCCGCGACGAGATCCGCAGATTACGAAGACTACGCCGTTATAGTATGAGTAACCGTTCGACGGGAATAATTTTTATCATCCCCACAGACATTTGAATATTCAGACTGGACCGATTTGATTCATCTGCCGTGTGAATATTCAGCGATTTCGTTCATTCTCTCAGGCTATGATCCTTCTCTTCTCCACCCTTCATCATCCCTTATCACGTCTCTAGCGTTTCTTTCTTTCCGAGTTTATCCGCATCTACGAGTTCATGGATCTTCAACATTTACCATTTTAACTGAGATTTTTATTTTTTTATTATTCTCAATTTTCTCTGAACTTTTGCTCTTTTCTATAAAAAACGTGATTTTTTCCAATAAATTTGTAAAATCCTTTAATGACACTTTTTACCATTATTTCACTGATCGTAAAATGTATATATATATATATATATATATATATATATATATAAATATATATATATATATATATAAATATATATATATATATATATATAAATATATATATATATATATATATATATATATATATATATAATGTATATATAGAATGTATATATAAAATGTAAGTATATATATATATATATTTATATGTATTTACGAATGATGATAAAAAAGAAACAATAGATATAACTAGTATCGTTCAATTGGAATTTTATTATTTTTAATTACGTGGTGAAACATAAAATCTCTAGCAGACATTGCGATTGACATTAGGCATTTCCACATTCTGTGGTTCTCGTAATTTCACGCCTGGTCAAGCGAAACATTTCTGGTAAGTGCGAATAGGTGACACCATCGAATCGGTTCAACGGAACCAAACCGCATAGACTATTAGATCTTACCGACGATTCACTGAACCTAGATAATTATTTTCTATCGACTATGGTTCGTAATAAAGTAAAGAATTTAATGGTGATAACGATTATATTATTTCGACGATTCTTATTCACAATTAATTATAAAATAAAACAATTATATTTAAACTTTTAATTCTAAATATTTATCATTGCATCGAAAGAGTACGTTATACAACTTGAAATTAATATTTTTTTTAATTATTAACTAACCCGTTACGGCAGCAAAGTATCTACAATAGAATTTTAATTTATTCATGGAACATCAATCATAATTGATGAAAAAATATTTTAATAGATAATCGTTCACTCTTAAAAGTACACTCAAGGCGATCAACCGAATTTTTTACGTGATCATTACTTTAATAAAGTAACATCTCATATTATATATAGCTATAAACGTTTACTTTACCAAGAGTCATATAACGATAATATATTGTTGTGTAGTTACATATATATTCTATATACTATGTTATATGTAATAATACGAATAAACTCATGGGTTTATGTGTTCATATATGTATAACACGAATCGAACTTTTACTATCTATTTCTCTCTTTATTTTGTAGTCAGAATTTTATGGTGACACGCGTGAAACAAATAAGCGTTTGAATTTGGCAGGTTTGTTGGCCATCGAGGGAAAAAGAGAAAGAGAAAGAGAAAGAGAGAGGGAGAGAGAGAGAAAGAAGTACAAACAAAACACCTCATGCTATCGTTGACGTTTATGAACGTGAAACAATGAATACCACAAAAGGTATTTCGAGAGAACATCTTCCATTCGTGCGATTTTCACTCTCATTTTCTCTTGTTTTCTTTCTCTCTCTTTTTCTCTCTCTTTTTCTCTCTTTCTCTCTCTCTCTTTCTCTCTCTCTCTCTCTCTCTCTCTCTCTCTTTCTCTCTCTTGATTTCACTTCCACTTGTTTATGTGACCCTCACACACGCTCTTTATAGGGTTATACTAACACACACATGGACAAAAAGGGTGAGAGACTCGAACAAAAGAGGTAGAAACGTGAAATGTCGCGACATGTAGTCCTCGAATTCAAACGTTTCTGACTCGGAAACCGTTCCACACCTCAGAATAGTAGTTTCTTTGATTTTTTGAGTACCGAAATTGCGCAACAAGAGAGACTATTTTCTATAGACTTTTAAATTCCTTCAAATAATTCGAATGCCCTTTCTTGTTTCTTTTTATTTTTCTGCCCTTTTTTCATCATTCACAAGGGTTCTCGTTTTTCAATATTTTTGAGATGTTTTAACGAAGTACCTTTAATGTTGTTCATCGCGTGAGAGTTAAGAACTTTGTATATATATATACTAGGTGTGTGATATATGTAAGTGAGTTGTGTGAAATAGCTTTAATAAATCGCGAGCGTGTTCGGGTGCTCGACGTAAATGGGGATTAAAATAGGATCTTAGGATATCAGCGGTCCTTTTAAAGTAAATTGCCCTGCGATTTAATGAGAAACCATAGTTCGGTTAACGTATTTGAGGTATATTGGGCTATGAATAAGCACCATTAGTCTTGTTACCGATAGTGCTTCAGTCTCGTTGAGCTTCATCGAAGTCTCATATGTCAAGCAGTCAGTAATCTAGGCTTATGCAGATAGGAGGATCAGTTGAGATTAATTACTCGTTTGGTTCATAGCTAGGCCTATTGACTAAGGGTCAAGGTTCTATATACTGTGTTTATTTTAAACATCATTTACCCTTGTCAACCAAGAGGTCGAACGTTTCCTCAGAAACGTCATTCTCGCCAACTTATCTTTGAAAGCTTTAAGAGGTATCTTTTATCAATTTACTTTTATTGAGGATTTAAACATATAAAATAAAAACACAAAAATGTAATAAATATGAGTGATATATTATTGAAAATATCGGAATATATTTAAGTATAGATCTTTTACAACTTCTATGCAAGCTTATATGGATACTATAAAAACATATGGTAGGATAAGAAAATGTTCTTATAAGTGAGAGTAATGTTCATATAGCTGCTACGTAAATTTATTTGCCCGATGTATAATGGGAGTGCGATCTAATAAAAACAAGCATGATACTTATATAGTATGAAAAGAGCATCGAAGAAAGGAAAACTCTGTCGCATCGTTGATATTAAAGAAATATTTTAAAAGCCATTCACACACAAAGGAATCGATATCGTTCTTTGTATGTTAGATATACATGTATCTCTTCTTCATGAAAATAAACTAGTTTCATTCAAAATTGTCATAAAATATTTCAAATGGTCATATAAATTTTTTTATGTTTTTATAAAATATTTAGTAATATGTAATAATGCCAATTCAAGATAATCAATTCGTTATTACATATTTGTTTCAATGAAATGAATTATTTTTCTGTCAATGAAAATTCAATAAGTTATGCTTCTCTTATTTCAAACAAGTTCGATTTTATAAAAATATACTAGATTCTTTAGCTTAGTAGATATTTGAAAGGAAAAACATGCAAATGGAAAGATATACGTATAGAAAATAGTATAGGACGGATTTCGGAATAAATCATATCGCCTTTTGAATGGCGCAACGAATACGTAGTTACGATATATCATTGAAACGACGTGTTGTATAGAATATACAACTTTTGTTCGATGGATCTACAAGATATTTTCGTTACTATATCTTATAAAAGAAATCAAATTTCTCATAGCATAATAACGTCGAAGATATTCGTTGCCAAATATTTTACGTTCAACTTTAGACGATTTATATTTAAATCAATGTTTCTTTTATCAAAGAAAAGTTACGCGATATTTCCAAATCCTCTTAAGCTTTCAACCACGAGCATGATCATGTATTGTGATTATTAAGTTCATTTTATGTGTGTTAGTCCTTTTATTATTAAAACAAAATATGCTTCGCTAAACAGCATATTTCAATTGATAATATTGTTTCAAAAGTTAAAATGATTAAAAAGGAACCATCCAGTTATACACCTTGATTAAAAAGAATAGTATTATTCAAAGGCATCTAGGAAAGTCCGATCTACTACTTTTCAAGAAAAACTTGACGATATCACTTTGTAGATACTTTTTATCATCTTAGATGTTAACGTACCTAATTAAACTCCGCTAGTAACTTTATCCCGCTATCGCTTTACGTGCGCCTTGGTTATCGAGTTCTCATCCTATGCGCCATATTCACAAAGCTCTTATCATTGAACATGGAAACTCGCAACAACTATAATTAACTATAATTAACTATAATTAACTATAGACATGATATTTTTTCATAATCCGATGAATATCTGTGAAACTCTTTTACGTTTCGAATAAAAATTTCTTTTGAGAAGTTGTCACGATGTTTTTTTTTGCTTCATTCGAAATGAATTATTTTTCATCTGCCTGATGAAAATTTCATAAAGTGGATAACTGTTATTCCAATATTTTATTCTTCGAAGAGTTTCTATTTTATTATATTGATAATTTCTATTTTAAATACTGACAATTTTAAGGACAATTTATAAATTATAAATATATTGCGATTTATCATTCTTAAGTCTTAATTTTCATTTTCAAATACTGGACTGGATTTAATAATTTGAGCATAAGAAAGCAATAGAACTTGACATAGGTAAAGTTGATTCCTTCGTATAAAGGATATTTAAAAAAAAATAATTACGTTTTATAAAATCAAAAAATTTGTGACGTTTTTTTCGTATTGAATTTTCGAAGATTCTTTAAGGAATGTCGAGATAATAGAAAAGGAAAGAGGGGAAAAGAGAAAGAGGAGGGATCGTTAATAATAATTTTTTAGTAATAGGTGTCTCTATGTAATCCGAATTTCTCTTTTCTCTTAGGTGATCTAAATTGTTGGCAAAGCCTAGCAAATAATGTTCCTTTATCCTTTGTACCGGAATCTTACTAACTACTGTTACTGCTACTGCTATCTTCCATCCCGGATTACTCATACGCATATATTTTCCTTATATCGTGACTGTTTTCGTAGACCCATGTACCGACACTAAATTATCCACTGTAATAAGTGTTACTTTAACAATAAAGAGAAAGATAGAAAGAGATACTTGAAAATAATAGATATAAAAAATATATAATTGGAATACCTTTATGGAATTAAAATTCTATTTTGTCATTAACAGATGAAAATCTTATTATAACATGATGATAACAGATATAGATCCATTATATTTATAATAGTAAAAGTCAAATGTATATATATATATATATATATATATATATATATATATATATATATATATTCAAGTATGACCATTTTAAAATTGAATTAGCCTTCACAATAATTGAGCTTCCGTTTAAGTGCTTGATGTACTTTCTCAACGGTGAAGGCTTTGCATTAATTAAGGTGAGTTGCTCATCAATCTTATTTTCTCTCACACCGTTCGCGGTAGAAGAGAAGATTAATGTAGGTAAGTCAGAAAAATCGTAGAGAGAGAGAGAGGGAGAGAGGGAATAGAAAGAGAAAGAAAAAAGAAAGAGAAGAAAGGAGAAAGAGAGTAAAGAAGAAGATAAAAAGAGGAAGAGAGTGAAGAAAGTAAAAGGGATGAGTGACGCATTCTTTTGTAATTTACAACATTTGAAAGGTCGTCGAAATTTTTCTGTTTCTTCTTCACCGTGAGTATAAGTTTCGATCTCGTTTCAAGAATTTCAGAAGAATAACGAAACTCGCATCGATTTTATTCAAGTTATGGATTTTTAACGGTTCGCATCGTTCGCGATTATTTATAGCAGTGATTTTATATTCGTTCAATAATTGTTCTTCTTCTTTTTTTATTCAAATATTTCCTGAGGGTATATTTCGGATGGGGTAGAAATCACATCACTTTCTGTATCCGATGGGGGAAACGCTCGACTATCGATACTCGAGCGAGCGAAACCAAAATTCAGTACTTTAAAAGTGGTCTTTTTATCACGACGATTTTTTTTTTTTTTTTTTTTTTTTATCGATACGGACATTCATCAAACGCAAGCGTATTATGACTCGATACAAAAGAAAAAAAATGAACACTATAGCTGTCCGACATTATTTTAGCCAAAAGGCGGTAGTATTAATGTAATACATGTATTAAAATGTGTAATATAAAGATAATCCATTATCTTTCACGAGAGGTTCAGATGGAAAGATGCACAGAGAATGAAAGTTAAGTCAGAGCGTTGGGGATAAAAGTATAGAATAGTAATTTAATTTAAGCATTTTCTAGACTAAAACCTCGTTTTCTCGCGTCTCTTTGACGTTTATTATGTCTTATGTTTAAAATTTGATGACGGATTTTTAAAAGAAGATGTAATAAAATTGTTTAGCTATGTGAATTAAAATCACTCTTTTACATATTGACCAACGTGGCAGTTGGATATACCAATATACATTTCATCAAATCAGTGTTTGATCAAGTACGTACTTGGCATCAAGTAGGAATGTACATACATATATGTAGGTATACATATACTTAACGTGAAATAACTTAACACCTTGGGTGTAACATATGATTGCTTAAATAAATGTTAACGCGTATAGGATTTATATCGAAAAAATAGCTATGCACGGATTTGACATGTGATAAAATAGCATTTGTAAAAGGAATAGCGTTAGATAAGTTTATCTTTTAAAATCGTGGAGGATAAATCTTTAGTAGAATGTACTTACGTTACTTTACCGTTTTAAATAATTTCTTCACAATTTTTATCGATTAAATAAAATTCGATTTGTATGAATTTATCAATTGAAATATTTTCAATGTACTATGACTTATATATGGTCTTATTTTATATTTTCGTACACGTTCTAACTCATAAGAATCATTTTATACAGGTATTCAAGTTTGAATCCATAATGTGTTCATAACGTCACTAGAAGGTCCAGACGTTAGATCGATCCGTATTAGGCCGTTGTTGTTACAGCTATCGGATAACTACCATTACCGAGTTGATTCTCCAGTGTTAAGCACGATACAGATTCATAATTCATACGCGATATTAGCTGGATTTGATCCTTGCTCTAGCTCGTATGTACAACGTAGATACGTAATCCTGTCACGGCACTGACCGGTCAATCCGGTGAGAATGAGCTTTTGCTGGTTGGTAATTAACGCGTGTATCATTGATCAGTTTCAAATCAACAAACGGAGGATCTCTCATCAAATTTTCGACTTGTATCCTTCATTGACTGGATTTAACGTTACTCCACGTCATCGTAATTAGGATCTTCATGAAGTAGGTAATACTTGAACGTGACATGACATAAATGAATTTCGTTATTGATTCCGTTATGAATTCGATTGTATAGCAATATTAAATATATACGTATCTAATATTTTTATAAGTATTAAATCTTATTAATATTATAAGTATTAAATCTTGTTTCTTCTTCTATGTCGTTTTGCATGTATAGTATAGTCTGGTCTGTATAGTATAGTCTGGTGTAATATTTATGCATCAAATTCAAATGTCTGCGAATATTTCTTGCATATGCAAAATATTATTCTGACTTGAATTACTCAAGATGAAAATCGTGCTGAAAATGGCAGGCGATAAAATGACTTTGACCTCCTCTTTAAAATCGTTTTTTCATCAAGGACAAGGCAGTCGGACTTCTTCCGGTTTTTGAATCGGACAAATGTAAATAAAACTGTCATCTTTCGCTACATGGGAGTAAAAGTAACGTTACGCAATGACGTATGTATGTGTATATATATATATATATATATATATACACATATATATGTGTTTAGATATCTATGTATCGCAAAGTCATGTTGCGTCGACGTGGGTAAAATATATTTTTGCCCCGAGCTGGACCTTCACGTCAGTTACAGACGTACTCCGTTAGTATTGTAGCGCTTTTATACTGCACTTTTTACAAGGTAACCCGCTCTTCTTCTTATCTTGCGCGCAGCCGCTTTTTCTTCGTAAAAATCTTAGCTTAACTCGTCTTTATTTCTTTATTTTATTAACTAGGCTTAACTTGTACAAATAAAGATGAATTATGAACATATGAAAATAGAAACATAAAAGATGTTTAGTTAATCATTGGCAAATTAAATTTTGAAATTCTACTTCGTAGATTCTTCGTATATAGATAAATAAATAACTTGAAGAATTTTTTGCGACTATAAATAACAACATTTTTGATTTGTCGAACGTCACCGATAACAAATTTATCGAATCCTGAAAAAGACATACATATGATGATGTAAAGAGTAAAACGGAAATAGAGAAACTTTGACGACTGCAGATACGTATGTATGTACTTTCATATATCGGGATCGGCTAAGGTATAGGAGAAAACGGGCGCAAGGTCGTTCGGTTAGCCATTTCAACGAAAGCAACATCCCTATCTAAAGGGACATCGAAATGCGTTTCGACGTTAGAGCGGACGAAAACCACGAGAAACTACGGTGCGAACGTCGTTTCCCTGGGCTTACGATCATCCGCATCGTGTACGTATGTATGCGCATACATATTCGAGGAGAACCGCGTTCAAAACACATATCCGGTGTAGCAAAACGCGTAAGAGGCAGATACACATGAGCGTAATCACGTACTGGCGTTATGTTTATGTGTAGGAGAGAAATTTGGTCCTTTCTATCTCTCTCTTCTCTCTCTCTCTCTCTCTCTCTAGCTTTCTCTACATTGTTGTTGCAAGGTTGTGTAACGCATCCTGACTTTTGCGGTATCACCTACGTCATATTGGAGAGTTACGAGATCGCGACGGTACTTGTAAGGGTGACATTTCGTGCATATCAGCGGATTGCTGGCTTGGCGCACGTGCGTGTTAACGTAGTACATACGTAGTAGGTGCAAAGTTAAGTAGAAGAGTTGTGAAAGGCTACGTTTGCCCTGTCTATCTTTTATTACTGCGATGAAAGTGTCAAGTTTAACGGCGACGAATAACATTGAGCGAGAGGAGAGAGAGAGAGAGAGAGAGAGAGAGAGAGAGAGAAAGAGAGAGAGTAAATTTTTTATATAGATAAAGGGATAAAGAAAAGGATTCAACATGAATGCACGCTCACGTTGCAGCATCAATTTCAGTATAATAAAATAGCGACAAACTGATTTCAATCAAACCCTGGACGCGGCTTTAAATCTTTAAAATCCTTTCGAGCGAGTCTGACCGATTCCAATACTATTGCGTAGATAAAAGTGTCGTAGGAAAGAAAAGATACGCGTGTATACATGTACGAATCGAACAATTTCCTTCACTTTCTAGTATATCTATGCGTTTGTGATCGATGGAAGAGACTTCCTTCGAGTTTTATCTAGCCAGTTTCAAATCGAGGGATTTAGTGAGTTTCCTTCTTAGATGGGATGGTTTCTCTTGGTTCGCGCATTAGTTTTAAATGATTGAATGTGTTTGTCTTACGAACGTTTTGCGTAATCTTGGGTATCTCTTAACGTTGAGAAAAATGATAAGAAAAAGGAATATGGGATATTAGAAAAATAAATCGAAACCTATTCGTAATATAATTTAAATAAATTTGACGAGTATGAAAATATGAATCGTATGCCTGCGTTTATCAAATTTTGCGATTATTAAGAAACGATAAAAAGAAAATATAATATTATCTCGATGATCATATAATAATGACAATATAATAAAGACGAGAAGAAAACTTTAACGATTTTTTACATCATTACACGGTGCCAAAAACGTATAGAATTATTATTTTACGCGTAATAAAAAGTTTTCACGTTATGCTAGGTGAATATAGGTGTGAATGAGATCAGTTGCCAAAAACGTCTTCTCTAATTGCTAACCTTGCATGAGATTATAGTTACTGTCGTTGAAACGTTCGAAATGATATAATAACCATAAGTGCCTGCTCCATTAGCTGCTCGAGTTGCTCATTGAACTTGCTGCCGCTTCATATCCCGATCCAGTTAAATTCAGCCTTAAGAAACGTCCTATTAGTTTCACCACCTGCCGTGTGCAACTTCCTTCCCCTTCCCTCCTTCCATCCATTTCTCCTTCCATGTTGCTTCCTACTGCTTCCTACTGCTTTCTACCCTCGCATCATTGTGTCGGACGCGTCTGGCTTACGTCAGTCTCGAAGGATATGCCGCATTGCGAGCATCTTAAGTGAGTTATGTCGACAACTCGACTACTAGCGAATTAAATGGCATCTGCTCGGTATTAATTAATAGACAAATCGATTTTCTGTCTTACTGTAATATGTTACGATACGATCGATAAAATTACTCGATTATAACCATCGTCTGTTGTAAGACAAAATCATATATAAGCAATCCGTTCAATATTATAGTTCATTATAAAAGATCATTATTATAGTTAAATTTAAAACATAAGTGTAGTTTAAAAATTCAAGACATTAAATTATTTCTTAGACTATATATATATCTTATATATATATATGTATATGTAGTACATAGAAATGATATAATGAATATAAAAGAAACTTAATATCAATATGTCATTGATGACTTCAACAACTTTATTTATTTACATTATTATTACAGAAATGAAGAATATTTGAATAATAGCAGGACATTTTTCATTCATCGAAGGATACTTTACTAGATAGGAAATCTGATTTTAATTTTCTGATCAGTAATTTCATGTGTTGAGTATCGGCGATGTCCGATATACACGCTGTACTTAATTAAAACGCTTCCCTACGGCTCTCATTTTCGCAACCGCGTGGAATTAATAACTCATACAGCAACGTGTTGCAATTTGTTTTCCATTGTGCACTCGATCGCATGATACGATCCTAGTAATCGTCGCTTGTTTAGAACGATGTTATATTTTTCTGAAGGATCGTAATTAGTTTACGTGGAAGAAAAGAGCAAAATTTTTTCGATCGAGTATAAAATTATCCTCCTTATTAATTTTCGTAGTTCATAATCAATCGTGTTTATGAAAAGTTTATATATATGACTATATAAACATATTTTAAAAATAAATAAGAGGATTTTCACGCGAATCCTCATTTGTCGCAGATTTAATCGCTTTCGAATGAATTTTAGCGCTTCACTGACGAGCGAAATAGATATTCCTGTAATCTTCGGTAATCCTGTACGTTAAAACGAATAATGCCATGGATTGAGATAATTATTACGCGTTAGATGGCGGGGGGCAGGAAGTTTATATATTATTATTTAATCGCCAATGATATCGCTGATAAAGTATTTATTTCTTTTTAAATAGTTTATGTATACTTTCGATACTACTCATTATATCACTTAGACGTTTTTTAACATACTACGTTTTGTAGTATTATTTTTAAAAACTATTTATATTTATATATTACTTCGATACTACTGTATGAGTCACGAGCAACTTGTATTTCCTTTTCGTAGGTCGTTTATCAATAACATTGTAGACTCGTCTTGACAATAATATGAGCGAAAACATTATACAGTTCAGTTCGTTCTCGATTATTTGGCAAGTTTATACACTTTTAAATGCGCAATTTTTGTAACGTAATTTAATTATTGCACGTATATTTTCTATTTCGACCATCTATCAAACTGAAAATACGAATATACGTATGTATACAAAAATTCATTTTCTCGAATTTTTGGTATACATTTTCGTATTAGTTTGGAGAATAAAAGTGATTCTATTGTATTACGATAAAACGAGGGAATGTAGATTTGTAGACAACCACGTATCACGCGATGACTGATATATGAACATCCAGTGTGCAGAAGGTAAAGAACGAAAAAGTGTGTGTGTGAAAGAGAGAGATGAAGGGAGAGTGGAGAAAGAGAGAAAAAAAGAGAGAGACAGAGAGAGAGAGAGAGAGAGAGACGACAACGACGAGGAATGCACGGCCATTTCCCACGCGCGGAATTAATTTCGAATAATGTCCTGCAAGCCGCGTGACACGCGGGTCGTAGAAAATAAAATAGCACCGCGAGGCGCGTCGGTGAATCGGATGGTCTCTCTTTGTACGCGCACGTCCCGGATATTTTTATGGGGTGTACACTGAGTTTTATGGCTCGTACACCGCGAATCACTGATTTCCAACCATCCAAATGTCCGAAAGCATCGCATCCTCTTTCTCTCTCTCTCTCTCTCTTTCTTTCTCTCTCTCTCTCTCTCTCTCTTTCTCTCTCTCTCTCTCTCTCTTTCTTTCTCTCTCTCTCACGATCTTTCTCTTTCTTTCTCTATTTCTCTTTCTGTTCCTCTTTCTCTCACAGTTCTAGCATAGAAACGAACGAACCGTTAACCCGATAGTATCCCCTTAAACGCTATTCCCTCGAGGCTTTCTAATGAATTCTCGCTTACAAGCGAGAGAAAGACTCAGGGAATTGCGCAGATGGAAGCGAAAATCATCGTGCGCGTTCGTTAAAATTCCACGGATTTGGATTTTGCTCGGTCATTAAAAGAGTTATCCAATGAAAATCAGATATTCTGGTACTTCCGTTGAATTTGTTTTATTTCGAGAAGATTAACTCGATTAAATAAAAGAATGAGTTATGTAAGTAAATTTATTTTTGCATTTTTAAAAATTTCTATTTTTATTTTATCTACACACACAGTAAATAAGTCTCTGTATCTCAAATAATTCTTTAATTTTTTATTACTACAATAGTTACAACGACGACGTGTACATTTTACATCATTATTATACATCATCATATAATACTTATATACGTAATAAGAGAGCTCGTGATATTTTTTTTATATTTTTGTTGATGTGTCTTTCTACCCATAAACTTTTTTTTAACAAACATCTCTAAGCTTCATGT
This sequence comes from Vespa velutina, assembly GCF_912470025.1. Lineage (NCBI taxonomy): Eukaryota > Metazoa > Arthropoda > Insecta > Hymenoptera > Vespidae > Vespa > Vespa velutina. The sequence goes on from NC_062196.1 coordinate 1,933,691, forward strand.
TTCTTGTTATTTTTTATTTTTTTTGATTTTTAATGGCAATGCAAAAATAAGGTTAGAAACTTCGCAACAGTCATGATAGCTACGCTGTTATCACCGTTAGCTTGACACATGGGTAAATCTATTACGGAGATATGTTTGCTGGTGTTACGAAGCAAGTTAGCGAACTGGGCCATCAGATATACGTTTGTGGAGAGAGAGAGAGAGAGAGAGAGAGAGAGAGAGAGAGAGAGAGAGAGAGAGAGAAAGAGGCAGGACGAAGAGCACCACGAAGAGAAGATTAGGTTTATAATAAGATAAGTTAAATCATTGTTTTTCTTTATTCATTGAATACATATTCAATCGATGTTCAACTAATTGCATATATAAACACTTTTAATGTATCAAATTTCGTATTTTTATTGGAGAACTTGATGTTTCTTGTATTTATACGAATAATACTTACGGAGTAGCTGTGTTAAAGGATAAAGTATATCACGCTGAGGAGACCGTTGTCACTCTATACCTTGTACGAGTAAATGAATAGAGTCGTAAGACAAAGAGAGGCTACGCGATACGTTCTCGTTGCCGTGATTAATGCCGATCGCAATCTTAATGCTCGCTGTTATTCGATGTACAACTTCTTCTTTTCTCTTCTTACCTTTCTTCGAATTACGATCTCTTGTTTAAAATGTTGATATCATCATTAAATAGATCAAGTATATCGAAGTTACTTCAAAGATGGAATTCCAATATCTAGAAAAGTTTACTTTGAGATCGTAGATTAACTATCAGGTATCTGAAAAATCGATTGTAAGATAAGAATTATCCTTTAAATAAATAAAAATTTAATTTAATTTTGAATATAATTTATACTATAAGATTTAGCTTATAAAATTCAGGAAGATTTTTATTTTTATTATGATATATCATAAAATGATAAATTTCTTGGACATATAAAAAGGTTATCATATTTCAATTCGAAGAGAAACGAAAGATGAAGAAAAACATATTTTAACCATTGCAAGATTAGGGACATAATGTCATAATTCCAAATAACATGGGATTTGTGATTCGAAAATGCAGAGACACGGTATATTCGTGCAATTTGGTGTTTCGCGTAACTTAGAAGATAAACATCTGAGACGTTTTTAGCCCTTTTCGCCAGTCGACTTGTCGCTTCGTTGCATTCGTTACGGCGAAATCTCCTGCTCTCATTGCTTTCTTCCTTAACGTTTTCGTGACTCGAAGGGAAGAGATAAAAGAGCGAAGGAAATGTTGGAAGAGAAAGGACAGTAGAAAACAGTACGCTTCTTTTTATTCTTTTGCAATGTAAATTACGCGATTACGCGATGCAGTTCTTAGTCAGTACGTTTACAGATTCACGACCAAAGATTTCGGCACAGCTTATTCGTGAAACAGCTTTTACTTCCCAAACGCAAAGTTAAGTTGTTCTCTCTCTCTCTCTCTCTCTCTCTTTCTTTCTTTTTTTCTTTGTCCTTTTGCTACCTTCAAAACTCTCTCATTCTTCGCATCGAGATCGCTTGGATGATCCTCTTCTTCTTCTTCTTCTTCTTTTTTCCCTCTTTCTTTTCCTTTTCTCCGTCATAGTTGCACGATTAAAAATTCAATATAGTACGTCTGTAAGACAACGTAATGAGTGTCTTGGCGTGGCTCGCGACCGTCCATGGTATTCCTTTATTTACCAGCGGCTCTGTCTTGACTTATTCATGCGACCTTCCGAGTATATCACTCGTCCTTGTCCTATCTAAGCGACAAAAAGTTCGAAGAGAAGTCTACGGAATTTCTTGGAATTTTCTTACATTCCGCGATAATGAGAAGGCCGAACGATGACTTATTTCATGTTTATTCCATCACTTTCGCTGACTCATAGGTCATTTTAGATTTAAACGATTTGTTAAATTTCTTATCTCGATGTTTTTATGTAAATCGATTGAAGTTTTTTAAAATAAAATTTTGCAATGAGTTTCTTTCTATTTTTTCATTCATCAATTTTTATTTAAAAAAAATTAAAAAATGTTTGTGATAATATGTATTTCTAGAAATGTTTGTTTCGATGTTATTTACGATCTGTTATTCTTTATTCGAAATAAAAGTTAAGGAGATTTATAACTAGCATTTGGTTTGGCATTCATAAAAAATAAAGATAAGAGAAAAGATAAAAAAAAAGAAAAATACAAGACGAAGAAAAAAAGAAGAAAGGCCGCATAGTTTAAATTCTCCCGTACGATCGTAAATTCTGGTTTTCCGAGAGAGAAGTTAAGAGGATTTGTATTTCACGTTTGTTAGTTCGTAAAGGATAGACTTAACAAGACCGTTTCGTAAGTAGGTACCAGTAAACGAATTCGTTAAATCGAAAAGGACATTAGTAATTTTCCGTTCGTGTTACGAGTTTTATAGATTTATTTATTATATATATATATATATATATATATATATATATATATATATATATATAAGTTATTTAATATAATTAAGAAGCAACGTATAAATGATATTAATTATAAAAAATACACAATTAAAGAAACGTTAGATATATTTCACAATGTAATAAAAGGCAAAGTAGATAAGTATTTTAAAAGTTTTTCGAACGATTTGATACCTAACTATAAAAAAACGACGATTTTCATCTCTAGTATCAATCGATATTAATGTATAGAATAGCAAAAAGATCTGATTTGAAGTAGATGAAAAAAATGCAGAGAGTAAGAGGACTACACATAAAAATACGAGATAGTATAAAAGACAAAGTTGACGTTACTCGATATGTAACAATGCACTTTGTGAAAAAAATCCTTTATAGTTTATCGTTGCATACGCATGCGTTACATCGTACATTCTAGTTTTTTTATATTCAATTGATTTCGCAGCTGACAGAAAAGAGACAAGGGTCGAAGGAGAAACAGAAGAGCGAGAGTAAGGGTTGGAAATAGGGATGAGAGGTTGAGAGTGAGAAAGTGGAGGGTGGAGTTCAGTGCTAGGCATCCATGGCACTTATTCAACTTTTCAAGGATACCGAACATCCGGTAATTGCGAAAGTTTTACGCCTTAAATTCTCCCTACCGCAGCTCGCCGTCTCTTCTACATATCCCCACTATCATCGCCATAGCCATCACGACTTTCGACACGCGCGAGTAATAGGAAAAGGGTGAATTCTTGAGGATAAGTACGAACTGCAATCGTACGAATTCTACGATCTATATTTTCAGTAAATCGATAAGTATTATATTATTCATATTGATATTGAATTAATGAAACATAGCAGCAGTTTTATTTTCTAGATTATTCCTTTATAACGCGATCATTTTTTTCAACTTTTTATCTTTATTATAAATTCATCTCAATAAAATTTATAATATGTTATAGCTACGTTCTGTGAAATTATTAACACTCTGTACGAGGCTTTTAACTCGATTTTATCGAACATCCCTTTGTTCGAGAGTTATTGTACTCTTCTATTCTCTCACTCCCATCATTGCCCACTATCACCACCACATACCACACTGTTAGGACGTTCGTTACAATCGATTGAATTGATTTCGATCTCGTCGCGAGATTTGAAGTGATAGCCCGTGACAGGTGTAGGCGCCGAATCGGGACTACAATGGACGTATTTATGGATAAATTATAGGAATATTTTATATATATGTATATTTCTACGTACATACATGCAATAATGTATCTAGAAAACCGCGGTGATTGCGAACTATCGGCCTTTGTCCGAATCATGAAAACGATTTTCTCTGACGCCAAATAACGATAGTAATCATCGTTGTGAGATATTTTATTATGTATGATTATTCGAGCAGGCACGCCAGTACGTAGCATGATCGAAATGAATTCTCGCTTTACTTTCGCGATAATTACTTATGTATGAATGTACATAAATATGTACGTAATAATAAGTATATATTCTACATTTGTCAGATGTCAAATGAAAATTAAAAAAAAAAAAAAATTAGCACAAATCAGAAACACCCAATGAAATTCGAAAAATAAATAATACAGTATTTATGTTATATAAGGAATATTTTCGAATTCGATGCCTGAAAATGGAATGGCATGTAGACCGTTCGTGTAAAATTCCTGAATTAAATGTAATAGAGTAGATCTGTAGAAAATTCGACGAAGTTCAAAAATTCGGGCCGAATGGTGCTCACAAACAGTAAAATTTAACCACATTATTTAATTAGGGAAATTAATACTCGTAACAATTCGTGAAGATTGTAAAGAGCTTTCGAAGAACTATAAATAACAAAAATAATGTTTGTTTAGAATGAGTAATTAATCAAAATGTTTGGAATTGTAATCAGACTATGAATATTAAATACTGTCCGTTTATTTGAATTATATTGGTTTATTCTAAATCATGGTCATAAAGCTACTTTATTAGGTATAATAGTTATGTGTTTATAGTTTAACCGTAATATAAGAAAGTCACTTAACCTTCTATAATGATTAAATCATCCAAGATGATTGTACACTTTATTCAGCGATTCAAGAACAATACCGAATTTTGAAGAAGTCGAAATGCTCAAGTTCGAAAGTTTCTGTCCGTTCAGAAGTTTATGAGTACTTGTTTGCATCAAAATCGTTCTTCATAGTGGTCGATGTAAATTAATTTCTTTAGATTCGCCGCCGTGCAGATATCAGCTGATATGGTATTTCGAGATTTGATGAAAGATACGATATATACAGTGGCGAGCATATAAATGTTTTTGCATGAAAAATGTTTTTGCAAACTTAAACTTAATCTGTTTTTGCATATAAAATGATAATACATATAAAGTCAATATTTTCGAAAAGTATATATTCTAAGGTAGAATTTGATATAGAATACATCTTGGCTAAAATTACTTTTTGACGTCTACGACGATAATCGATAAGCAGCACATTTGAAGCGAGCACGTGAAATAAGAAAACGTCTTATTATTACCAGTTGTACGAAATTCCTCGTACTGTGAATGCTGTTCGTTAAATTAGAATTGTTTAATCTGTATTTGTTTATTTTTAATTTCCTGGTTGGTAATTATGAGTGGAAGCAAGCACATTACATTGGATATATGACGAGAAATTCTGCAATTGCGTAAACAGAATGTGAAACTTCGTGAAATTGTAAATCGCTTGAGTATTTCCATTACTGCTTGTCACTAAACTTTGTAGCATATAGATGAGAATGGCAAGTATTCTAACAAGGTATGAAGCCCTAGATCACAAAAAACAACGCCTCGCATTGATGGTTTAATTCATCGGCTCTTAGAAAACGTTTCAAAACTGTAGTTGAAATTTTAGCAGTGCGGAGACGTTTGAATGAGTTTGGATTAAAAGGACATGTAGCCCATAGAAAATCATTCATAAGTTTAACAAATTGAAAAGTTTGAAAAATTGAAATTCTATGCCTCTAGATCTATCTATAAGTATCGGACAAAATGATAGAACGTTTAATATATTTGTATATTTTATATAACAATAAGATATATGTACATTTTACACACCCTATATATTAAATATGTCCTCCAAAAACTGACCTTACTTGATCAAAATGATAGAACGCGTGTAATATTTTTTATTATTATGTACTTTGGCAGTAATCTATCAGCAGCGATTAGAAGTAGACGTGTAAATCTTTCATTTATCTAGAACATTTGTGCCATTAATGTTAAAATGGGTCAAAGAAAACAATTAAACAAAATTGAAATCTTGTTATTGCTGTCATAAAATCATTCTATGAAAAAAATTGCAAAGTTATTAAATAGAAGCCGTTATGTTGTATATAACTTTCTTAAAAATCTAAAAATCTACGGAAAAAGGAAAAATAGTGGTAGATATCGTGCTACAATAAAACGCGACAGACGTGTCATATTACGCGTAGCTTCCGATTATAAGAGAACTGTAAGAAAAATCGCTAAAGAAGCAGGTGTTTTAGCTAACATAAGAACTATGTGATATATTCTCCGAAAAAGTAAACAAATTAAATGAAAAAAATTAAAAGGGAAACCCCTCTAAGTGAGTAACATAAGGAAGCTGGTTTAAAGTTTGCTCGGGATTATGTTTTATGGAAAAAGAAATAGAAAAATGTGATATTTAGTGACAAAAGGAAATTTAATTTGGATGGTCCTAATGGTTGGTATTTCTATTTCTATGATCTAAGGAAAGAAAAAAATAGTGTTATGGTGTAGGTCGATATTGTATATCAAAGAAAAATTAACATAAATTTTTTTTCAGGCCGTGTAAACAGCGAAAAATATATTATATTAATAGATGATCAATTAAATAAACACGCGGCTCATATTTCAGGCAGTAAATTTATTTTTCAACAGGATAATGCTGCGATACATAACGCAAAGTGTGTTAAAACTTGTTTTAGTTCTAAAATGTAATATGTCTTGAGTGGGTAGTCCGTTTAGCCGACCTTAATATTATTGAAAATATATAGGCAGAGCTTTTAAGAAATGTTTATGAGAATAGAGAACAATATAAAAATGTCATGGAATTAAAATAAAGTATTGTTACAAATTGGAGTCTTTTAAAACAGAAATATATTAAAAAATTGTTTAAATCAATTCCTAATCGCTTATTAGATATTATACAGCAACAAGATGGTTTCACTACATATTAATTTTGATTTAAAAAAATATTTCTGTTCAAATAATTGTATTTTTGTAATAACGTTCTATCATCCTGTCCGAGTAAAATCTAGACGACATATCTAATATGTAGAGTGAGTAAAATGAATATATATCCTGTTATAATATATTATATGAAATAAATAAATACATCAAACGCCCCATCATTTTGTCCGCTACTGTACGGAAGTATTAAATAACTTTAATTATATTACAAAAATCATTTTGTGTTAAATAAAATTGACAAATTTTAGTTTTATAATGTTTTCTTATATAATTGCTTGGAGATTATTGAATATCCATACTAAGTGTATCTGATTTTATGTTGAAAATAAAGGTAAAATTAGTTTAACAATTATAGTTATCCAATGTCTATAAAATGCATTTTCTGATGATATATAATATTTATAAAAATATAAACAATCCAAGATTATATTAGCAATTTAGTATGAGAATAAATATTTTCTTATTTATATGCTCGCTATTGTATATACACAAATCAATCCTAATCTATTTACTCGAAATGTCGAATTCGTTATACTTTTTGCCATTGTTTTCAAAATATCTTTACCAAGCTTGACAGTAACCTCGTCATCGTAAATATAGGTTTTAACAGAAAATATATTTTTTCTATTAAAGAGAAATCATGTCGAAGCTTGCACAACATCCATTGAGTATTGATCAATAAAGTTTCATTTATGATATGTTAAGGTTAAGTGTTAAACGATACTTTACAAAATTTCGGCCCGGGATGAATCTCATTATCGTTCAATTTTGATTTCAGCGTATAATTGTGAATTAACAGAATTGATTTTGACTTAAGCTTACCTTCGTAACCATTACATTTTCAGATTGAGGCAGTATTAAGAACTTTTACGAACATTTCCTAAGACTTTTTAAAATCCTGAAATTCTCTTGCTACTTACGCCGATCGATAATGACTATTGGATCAGCGTTTTAGTTCGCAATCGACGAAACGTTTCTTCGTATGAAGCTAAATTCACTACTTTTTCCTTAAGATCGTAAAGAAACATCGATGGAAAGAGTCGGGGTTAGCTTCTCGGGATACATTTTTAGCGTTCGAAAGTCTACCTTGGAACTTATGTTACTACGAGGAATCGTACATCAAGCACGCGAAAGTACGACTATGACTAGAGTGGGGAGGTGGGGGGTGAGTAGTAGACTACGAGTACGAGAATCTGCGAAAAAGAAAGGAAGGGCATGCGAACTTATAAATACGAAGTCCTGGAAATTGGAAAAGTTTCGATTTAGACCTGGCGCATCGACGGTTTTCCTTGGATATCGTTCATTTTTTCCGATACCTGGTATTTACTGGTATCGCATTAAGCACTAGTTGTTGCAAAACAAATTCTTTTTCCTTTTTTTTTTCTTTTTCTTTTTTTATCGTATTATATTCTATCTCATAACCAATCATTTTTAATGACTATTTTTTCCATCTCTCTCACTAGGGTCGTAGCTACGAATGAACGGGGCTGTAAACTCCTGCAAATGTTTGCGTATTTTGGAATTGTGATAATATTCGATACAAATTGTTCCCCTGTAAATAATTGTGAAGTTAGATGGAAAGAGAAGAAAGGAATGAATGGTTGGAAATGGTGGAAGTATGAGAATGATACTACCGGAAGATGTTATAACGCGTACTGCCAGTATAAATGTCGATTCTTGTTTCCTCCTGTTTTACTGTTCGATTTATTGAAATGTTTATTTAAAGAGCATGTCTAGGTCTACACAATATATGTATTTTCACTCTCTTTGTTTTTCGGCATTAATGCATGTATCAATAATGGAAATAATAGGGAGTGGACAAAATGTTTATCGTAAATGAATAGGAATTTACAAAATACGGTTCGCACATCTCTTTGTTATATTATCAATCATGTTTGAGTCAAAGTTTATAACGTCAATATAAAGTCAAAAATAGAGTTATAAAATCAAAAATAGAGTTGACTAGTTTGTTATAATTTTTTTTGATTCCGTATAAAACAAAATAAATAATCGTTTCTAAGGTTTAATAAAATTCGTGTAGTAATTCGTTGTGTAGAGATATTCGATTATAGTATTTTATTTATTTTTATCATGCTCTGGGTTTCGACCGATATGCGATTTAAGTTACTGAGAAATTGCAATGGTTGCTCTGGCAGTAACATTGAGTCAATCGCAAGGAAAGCGTGAATTTATTATATTGGAATCCACGTATCGCTGTTTGGTCAGCTCTCGAGAAGTCGAAATCATTCGTCGTCTCGTTTCATCTTATATGATCACGTAAACTTTCGAGTCGAAAGTTGCTCTCTGCTGAACGTCGATCAGTATTAGCGTCTAAACGAACTTTGAAATCGATCGAACTGAAAGAACTCGTCGCCCAGCAGAAAACAATTTTGAAATAAAACGAAACGAGTAATTGCAGTGGAAATCGTCTAATTTTCTCTTATTTCTTTGACCCCATTTTTATAATTATCTTTCATTAGTTATCGCTTAATAAATTCATTGTATTTTTCGTTTATTCTTTTTTTTTTTTTGTTATTTCATCGAAAGTATTTGATACGCTTGAAAAATATGTCATTTTTCTTTTTTTTTTTTAGATTTATCCCATTCGAAGAAGTGTCAGCGTTTTTTAGTTAAGAAGCAATAACATTCTTCGACGATTTCTTTTCTGTCGAACAAAATCATTTGGTATCCTTGCCGACATGGTCTAAGTCGGTCTTGTTACGTCGTGACAGATCTCTTAAGAAATTTCTTCTTTCTCCTATCACAATGTCTACGCCCTTCGCTTGTACACTGCAAAGAGAAAGTGTGGGAAACCTATTTGTTCGCACCATTCAAGGATTTCCGAATGCCTGTGGTGTACAAGCTCTACGGTACTGGTTTATTGCCCGAGGGGAATCAGCAACTTAGGAACGTGTCATAAGGAAATACTTGCCATTGGATAAGACAGTCAGGAAACAGATCTAATAGCTGATTCATTGTACCGAACAATGATGCAAGTAAAGACTTCTGCTAGTCGGATTACCATGATTTCTCATAGTTACGATCAGACTAAAAGTCTCGATTCTTCTCTTGAAATGTTAATACGAATTTTATGACATCAGAAATATTATTAATATTTTTAAAATACGATTTTTCAAAGTTTGAACGTAAAGAAAGAAATTAATGTTCTTTCTCAAGAAAAGGAAAGTGCAATAAGCGATCTAACATGAAGCAATCAGAAATGTCACGAACGATGATGGAAGATAATCAGGTGGATCTCGATTACGTCGGTGGTATTAGGAACAAGGAATTCTCGATTCTCTCTTATCCGCACGAACGTTTACGCCCTTCTCTCGTAAGCCTAGAACTCCGCCTACAGTGGTCGACAAAGGGGTGGAAGCTACTTCCTAAGGAAACTCTAGTGATGTAGATAGAAAGAGATAGATAGTTCGAGAGTAGAAGAGCATACAAACAGTAGATGGGTAGCGAATTTTCATTGGATTTCGTGAACACGAGTTTCGATGTTGGCCGCGGCCGCGTCAAAGCATTCTCGTGCGACATTACCGGAAATTGCGGCTGGTGTCTTTCCTGAATTCTCTCTCTTTATCTTTCTCTCTCTCTCTATCTATCTATCTATCTATCTATCTATCTCTCTCTATCTGTCTTTTCGAGGTCTAGTCCCACCACGAAACGCATGAGTTTTGCGGTAAATTCGATGGTTTGTATATGTACACACACATTCAGATGAACGACGTAGGTACACACATAGATAGGCATTTATACACATACGCCCACACAAAATGAGGAAGTCCAGAGTGGATAGCTTGGTTGGTAGAACCTGTGTACTCTGTGCTCACTGCTGTTCGGGTACATTAATTAAATACATTCTGTCTTCTGTCGCTCATCCTCTCTCTCTTTCTCTCTCATTCTTTCTCTCTCATTCTTTCTCTCTCTCTCTCTCTCTCTCTCTCTCTCTTACTCTTTATCTTTCTCTCTCTCTTTCTCTCTCTCTCTCTCTCTCTCTATCTCTTTCTCTTTATCTTTCCCTCTCTATCTATCCATCTATCTTTACCTTTACTACCCTTCTCTCCACATTCTCCGTGTGCACACTGCACCTTTAACCAGCCGAATGTCCCGCACCTTTGATTATCCATGGAACTCCTATTGTGGTGATGCTTTAGTTCTAGTTTCGGAAGCTGTTACAGAGCTACGGCGTTTTGATGAAATCCCTCTCCACCTATCTATCTAAAGCCAACCTAGCCATGCTTCGTTTAACCGAAATTTATTAGAAAGCTTAACTCATTTTCAACTGAGTTTCGTATTACTATATCTCGAGTGTTGATGAAGTTGCGTGTTAACGCCTGATTAGATGATTGCATAGAGCCACGAAATCGATTCTTTTGAAAAGTCATTCGTTTTGCAGGTCGTTCTTGATGTAATTTCACGTATATTTTGCTCTCACCGTTTCGACTCGGATGCTTGTTTACCTTAGACTAGCGTTTTAGGTAAGGGTTTTTTATCGAATCGTTAATGCTCGATGTATTGTCTTTGGTCTGTTCAAAATCTTTAGTTGTATTAGATTGGTATTAGGTTGCTATTAGGTTCATTAGTATTATTGAACGTAAAATTTTCTTTTCCTGTAGAATTCAAATATATTCGTTCTATATTTTTTTTCAAGAAAATTTTTGAAGCATCAATCGGAATTATAGTAGTTCTTTATGTTATCTATACTTTTTCATGGTCGTTAAAACTGTTTCGTTTCTATGTGAAAATATGAAAACATATCGCCGCGAGTTAGATACATTATTAAATAAGTATTTTTGGACACCGTTTGCCACAAGTAAGTAAACAAAGGAGATAGTAAGAACGACAACCGAACTCGTTTATCTTTTAAATCATAAATAATCTTTCCTCTTTTTCCACTATATTCATTTCCATGGTTTATGAGTACATTCACGATTAAACAGCATTGCAAATGGGAGAGGTGTGTTCTATCGGGTATCTTATATACTCATAGCACGTTTGTGTTGTAAGCCATAACGTTTACTTTAAATCATCGATGAGCCACGTGACACGAAACGCATTAGAACTATTGATCGTGAGAAAGAGTTTAAAAAAAATGTTAGTATAAACGAACAATTTATTTTCAAAACGAAGTCTTTAGTAGTGTAAACAAATACAGATATTGGACGTAGGTGCGCGACTCTTCTTGCACTTTGAACCGAGGGTGGGTGAGCCAGAAAGGGAGAAAGAGAGGGAAGAAGAGAAAGAGAGAGAAAAAGAGAGAGAAAGAGTGAGAGAGGGAGAGAGAGAGTGGGATCGCACGAGGACACGCACGCAGAAGGAAAGCCCTGGGGGTGGCTGGTGCGCGGGCGCGGCTTTGCGGGTCAGAGTGCGCTGGGTATATAACCGGGCGGATGCCGTCGTCCTTTAGTCTCGCGTTTATCGTCGTTGCGTCGATATCGATATCGTCATTATCAACGTCGCCGTAGTTACTGTCGTCTTCGTTGTTACGATTCGCGCGATCTTATTTTACATGTGACGTACGATGATAAAAATGCGCGCGTTTTTTCTTTATCGGGTATTTTGTGACGTTCTATGAGTGGATTAAAAATCAAGAGAAAAAAATTTGTCTTTCATTCTTATATGCCAGTTATATTTTTATAAACGGATTTCTTTTACGAGTTATTAAAATACTAATGACAGTTTTAAACTGTTGGATTTCAAAGTTTAATATCGATAATAATTATGATCATTGATCAATGATCCTACACGATCAATTGAATTATAATAATAATGATGATAATTATAATAAAAACAACAACCACAACAACCTGTGTTCTCGTTAATATGGGTCGATCATAGTTGTGTTTTAATAAAATGCCGGTGTCCGTGTAAATCTGTGACACGTATTTCCTGTGTGCATGTATCTTTGAATAGTAGGTCAAAGTACTATCGTGGAAGAAGGACAATCAATCGAAGATATCGATCACCGATCGACTTCGAAGTGCAAACAAGGTTACGATATCATCGATATCGAACCATTCTTCTTTTCATTTTGATCCGAAAACGTGGTCGTCTTTTTAAAGTGTAGAGTAGAAGAGGAGTCACTGGAAGTGCCTCGAGCAGTCTTCCGGGATCAAAAAGGGTCCGTTCGAGAGAAGATGCAATCCTTGTCGATAAGCGAAACCGGAAAAGTTATTGCGATACTCCGTTAGAAATTCGATTCGTTCGGTGGTGCGAGGGTTGAGAAAGGGTGACAGAGAAGGAGAAGGAGAAAGACAGGGAGATGGGAAAGTGGAAGGGTTAGGTAGTGCGCAAGAGTAGCCGCTGATAAAAAGACAGGAGGGAAAGAAGAAGAGAAGGAAAGAGAAATAATAGAACGAAGGAAACGAAGAAAAAAAAAGAGGTGAGAGTTGGAGAGAAAGGAGAAATTCTTGATACTGTGTTTCGAGCTAGATACGAATGATTGTCGATAGATCTATAGAAAATTTGTGACCAAATGGGATTTTATAAGTTATAACGTTCTCGTTTATCTTACAATAATTTCGCGACTTTCAGGAACGTTCACGAAAATTTATGGAATGAGATTAGTGTAATTGAAGGATTTGTGTTCACCAAAGTTCTCCTTTAAATTTCTCTCTTCTGGTGGACATTAGAGAATGGATGAATTGGGATCTACGAGATAGTGTTGGATAGAATTGTAATTAAAACGACGTCATCGTGCAGAGTGAACGATTCCATTTCATTCTTCTCGAAAGGTTGGAATCTTCCAATCGAATCTATCGTAGCGGATTTCTGTAAGGTGCTTTAGGAAGATATGCAGCTGATGCTATTTGGATTAAAGCGATCGAATAACAGGTATCCAATTGCAGGAGAGAGAACAATGAATCGATCCTAATAGTCGATCGCGCAAAGAGAAAAGGGATCAAAGAAGCATTGCATTTATTGCGGTGCTTGCCTGTCGAAAGCACGCAAGTGCAATCGATTTGGTCATTGCTTCTTGATTGGAAAGCATCCGCAAATCGACTCGTATGATGAATCGCAAAGACAAAAAGTCAAGCGATATACGTTCACTTTAACGAATTGCTATGATGAATAAATTCCAGAAAGAACGACCTATTCCGATTTGTAAGATATTATGCTTCTAAAAAGAGGGTATCGTAAAAGAGAGTAGAGTGTTTTACTGGTGGACATCGGTTTGGCTGTTAAATAATGAACTCTTGTAATCGTTCATCGAGCTCGCTTCAAAGAAGAACGAACGTTGCCGTCGGCGGTGCATTGAAAGGTTAAAATGCTCGACTATTTTTTGAGGAACAAACAAAGGGCTAACGAATGAGCTCGTCATCGTTAAGAAAGCATTGTCTTCGCGATGAAGAAACGTCCGATGGGAAAAGTTCGCGAGAAAAGATCGACGACAGAGATTATCATAGCAGCGATAATCTTTATGTAGTTTCATTAAAATTCTTAGAACGTATTAAGTAGAAGGTGATAGATGTATTTCATTTTCTGTTACTGATATCGGACAAATTAAAATCTTCGAGCCTCATGAGATCCATCGTTTCCGTGAGTCACGCGGAAGAAGGAGCGTGCTGGTCAAATTCAACGATCGCGATCGTTTGGGTGGTCCGGTGAAGTTATGAGGCGGCGTAACAACGGCTTTACGGCTGGCGGCAATAATGTCGCTTTTTGCTGCCAAAACGCGAAAAAAGCTGGAAATCGTTCTTTTGCTGGTGGTAGTTGCAATGAATCGGAGGGCAACGAACCACCGGAATGGTGCATTTATGCGGCTGTTACCCTTGTCGCGATTGGTTGTTATCTGAACGCTCTTGGTGGAGATTTTGTGCACGATGATATCCCAGCTATTGTAAGGAACAAGGATGTGATCGCTCAAACCCCTATCGCTAACGTTTTAAAGGACGATTTTTGGGGTACGCCGATGCAAGATGTCAATAGCCACAAGAGTTATCGTCCACTTACTACTCTTACATTTCGGTGAGTATGATTTTTATAAACTTAGAGTGTGATTTCCTTTCGATATGTTTCGAATACTAAGACATTTTTAACCTTGAATTGGTACTTGAGATACACATGTACTATATTAAATCGATTAATGTCATTCTATAATTAAGTCGATTTTCTTCTGATTTTGTGACATTCTTTTGGTTCTGTGATAAAAAAAGTGCTGTATATTTTCTATACATTAGAAGATAAAAGATCAGTGTTTCAGAAGTAAGCTTCTTAGAGTTTCTTCGTTTGTTAGTATTTCAATGGGTGCAAGATTATTCTACTTATTAAGTTCCTATTGTTTTTATGATGCCTATTTTATACTATGGACACGTCACAAAAAGATCAGACTTCGATAGCATGTTGTATTTACTAGAACGTTTGTTAATCAATAAATAGATTTCTGATGTTTCATCGTGTCGCGATACAATGGCAAGTACTTACAGTCTCGTCTTACTTTCTTATTGAAAATGAGGATTATGAATCCGATTAATGTTACGTATGTGTTCGATAGTGGCAGAGACAGTTTACCACAGATGTTCTAGCAAAAAAGAAAATCCTTGACGAAGGATTAGGTGAATCGGTAGAGCATGTTACAACAATACGAATCGTATACCATATAACCCCTATTTCTTCTGTCTTTTTCTTTCTTTTTATCCTACAACCCCATACCACTTTCGATTTGATGCATGGATACCAGTTTGCCACTCCACGTGCAATACTGCATATTGGCTGGTATTGGACGATCCATCACGCCACAAGACACCGGCACATCGCTCATCCGCCTTAACGCTCCAGATGCTCTTGCCAACTTCGTGGTGTAGCACAAGAAGGAGAAGGGGTCTTGCTAGAGCAGCACTACTCACCTACTTGCCCGTATACAGACACACATATATATAGTTACATACGTACTACTCTTCGCCATGAAAGGAAAGGGCTATACGAAGGATAGGATCCTACGTTTCGCATACTACCATAAGTGGAACGTATCTATAATAGTTCACGTCGAAGTAAGCAAGGAGAAGGAAAAAGTGTGTTCACTGGATATGTCGAGTCACATTTATCTCCGTACTATGAGATATTAACGATTCTGATGGCGCCACGTCGAAGTAGTTTACGTAAGCACCTCGTAACCTTCTTCACGTCTTAATCCTTACGTCGACGCGGCGTTCGTCGTGTCCGTTCAACGCAAACGACGAGCTCTTATCGTGAAACTAGCATGAAATCAAATTTTTTGTTTTTTCTTTTATTTCTATTTTATTTCTATTTTATTTCTATTTTAATTCTATTCTGTTATTTTATAACAAGAATAACTTCACAAACGTGATAGTACTTGTTATGAGATTTATGACTTTCTTTTTATTATTTCAAATGATAAAAAGTTTGGGAATGATGAATTTGCAAATTAATTTCCCTCTTTTCAAATCTTTCCTGACTTCTTTTTTACTTCGTCATTCGTGCCATCGAAGGGATTAAATTTAATATATTTCTTATTATATTTTTTTTATGAAAAAATATTAAACTGTATCCAGAAAGAGCAGCTAAATATTGCTTTAATCAGGCAAAGATAGAGATGTTTTAATTTTTGAAAAGAAATATATTGCGAATCATGAGTATAGTTCGTCCTCGTCGTGATTCTACCGACTTTTGCTTTTGGTGCTCACACTCAAATCCTTTTACCCGTTGCAATCGCAAAAATTTTTCCGGTTGCCATTAGCCTTTGAACAAAATTCTCTATCCTTTTCTTTTTCTCAACCGTGCACATTTCATTCCCCATCTCTGTTTCTGGTGATTATCTCTTCTCTTTATCTTTCTCTCTCTCTCTCTCTCTCTTTCTCTCTCCCTCTCTGTGTCTCTTTCTGTCTTTCTCTCTCTTTTCACATACCTAGCTCTTTATTGCCACGAAACTCGGACATTGCTCACGTTAGTCCGCTTTGAAGGCTCGAGTGCCCGAATGAAACTGCGTGGTCGACCCCAAAAGTCCAGGGTTGCATTCGTACCGGTTGACCCAGCGCCTTTCGCATCGTTCTAAACTTTCCGCTGTATTTCCGGTTGCTTTACCAAACTGCATATTATACTTTATTTTTATGCGCGTCCAACATATATAGATATGACAACATACCTATGATCTCTATTCCTATAATAATTTTTTTCAGCTTCCTTTTCTTTTTCACTATAAACTTTCAATGTCACGTTTACTCTTTGGTAAGATTTTAATTCTTACGATTAGTTTCAAGGTTTCCATTATCGTTGCCTGTTGTTTTAGTCGAATCGAGGATTAAAGGACTAAAGGACTCAACGTAGGGTAAAAGCCGTTTCAATGCCGGCTAATTCGTAATTAGGTAGCATTATTGGAAAAGTAGAAAACTACCGAAAGTCGTTTATTTGTATAAATTCCCACATTTATGTTGAATAAAAAGACCAATTTGCCACGGTAATTATACGATATCAGATCCAGTCAGTATTAACAGAATTATTTTTAATAATAATCAAATGCGTTGTCTTATAAGGAGAAAATTTGGTTTGTTCCTACACATTTTATCTACATCGGTATTATTATTTATAATTTTAATGCTTTACGAATTGAAAATGTCTTTGAGATTTGATATTCTAGATATAACTACTCGAATAAATTTTTGGTATTTCTTCTCTTTTCATTTGTTGGGATCACGTTAACTGTTGACGAAAGTATTCACGAACGTTTAATATGTAAAAACGATTAGTATGCATGTTGTTTTGTTTGTTTATCATTTACGTATATAAAAAACGAGTTAAAAAAAATTCGAGAAATAATGTTATTAATGTTTAAAATATCATTTAATTCTTTATTCGAGAATTAATATTTATTTTACGTCTTAAGAATAATTAAAAATTCTTGTGGGATGAAAATTTATACGCGACGTATCGTATTTACGTGTTTTTTTCTTATTTCGGTTGTTCTCTTCCAGGTTCTTTTCTTTTGGATAAAACAAATGTGCAGTTCTAGTAAATGGACAAAACAAATGTGCAGAGGTTTAGTAAATGGACAGTTGTAAGAAAAGAAAATAACCATATATATACATATTCACGTAAATATATCCATGAAATGTAAAATAAAATATAAAATGTCGACAATTAACAATGAATGAAATGTTATTTGCAAGTTTTAACACTCTCGTTATAACGGATGTTGTAACGTTAGAATGAAACAGAAAATTTTTATTAATCACAATTGGAAAACTGGAATATACATATTTTATGAATAATTACAACAGCGGAGACTAACAGAACTATAATTAACTTGTTAATTAAAAAAATTGTAAAACAACGCAAGGCGTTTTTAGATTATTCGAACATTAAAATTTGTAGCTCGCGAACAAAGCGAAAATATCATTTTATTAAATAACGCTCTCTCGTTTTCTACATTATTTAGAATTAAATGCATTTTTCAATAATTGAAAAAAAAAATCAATAGATGTAGATACGTATTTTTTTCAATAAATTACTCGATATTATTCCAGGAACATTTACTTGTTCACGCGTATTCATTCTTATATACAAGAAAGAAAATAGAAAAGAAAATGGAAGAAAGGATAGACATCTTCGTAGTTGCACTATAATGATCGTTATAATCGCGCTTGCTCTAAGTTCTCTTTCACTTCCACGAGTGATCAGTTTCTGTTTCAACGATCCATCATCGAAAAAGCTAGTTATATTATGTATCGTTAACGAACTAGCTTTATTCCTTCAATGATGATAACAACATTTCTCTTACTTCCGTTTCCTCCCCGTTTCTCTTGTTTCTGTTGAGAAAGAAAGGATAAAAGAAAAAGAATAGAATGAAAAAGAAAGAACGTAATAGAAACTTTACAAAAGAGAGCGTTTCGACTTCAGCGAGTATAGCGTGCTATGTCGAGAGGCCGAGTAGTTGGAAACTCTCACTATCCTTTTTTTCTTTCTTTTTTTTTCTTTTACCGTCTAGAATGCACACATCGTAACCAAGAAATCTCAGCTTCACTTCAGGACGTTAACAATGGAGAAAGCGGTTGGTTCAACACCTCTCTCTTTCTCTCTCTCTCTCTCTCTCTCTCTCTCTCTCTCACACACACACACACTTTTTTCTTCACCGTACTTTCCGCTTGAGTCACTTTCAACGAGCGGAGATCGCGGTTGTACGGAACGATGTAGCGGGCACGTTCGTGATCATCGTACCGACGAGACTCGAAGCTGCTAGCCGAAGAAAGTGGTAGTCGTCGAGTTAGTCGGTACTACCTGCTGATGTTGGTAGCGATGGTAGTGGTGTTGGTTCTGGTAGAGGGTCGGGTGAGGCTAAATTCAGGAAAACGCGAAGGCAAAGACGTCCTCGTCGTTCTCGTCGTCGTCTACAGCAGCTTTATCTCGTTATCGCCAGTAGAGGCCGAAGCAAACAGAAACGTAACGAGACGGAGCTTTGCTATGGCGGTTTTCTCTTGGTGTGTGTACGGTTACGGGAGAAAGAAGAGTGTGAGTGGCGAAGGATAGAAAGATAGAGAAAGAGAGAGGGAGAGAGAGAGAGAGAGAGAGAGAGAGAGAAAGAGAGAGAGAAAGAGAGAGAAATCGAGAGAATGATAAAGAGGAAAAAGGAAGAGAGAAACAGAGATAGAGAGACAGAAAGGTAGAAAGGGTAGTCGATGCGATCTCTGAGAAAGCTGAAAGGGTCGTTGTGCATCATCAAAGTCCTGCAGCTTTTCAATACTCTAGCAGAGTTCATCGAAAGTTGCTTCGAAAAGAAGGCAGAGAAGAGAGCGATTACCTGAATTGGACTTTCAGACGAATACGAAATGCGCTTTCCCGAATAAACCAATAGGCGAAAAATGTTCGTACGGTCGATGTGATAGAATTAATCGTTATAGCTGTTTAAATAGGATCGTGTTAATGCTGGAAAGTCTGAAAAAGAATTTAAATTGTTACAAAGACTGAGACAAGGAAAGAGAAAGAGAGAGAGAGAGAGAGAGAAAGAGCGAGAGGGGAAAGAGAGAAAGAAGGTAACAACCTCTTCTCCTCGTTTGTCTGTGAAGGAAGATTAGGAGACCTTTAATAGATTTAAGATAGTGTACACTTTGCAAGAAAGTATTTTGAAAGCACGAGGATGGCGATCGGCCAAGTTCGGTCGATGTAATGCAAGATAATGAATAGGAAGCTATCAGGATTCGGCTTTCTCGCGTGTAAGACTCGTTTCGCGTGAAGAAGTATTTCGCTGGTCGAGCATTTTGCAAAAGGGAATACTCAGGAAGCCGTTTATGGTAGTTATCCGCTAGAATATCGTGCCTCGAGATCGAGCGATCTTCCTGCTAGACGTTTTACGCGATCGTGTCGGTTAAATCGCGATCAACGAGTCAAGTTCACGTAGAACGAGTTCGACGATGATTTATGAGAAAAGTACGAGAGCGTTGAAGATTTTACGCTTCATTTTAAGTGTTCCGGACGATCGTCGTTAAATTTTCTAAAGATGACGATAATCGGGAGTTCTAATTTCGATCAGAATTGAAAGTTCTTCTTTTTTTTTTTTTTATTTTTTTATTTTTTAACGATCAGTTAGAATAAAAACGCGCGATAAAATTTTAATTTTTTCTTTTTTTTTCTTTCTTTATCTTGAATCCATATAAAATCGATCAATAATTATAACAAAATAAATTGATGCACTTTATTATAATAATGTAATCGGAGAATTAACTTTTTATTGATACTCAATCTTATTAAGATTTTCGTGTTGAAAGAATCAAGATTCATAATCGATTCGTTCTAAACAGTCGATCGAAGATTTAATCTCGTCGCACGATTCCAACTGCAATTCGTTCCTTTATCTCAATTGTATTTCTTACGGTAGGTACGTTTCTGTCGTCGTTGTATCTTTAAAGTAAATGAGTGGTAAAGAGAAATTCTCGATATGGTCGGTGTTACGGGAACATTTCTACGTTGGTGTATTAGTTTGACTTGATCGTGATGAGGAATCGTAAGCGCGCATTTGTCTTCCTCGACGTACTCGTACGTTTATCGGATCCATGAACTTTGCTTCGAGGTATGTAATAACCGACGATGAAACGAGATGAAGTAAAGATTTCGTGAAAGCGAAAATCAAGAAAACGAAATAAAAGACGTCACGGAATGGTACAAAATAATATTTCTCTAATATTGAAAGAAATATTTAAGAAATAATTCTCTCATTCATTTTTATTTCGTATCTTAATTTTCTTTGAACGTATTTATTATTATCCATCATTATCGAATATGTTGTTACAATACATTTATGTACCAATGTCATATAAATATATCGAAGATGAAATGAGATTTCTAATTAACGAGAACGTATTTTGTGTTTTGTCTTTGTTCGAGCTCGTACGTATGCGGTTGGTGTTAGTGTTTATCCAGTAGGTTACCTTCACGAAGTTCCTTTGGGAGTTAGTTGTCTTTGATAAGTCTTACGATGTAGACGTGATGTGTTCTCTACAGCGGAATATAGAAGGTAATTAAATTATTTTTCAATTTTAATATACTTTACTCTATCAAATATTTTTTTATCATATTATCTTTATAGAAAGTTTGCTACTTTATTACAAAATATTCTCGCGTAATATATGCTAATAACAAAAGAGAAATTGGTACAATGAATTTTTTCTTTTCTTAGCTTTACAATTCACGATATAGGAATACGTACGTATATATATATATGTACATACATATATCGCATCGACGAAGCAGCGAATATGAGAAATTGCGAGTGTATTATTCAAAAGCATTTCTTTCAAATATTTGCCGGTAAATCTTTGTATATGGAGTTCTATAAAATCGTTGCCTCTGGTTGCTCAACTTTCGTCAATACCGTCGTTGTGCTAAAATTTATAGTTCTGTCTCATATATATATATATATATATATATATATATATATATATATATATATATTCATATGTGTATGTGCATCTATATAGGTATATAAAAATGAAAATCGCGCGCGCGTGAGCGCACTCGTTTTATAGTCCTCGGTTCTTTCGTCGTAGGAACTACGATTTCAATAGATTTAATATCTTGCATGCTTCGAACACATTCATAGCGATGCTTTTCCGGTGTTCACGAGACACTATGAGCGTTTCGTTTCGAAACGTGGCTGGGTTCGGATTCCAATGCGTTTCGACGCATGTTCTACGCGCATTAAGCGAACGAACGGATTCATCGATTCTCGCGTGTTCTATGGTGATCCCACGTACGATCGAACGGGTAACGGAGAGTTTTGGGGAGGCATTTAAACCGTAATCACACGATCGACACGGATTCGCTCGAGCAAGCTTCACGTTATAATTCTGATCAATGGATGCGATTGTTTTCTTCATCCTCTTGCTGGAACATAGTAGTATATTCATAAAGGTATTGTATAATCAGTTGATGAATGACTTTGAAATAAGAGATTATTTATTTCTAATTGGAATTTTTTATTATTGTATTATTCTAACATAAAGTAAATTATTTTTTCTTATACTTAAGAAAGTATTATCAAAGCGAATTTTGTATATGTTGTCGTATCATAAAAAATACATAACCGTAAATGACTTAAATATCATAGTATTTCAGATGTACGAATATATATATATATATGTGTGTGTGTGTGTGTGTGTGTGTGTGTGTGTGCCCATAATTATGAAAGTGGTCTAAGTTAAAATTTCAAAAAAATCAGTTTATTATTTATTTCACATCCACATTATCTTAAACTATATGTATTTAATGTAATTTTTGCGATATCGTCAAAAATGAAATTTTAGATAGTGGATATAATTTCAACGTTATACGGAATTCATTTAGTGTTAATTATGAAAGTGGTCTAAATCAAAAATTTGAAGAAATTACATATATACATAACTTGAAAATAGCTCGTGGCCCTCTCAATTGATTTGCAAAAAGCATTTCCGTACCCTAAACTGTCTGTTTCGTTAGCCTATTATAAGAGAAATATGTACGTATACAACTTGGGTTTCCATAATTTCCATAATGACAATGTCAAGATGTATGTATGGGATGAAACTACAGCTTCAAGAGGTGCACAGGAAGTAGCATCATACATTTTAGCGTATATGGAGGATATTATAACTACTCAAAAACACGTAATAGCTTACAGTGATGCCTGTTCAGGCCAAAATCGTAACATTAAAGTAGCATTGACATGGATGAAAATTGATTCTAAATTCCACGTTTTGGATCTTTCATCTAAAAGAGGAAGACCAAAAATATACGAAAATATTAAATTATTTCCATTATACACCACCCCTAGACCAGTAGCGGAATAAAAATATAAAGAAATCATGTGTTTACTACCATACATCCCTCCAGTTTATCAGGAACATTTTAAGAATCATAAAAACCAGAAAAAATGATAAAAATGGATTACTTTTTAAAAATAATTAATAAATGTTCATGAATTATTTCATTAAAGTTATTGTTTCAAATAAAATTCATAGTTTTTTTATTGCTTTAAGTCATTTATAGAACATTTAATTATTTTTAAAAATGGTCTAAGAGCTTTAAAAACAACATTTTCGTATGAAATTCATACAAAATTTCATATTCATAATAAATTTTCATTAATCAAGACTAAGAAAATTATAAATTAAAATGTCGCATAATATAAAAATATTTTTTAATTCGTTCAAACGCAATTCATTAAATATCTCGAAATAAGAAATATAAGACTTAGACTACTTTCATAATTATGGGCACATATATACATACATACATGTAATATAATATCTACATAATTTGACAGAAATAGTATTGGAATTCTAAAATTTATAATATTCGATTTATATGTAGGTACCTATTTTCGATTATTATTAATCGATATCGGTAAGGAGGAAATTATCGAACGAACAGATATTATTTATAGCAAGTTTGGAGTTTACAGCGTGCTATATTTATTAAAAGCGTGGTAATGGTGTACTAGTAGGAAAATTCATTGGCGTTTGAAACACGCGGATATAGAGAAGCGATAATTTCGTCATCGGCACGGTGTTGGCACAGCGAATGTATCGCCGTTCGATTTTATACTACGAAGCCAAAGATAGATAGAAAGATAAATAGATAGATAGACAGATAGAGAGAGAGAGAGAGAGAGAGAGAGAGAGAGAGAGAAAGAAAAATAGATAGATAGATGGATAGATAGATAGAGAGAAAGAGAGAGAGAGAAAGAGAAAGAGAAAGAGAGAGAGAGAGAGAAAGAGAAAGAGAAAGAGAGAGAGAGAGAGAGAGAGAGAGAGAGAAATAGAGGAATAGTGGTCGTTTTCGCGCTTATCGTCGGAGCTTAATGTCGTGCTACGATTCTTCCACGAGCAGAAAGGCACGACGGATAAAACGCACATTTCGTGACTCTTCCTTCTTGTCGGCAGAAAAGATGCCGTGAAAAAGTATAGTAAATTCAATCGTTCAATCGATGGTGTGTGTGCGCCTACACATGTACGTAAATATATTATACATCTATATACCTATACGTATGTATGTACATATATGGATTAGAGAACGCTTTTTCATGCGATCGATGTAAAACAGCATTTTCTGTACATTTCATCGTGTTCATTTTATTAACAATATGTATACGTATAATTTCGATTCTTTCATCTTTCGAGAATGAGCTTAGTAATGGAATTTAGTTTTATGAAATCTTCTACTTCGTGGAAAAATAATCTAGAATTTCCATCAACTAGTGGTGTAAATATAAGGTTTCCTACGAGTATACGTCGACACATTGATATATTTTTTTTCCGATAACTAAACCGATTCGTAACTTGACTGTAGACTCGATATTTTCTATATTATCGTTTAACAAAGTGAAAAACAGAAGAGGATTGATTTTATAAAATCATGAAGACTCGTGGTAAAGGTCGAATCTATGATAGATTTGAGAATATATATATATATATATATATATATATTTTTTTTTTTTTTCTATACTGTTTATTATAGAATATGGATTGTTCAAACTAATTGGGTATGGATTGTCCAAACTAATTGGAAGACACGATGTTTGAATGATTCGAGATATTTCGTCGACGTCGACCTCTCGACTTAACAAGAATAAATGTATTGAATGTTTCCAATTTAGACTTTATATTACAAAACGCTTGGTATCATCTTTGAAAGTAAATTATAATTTCATTCAATTTTGTAAGCAATTGAAGAAATTCATTCGAGACTCGTTACCTTTAACAAATGAGTCGTGCAAATCTCGTGTCGTGGTTTAGTAAAATTGGACGATTTAATGGTATGACTGGAGGATAAATTCTGGAAATTGCAAGGACCCATGCATGCACATACACGTTTGCTGACGAAGTTAAGGGAAGACCACGTTACTACGAGCTTTCCGGCAGATAGTTAATTACTTAATTACGTTGCCGTAATTAGTTCACAGCTACGAGGTTGAGCGTACATGAAGGCTCTTGATTGACGTATCGTCGCGACAGTAAGGCACTCCTTTACAACGGCCACGTTATATACTTACTTACTGTTATCTTGGTAATAAAGTAACGCATGTACTTCTACTCATGTGTATGGAATAATTTTCTACGTTAAATTTTCCCTACGAATCTAATTACTCCTTATATGAATAGTTTAGAAAATCTGAATTATTCAACTTTGCTTAGCAGTTCATCGAATTGAAGAATTCGAATTTTGTAAAATGCTATCACGATATTATGCCGATGAATTTATTCAATAAATTTTGCACAAAGTATTGTAAATACTTTTTAATATATATATATATATATATATATATATATATATATATTATATATTATATATACATTTATATTGAAAAAAAGAATTATTTAACTGCAGAAACATCTCGATGCAGAAAAATGTGGCTTGTCTTTCTTATTCATTATTGTCGAACAAGAAAATAATAGAGTTACCTCAAGCGAAATATTATTATATAATATAATTTAATGTTTATATGTTACGTATATAATTTTTATATAATAATAAATAAATTATGTATATAATTATTATGTAATAATTCAATTTTTTAATATTTTGAACCAATGTTTATAATGATAAAGTATACATTTCACATATTGTAGAAATTACATATTTACCGTTAGTTCTTAACTAATTCGTTTTTAATAATTAGTAGGATTGATAAAACTATGGTATAAACTATAATCTTACAATTAAACAAATTTTCTTCGTTACATTATTGCCGATTTTATGATTAGTTTAAGGGACGATCAAAGTTATCACATATCTTTGAAATGTACACATGAATGTGTATTGAATAACGTTCTTTAGCTTTGACTCGCTTTTACAGAAGTATCAAATGTTCGTTCGGTGAGTATGCATAGACTCGTTGACGCATCTCCGCTTTTGTTCATTTCCTCGTGTAACGAGAAATCGACGTTATTCGTAAATATGTCTGATATTTCTTTCATACTAACATCCGACTGTCAAACGGCTATCGGCATACATACGTATTTATACGGAATGGGCTACGTACAAATAAGATGATAGAAATTGTATTTGAAGGTATTTTTTTTTTGACCCAAGCTGAAATTATAATTATGTTTTTTTTTTCTTTTACTCACTGCTAGAATAATGAAAGCAAAATATAGTCGAATCAAGTTAAAAAGTACTTTCAGTTGGCCATTTTTGTTGGATTTATATCAGACTTTTTGTTCATTGATTATTATCCTATAATATTGTTTATTTTTAAGAGACACATTTTGCCATTTTTAATATTGTATTAAGTTCATAAAACGATGATAATATTTTTTGAGTAATAATTTTTTTCAACAGTAGCCTTGAAATATCAAAATTTAATTGACATTGTTTTGTCTGTATTTACTTAAAAATTTGTTCATACTTTAAAATTGTTAAGCTCGAAAATTTCGACTATTTTTTAATGTAATTTATGATGTGGATGCAATTCTGAAAGTGCACTTATTGTTTTTTTTTTTTTCTTTTCTCTTCGATAAGGAAACTCGTCTTTTGTATCTTGCGTTTTCATCATGTAAAAAGCTGTTTCGTTATCGTCTTACGCATGCTTTTTTTTGTTCCTACCTTTCATTCTTTTTCCGTTATTTTCCTAGCAACCCAGATGCTGGTCGTTTTCTTCGAGCTTCCATACTTGCACCTTTAACGTAACTTTCCCGTTAACTTTCCCGAGCGCAAGTACGCGCAAAACTTCGACCGCATCTTAACAAATCCCTCGATAGTATATTCCCTTGGGCAGCAACCTTTGGAATCGCCGCTTTCTGCTCGCTTACTTTGGCTTACCTTTATTGTGTTTTGCAATTCTGTTCTTAGGTATTGAAGAATTTGAGATATTTAAGAATATCGTTATAATCACTGTTACGAAAACAATTGCTTCTTTTTTAATTTTTTTCGTAAAAAATAAGAAAATCATAGAAACAATTTATTCAATTTTTGCATATGCGTAAACGATTAGATCGAAAATGTTAATAATAACAATAATAATAATCATAATCATAATTTATTTCCGATATTATTCAATTACAGTCTATTTTGGAACGTTAAGGCATTATATTTGCATAATAAAGTTTTCTAGTTTATTTAAATTCAATTCATTTTTGTGGAACACGTTTATTGAATTTTTCGTAAAAAAGTTTCGAACCATGTGTAAAAGCATTTTCTTCGTGGAAAAATAACCAGTGCATAGTAAATTCTAATATCCTAAACGAAGGAATGTTTTTCCTGTCTTCGTCTTTGTATACCCTGAATATACCGTTTGATACCGCTATCTCGTTATTATTATAATATTTCAATATTATAAAACTGTTTACGATAATCATTACATGGATAGAAACAAACTATTGTTATTATGACGTAAGTATGTTATATTCAAAAATATCTGCTCAATACTTTTTTTTTCAATTTCACATTCAAATTTCTTTTCGTGAATAAAGTTTCTTCTTTACATTATCTTTTTTCTTTCTTTTTCTCTAAAAAAGTGTATCAAGCAGTAGAATGAATATACGAAAACGAACTTAACATTTTCTACGTAGCTTATATACGAGATGGGAAAGGATGGATGAAGGAGAAAGAATAAAGTCATAATCTTTATCTTTCTTTCAAGAGCATCCTGCGTGACAATGAATCGCCATGACGTTTTCATTTTCTCACTCTCTCTCTCTCTCTCTCTCTCTCTCTTTCTCTCTCTCTCTCTCTCTTTCTTTCTCTCTGTCTCTCTGTATCTCTATTCCTCAAGCTTTCATTATATTCGTTTACTTTTTCTTTTTTTTAGTTCCATTAAAACTGAAACATTTCTAGAAAAAAGAAGAAAGAAAAAATGAAAAAAAAAACGACAGAAGAACTTCGAGACAACATAAGGATTTTATTTATACGCAGCAATAAAGCGTTTCGGTATAAGCAGGGCACCGTAACATTAATCTCGTGCAATCGTAAACCGAGTAATATAAAATATATGGCCTCTTGTCGCTGTAATCCGCACCAGCTACGCTTCCATTGCTTCCGTCGCACCGTAGATATTGAGTCGTTGCGAACCGAGCTTCATTAAGTATTACAATACAACGAACTCCAGCTTTTCCTGCGCCATTACGCTGCATTTTCCAAGAGGATGAAGGCAGCCAAGGCTGTTTCTTGGATCCGGGCCTTGTCTTTTTCTTTTTTTTTTTCTCCGTTTCTACCTTTGCTTCTTCTATTTTATGCTTTATTTCTTCTCTAAGTAGTCGGCAGATCGTTGTTAAAGAACTCGCCGAGTGAAAAAGAATGATTTTAGACCGACGATGAATTCCATCGTTTGCAGGATTTAGTAGAACAGGGAATACACGTCCTTTCTTCTCATTCTCTTGTATATTCTCATCCTAATTACTCTGTAATTATCGATTTTGTCGTAACAATGTTTTCAAGAAATCGTACCATTTAGTTGTATGGGATTTGTTTCAATCGAAATTCATGTGACTATTAGATGGAAGAATTTGTCATTATATCTTACTTATTTCGATACCATTACTTTAAGATAATAACTTTAAAGTCTTTTAAAAAATCAATTAATGTCACCAAACTTTCTTTAAACTGATTTAACTCTAACTAATGACGTTAATCGCGTTTCGATTTTTATTTTCATTAATATAATCTTGTTTTAATGAATGTTTTCACGTCTCATATAAAATTCCATATTGTAGATCGTGAATGAAAAACTATTAGCAGTTAGTCAGATAATTTATTTGACTTACTACAAGCTGTTCGACTCTCCACGTGGCTTCAGTAATGGCAAGGTCCTTCGATAGAACGGCTCATTGTCGGTTAATGTCTACCGCCAATCACTTCACTATGACTTACCGGATTGTCTTTCACTCAGACCTAACCGGATTGTCTTTCAGCCACCGCAGACAAATTATTTGTATTTGTTCGTTTTATTTGTTAACATCATAGATTTATAGGTATCTATATAATTACATTTTGAATGAAAGAAAATGAATTATTATTAACATCATTATTATTATTATTATTGTTGTTGTTATTGTTATTGTTGTTGTTGTTATTATTATTACTGTTGTTGTTGTTGTAGTTATTATTAAAGTATTATTCTTGGATGTTTGATTTTTGTGTAGAACGTTTAATTCTTAAAATAGACTTTACGGTTTTATTCGTCCATTCTTTTACGTCAGTTTTTATCCCAGGAAAATCTCATGGTAAAGACGATGTCAGGTGCGGTCCTTCGACGAAAGACCAGTTAGAGCAGCAATTTACGTTTAAACAGCACCGCGCATAATCTGTTTAAAGTCCTGGAACAACGTGGAAGGAGGACGCTGGCGTTATCTGCGAAGCTTAGCGAAGCTCAACGTTTTCGCGGAGATGGTAAAACACGAGCGAAGAGAAGAGAAGTAGAATAGTCATGATTGCAAATGCTTTCTCTCATAGGACTTACGTTTTATACTATTTTATTTTATTCAAATATTTGTAATCGCCGTAACAGTGAATGTGTCTTCATTAGATAACGCAACAAGAAAAGATAACTTCGTATGCAAGTAGAAAGGAATTTGTCCAGTAGATATCGATTTTGTACGATTATAATTGGAGATTAGAAAAGTAGTATTATGAAGAAAATTTTATTTTAGTAGATAATTTAGATGGAGAATAAGAGAATTTTAAACGCAATATAAAATGAGAATAATTAGATAAAAAGAATAATTTTAAATGCAATATAAAATAAATATAATTAGAAAGATTCAAGATTTAAATGTTACATTTATGACAGATCATTTGTATACAAAATTTCTTTTGAAAACTTTCATTTTTATTCATTTAAATTACTAAATTAAAATACATGCATTCTACACTTCGATCGAAGTTGCGAGAGTACTAAGGCAGTCGAGTATTGCGGAACTCGAAAGTTCGATTTGCCAGTGGTAAGGGGGTGAAATTGTTGCGGTCAGCTGGATTAGGTTCGATTCGATTCTGCCGCAGCCTCTTGCCAAGATCCATTTCCTTCCAAAGGGTCGGCCGTTTCCGAATTGGGCCAATATCGTCGTCTTGGCGATTTCACTAACGGGAGGGAAGTGTCATTGAGAGCTCTCTTTAGATCCTCCTCTCGTTTACTTGATAGTGAAATGATGGGTGCGCTAAGAAGAAAAAGTGAAGCCTTCCCCTTGTTATTTTCGTTCGTAACAAAAAAAAAAAAAAAAAAAAAAAGAAGTTTTTAAACGTAAATGTACGTTGCGATATATACGTTACAGTTATTTTTTCAACAGATCGAGATAAATCTTCGAAACGTAATTTTATATTTAAATATTATTGTTGCAGTTATTTTTCATAATTATTATACCAGCGATATAAGAGATATAAGATGTTAAAATATTCATAAAAAACTTGGTACTTTTTATTCATCTTTCATCGATATTAATTCAAATTATTTATTTATTCGGTGAATTGTGAATTTCGTTATCTTCTTTCAATCAATCGATCAACGACACATAGTAAATAGTCGGAGAATACTTACTATCTCGAGGCACGCCATGGCCATGCATTGTAGAACTCGCACAGTGACACACCAAGTTCTAATTCGAGTCGGTAATTGTTTTCCTACCTAGTGTCAGGCAATTATCTAGCAACCTTCCGAAAACGTATGCGATTTAATCTTTTATATATGTAAGTCTGATGAATAAGTCTGATTAGATTGTGTAGGTCTGAAACTTATGTAGTACAATGAAAACGAAATATTACAAACATAATTAAAAATCTACGGAATCTATAATAACAAGTTAAATTTTTGATACGATTAATCCCATGTCAGAATATTTTTTCGAGCATGATGACAAAGGAATATTTCATCGTACAATAACGCAGTATTTACGTAAGTAAATTTCTTAGTTTTCATTGGAAGAGCGTTCTAAGAAGAATTTGCATTTATTTAGGGAGAAGTTTATAGGTATTCTAGTTGCTCGAAGGTCCGTCTCCTTTTTCATGCAAATGCAAAGGACGTTTCGTACCAAGAAGAGAGAGGATTTCTAGAACTTTTACGTCACAAAGTCGTAGTAAACTTTCCTTTCTCTTATATTTACTCTTTAATTTGCAGAATTTAGACAGTTTAAAAAGAATTTTCAGCCTTTTATGTACAACAATTATACACAAAAGCAAACTAGCGAATCATTTTATGAGAAATTGATCAATTTTTTGGAATAATATTTCTATTTTCCTGAAAAACAGAATATGTAATAAACTTTAGTCTTCTTGTTTAAATAAATGAACGTATACAGATCTTTAAAAATATTAAAAATTATCATAGTTACGACAAACATATTTTTTTGATTACATTTTATACTTTATTTGCTATAAGCAATAGTGTATTGTACGTATAGAAAATTCTGAAAAAACTTGATATAATTGGACTTTCCTTTTTCATTAGAGGATTTGTAATATGTGAAACCTTTATAAACAAAAGCAAGATCAGCTATTGATGCAGTATATTCATCCGTGCTTTCCTATATATTTACTGGTTGTATAGATCACTCATAACCTCTATTGACCTATATCTACTCCTCTCGCTTACATTAATTTCAAATTTATTAATTGATAATATGTATCCACCTTATGTATTTTATGTATCAACTAATGAAATCTTTAATCTAATTTTTCACATAAATTGATATTGATTCTCATTCATGTGACCTTTTCATAAAAAGTATGAGTATCGTTGAATTCTTTCATAAATAAAGTAAATACATTCAGTAAAACATATAAGTTAGATATATTACTATACTATAGACTATATACTACAACTATAGATTGATATAGGCATCTATAGTTGTCCGGGCAGCTTTGCTTTTCATAAAGGGATCGTAAATTTATAGATGTTCGTATATACGCCAATCAATGCCGCAAAAAGTAGCTATATGGGGAACATGACTAAGGAATAAAGGGGGTCGTCATATGAAATTGAAATGCCGAGTTCGAAACGCAATCGAGTACGTCGTGGAATTCACGCTCGAATCCGTCGTTACTACCTACAGTTCGCGCTCTACACGAGAGTCACAATGAAACCGGCAATGACGTATGACATCGTTTCCGGGGAACAGCGAAGAGGGTGTGGGAGGATGCTGTTTCGGAGGATAGCTTGTGTGATGCTGGTGGATGTATGGAGCAAGAGAGTGAAAGAGAAAGAGAAAGAGAAAGGGAGAGAGAGAGAGAGAGAGAGAGAGAGAGAGAGAGAGAGAACCAGGTCAGAGGGTAGAAGGGTAGAGAATGGAAAGCACGCATCGGCAACGGCGATATCTGAAACGTGTTTCGATTGTATGTACGTGAGTATAACGCGTACAGTACAGCTTCGATTCCGTGGCCATGGTGCGACGATAATTGGATTCTCGTAATTGGCTGAAATTGGGGGAAAACGGTATTCATCGAGGAGGTGTGGGCTTATTCACATTTCTCGACCGATGAATCTATATGCAGAGTGTCTCGTCTCAAGATGGCCATCTAAATATCTCCTTCAATTATAATATTGTAATATGCATAATATAAAAAATATTTTATATGCAATTCGAATGATATCGAACTACGGATACGTTGCAAAAAATATTTTTGTGCCAACATTATCTATTTTGAGGTTTTCAAAATGTCACTGAGATTTTTTTTTTGTATATGTTTTTCCCTAATATATCATATGATATTAACATGCATTCAGACGTATCCTTGAAGCAATTTTTTACTCCCAAAATTAAAGATTTATCTTTATCGATTTTACAAATCTTACCAATAATAGAGGAGTATATATGTATATATATATATATTTTTTTTTTATTATGAATTAAGGTTTATCAGTTAAATTTATTTCACTTAAAATTTTATATTCTGGTAATTGGTGTTCGTTGAATAGTTTTGACAGATTGAGGAAATATCTCTAATTATTTCTTTGACGATATTAATTTATTCTGAAAATAATGATTTATTCTCGAGAATGGAGTTTCTTGAAGGGTATTCCAAAAATTTGCTAATCGAATTAATCGGTTGAAATCAACAAATACATTTATAATTAATGAGATATTATTTAAAAATAATAGAATATCTTCTGGATATTTCCCATCGAAATTGAAATTTTCTTTAAAATGTGCCCTCGATAAAGCGTCAAAAAACAAACAATATAATTATCGCGAACGTTTAAGAAAGATAAGATGGTTGTTGTGCTTCTTCGCTTTTGTATTCTTGTATTTATTTGTAAAGAAATTCAGAACACTTTTAACTTTGAAGATTATGCTAACGAGAGGTCGTTTGGATGTCCAGGGCGTCTTAACGAGTTCTTTCGTATTATAAGTTCTACTAAAGTTGCTAACGTACTTCTTTACCGGTCTTCTTGCATTCGATAAAGAGGAGAAAAAGAGTGAGTGTCGTTTCAAATATCACACTCACATTGACACTTTATCGTACCATCGTAATATTAACTGACGTACTACTTTTCATCTCGTTATTAAAAGAAAAAAGAAAAAGAAATCGATTCGAAACATCGTTATATTCTATCATGTCTGAATCTATTCATGTTGTTAAACGTGCCAGTTCAGTTCGCCGAGACTCCGAAGTTCCTTGTCAGAACTTGTTACAAGTTACATCAGGATAGGAACAACTAATCTATGAAACAACAAATACGTAAATTGCAAATTGGACAAACTCCATTGAAGAAGTAAACTTGCCAAAGGTGTTGATATTGAAGATCTCATTTTATAGAAGGAAAGAAAAAAAGGAGAAAAAAGATAAAAAATAGAGAAAAAAAAAATAAAGAAAAAAAAAGGGAGAATGAGTGCAAGTAATGGGTGATGGTGTGGCAAAGAGGTGAATGTCGTGACGTGGGAGTAATGAATTTTGCGAAGACAGCCTGACCTCTTCGCTCTTAAAGCGAGTCGAGGAAGCGACGATAAATCGTAGAGGATCGGCTCGGCATACATCCAACAAATCTCGGCGCCTAGTACTAGCATCCCCTAGCTTTTCTCTGCCGAGTAATTCGGAAAGAGGCGCCACGAAAAGGCTGCCAAGGTCCCTGAGGGCTACGCTCGATAAACCCGATTTGCACGGCGTCTCTACCGACCACACTGCTCGCTTGCTTCCATTCCCCTTCTCTTTAGCCTTTTCTCCTAAAACGTATCTTTTCGCCCTCGTAATTCCTTTCGTTCTTTTCGCTACTACGTAAGGTAGATTGTGGTCAAACGAACATGCCAAGGATTTACATTGGAGTTTTATTCAAAGGTATGCTTTGAAAATTAATATATCCAATTCTTGTTTGTTTTATGAAGAGCATTCTTTTTAAATTAATAATTAACGATAAAAATATTACTTCGAGTTAAATAAAGAAAAGTAAAAAATGCTCACGATCGAATTTCCCGATATCCTTCGTATCGGACTAGTTACTTCCTTCATCTCTTTAAGATAAAAATCTTACTTTTGTTATTTTAAAGGAATTTAAAAATGCTTTATTTTTATATTAAATGAAATTTGATATCATTATATAAAATTATTTCCCCATTTCTGCAATAAAATTGAATATCTTGGATCATTCCGATCCTTTTCTTGACTACCAATCATAAAATCGTCGCTTCAGATTCGCTATAATTTCCAATGGAAAAATGGCTGAACGATTACTTTTTTCTGGTCTAGTGGCAGCAGGTGTACAGCTCGTTCATTCTTCCGAATAGAAGATTTCGAAGGATTTCACGTAAGAACGTGCTAGATACTATATTCGAGTTTTACGAGGAAGGAAAGGGGATCTACGATCTTGGTAGAGAACTTGCACGTGTCTACGAAGTGTAGAATGGTAGACACGTCGTCGTGGACGCAGTCGAAGTTTCAGCAGCGTTCACGAACTTGTACAGTTCGTTGCTATAGACACGAAGGAAGTAACTAGTCCGATACGAACGATATCGAGGAAGCTAAATTCGATCGCAAAGATTTACTCGTTCAGATTGTTTGATGTTGACTTTAAGCATGCAATTCTAAGGGATAACGAGACGAATAAATTATGTGGTTGGAAGTAAGAATAAAAGAAAAAAATGAATCCGAAAATAGAATTTAATCACACTCGAGGACAATATTCCAAGCTTAATCGAGAAAATCATAATCCGTTAAGTCAACATTTTCCATCCTTCCTTGTCTCTCTTTCTCTCTCTCTCTCTCTTTCTCTTTCTCTCACTCTCACTTTCTCAATACTTATGCACTCTCTTCGTTTTTCTCCACCTGCTTCTATCTTGTACCTCTAATTAACACAAAATTATCTGCATTGCGGTCAATGCCGTTTCGTGCTCCATGCTATGACATCATCGTGTGCAGTTCCACCTTGTCAGTTAAGACCTTAATTGACGTGATTATTATTTGCATCCTGATATTCAACCCTTTCCTTCCTAACCTCTCTCTCTCTCTATCTATCTATCTTTTTATCTATCTATTTATCTGTATCATATGAACACGAACATGAACTTTGTCTCCAAATAAATGTTCATACGTCAACGATATGAACTGTGTGTGTTTGTATGTATTGGACGCGTGTATATGTATATGTATAAATCTAGACAGACTTGCTTCCGTCAGGATCGTACGTGACTTAACACGCATTTCCGAGCGACGTGCGAGGATCCCGTATTGTCTTATCCTACTGACAACGCCATTTTCCACCAAGGTACCATGCCTAGGATCGTTCGTGACAATGAGGATGGCCGATAAGCTCGTTCGGGTGGCAAGGACATCTAGGATAAGATACGATGCATCAGATAGATGCCAAGACGAATGGACCGTTCTCGGCCTGCTCCTGATTTATTTCATCGATGTTCAAGATAGGAAAGCGTATCGTCCTTCTTATATTTTATACTCTTTGAAAAAAAACGTTATTTTGTCAAGACGAAGTTTGCTTCTTGGATCCATGATGAATTTTTATAAGGATGTTAATATTTTAATATTGCACTAAATGCTTTTAATAGCAAATGTAAGTAAATTTTTTTCTTGGTTTGATACAGATAAAAAAATGCAACTTCTTTTCGAAAAACAAAAAAAAGAAAAAAAAAAGAAATATCGCGTTTTTTTTTAGCGGACTTATAATAGTGGACTTACAATGGTTTTGCCTATTTCTTTTTTCCGTTTCGATGATTATGAAAATTAGCCTCGTTTCCTGGATTCATTAGCAGAAACAAGCATGATCGAGGCCACTGGTTTCTTTTTTTTTTGCGTTGGCATGGTATGAGCTTGATTAAAGTCTCGCATGGAATACCTACTTTTTTTCGGAGAGTAGGAGAAACGCATTTGGACCGTTTATCTCGACGTGTCGTTTAAAGCGTAAAACCAGCTTAGGCATCGTGTCGCTTTACGATAGAAGATAAAGGTTGCACGTGCGTGTTTTGTGTCTGCGCGGCGTCGAGTAATCATGTCGCGTTCCTACCCATCCTAAATCCCTTTCTCTATCGTTCTATTCCTCTTTATCCTCGTTCTTCTCATCCAATTTTTCTTTCTCTATTTCACTATTTCTCTTCGTCTCTTTTATACATAGCGATCTCGAATGGTCAACGAAATAAGAACACTTTGAGTTGGATTATTATTTAGTCACATTGTTTTATTTTTACAAACGAATCATTTAAATCTTTTCTTTAAAATTTTTTATGAGAAGGTTATTCTTAACTGATTATGCTAATTTGATATTAATTACATAGATCTTAATGTGTATGAAAAACCAATTCGATTAGTGAGTCATAATCTAAGCAAAAAGTTTTTCTTTTTTGAGGTGATTATCATAAATCACAAATCACAAATTACAAATTATAACAACAATACCACTAAAAATGACAATAACGTAGGTCTTTATTGGATTCCTATTGATATTTTTTACAACTTTTGGTAGGTTTAAAATATTTATTTACATTAAAACAAACATGATATAACATTTGCATTTTAACAAGACTCCTACTTCCTCCATAGGAATTAATTGCAACAAATCTTACATTTTCTCCTCAATAACTAACAAATTTTAGTTAAAATATTTGTTTATAAAACCAATAGAATCGGAGATACTTCATTACGTCATTTAAAATAAGGTACTCGGAATATATATATATATATATATATATATATATATATATATATATACACATACATACATATACATAAATGTGTATGTATATGTATATGCTTGTACGTACTTCTACTTGAAGCTCAATGAGCTTAGTGAAATATGCGAGGGAAATACTAGCAAGTTTTCCTCAATGTTAGTTTGCTGCATACGCGTCGTTATGCAGGAACAATTTCTGTTTCCGTGTATTAAGACTCTGCAATTTTAGTGCATTTTCTCCGGTTCTATTGCAGAATAGGAGAAAATAAAAATGCTTAAATACGCATTTTATATGAAGGATTGTCTGTTGACGAGATTGCATTTACGATTGAATACCTTATTTTGAATTATTATACGATAAATTATGTAGTACATTAAGTATAATATAATATCGATTCATTCCAAATCCCGAAAAAGAATATGACCTTTTAAAAATTCGGAGTATTTATAAAATTCTTCTTAAAAAGAAAAGAAAAAGAACGAACATATGTGGATATTAAAATTATTTCCTTAATTTTATTTCACCACAACAGTCGGTTATTACGAAGACCGTCTAATTACGACAGATGAAATAAGACTTGATGAATAAAACTTTCATAACTATCATTTAAATGATTTCGAAATTGTTAAGGTTACATTTAAATCCTCATCCTCGAATGTTTACGTATAACAGGTCCTTTAATTACATTCGCATGCATCGTTCATCCTTATTTCTTTTTAATGTCAAGTTCAACCCTTATATAAATTAATACCGGTACGAAATAAGTAGGAGGGGTGGAGGAGCAGTCCGTTATTTGCAAAAAAAGAAGCCTTGACGTGAGGTCGTGCTCGTATCGTGAATAATTTCAACCTCGTTTGTATGCAACGAGTGAGATTTCATAAATTACATCAGCGCATTTTTCTCTCTTTACGCGTCGCGATGGGGAAACGTGTTTGCGTTTATATGCATCATTCCGTGTGTTCCGCGTGTCCTCGTGTCTACTACGTTGTGCAAGTAAAACCTATGCCTATTAAAACGGACGTGGTAGTTAAAAGGGTTGTGCAGGAGGACAAGAGTTCGCTCCTTTCTTCCTTCCGTCCTCCGTTTTATTTCTTCCTTTACTTTTCTCTTCCTCTTCTTATCTCTTTTCCTTTTCCATTCCCTCTCTCTCTCTCTCTCTCTCTCTCTCTCTCTCTCTCTCTCTCTCTCTCTCTCTCTCTCTGTCTTCTCTGCAGTCGGGCCGAAGATAAAAGCAGAATGCGTTGTGTCTCTTCCTGAAATATGCAATTTCACTTATTGAGACACGTCCGACGATAGCAAATACGCACGTGTATTCGTAACTGTTCGTGAATACGCTTCTCCGTCAAATTCTATTGAATTTTTCCGTGAATACTCTCCGACATAAAAATTCCGAAAATCTTTCCTCGCATTGGATATTTCTTACTTCTCCTTCTACCATCTCCGCTTTCACAGAAGATGTACGTGACAGTCTATAAAACATTGGGATTATGATCTTTTATTGCTTTTAGATTTTTTAACGTTCTTTATCTTTTTCAATTTCTTTTATATTATTGTAATTTACAATTGAAAATCGTATACAATTTCCCATCCTATACACAAGAATGTAAAAACAGGAAATATATCCATTTACCTTTCTCACACGTATATACTAATATTGTTACCACCATTACCATCATAATCATTATCATAATAATTTCAATAATTGAGTTTATTCGTTACTTTCAGGAATTTCATTACCTGTCTGTTCATAAATCTCGCATTTAATAATTTTTAATGCTACATACATTTATATTATTTTAAACAATTACTTAAGTGAATAATTTTTAGAATATTTCTTATAATAATTATTATGATATCATGAAAAATGCGAAAATAACTTTTTCATTTATAAACATTAAATTATTCGTTCGAAGAATAAAGCTAATTTATTATATTTAAATTCAACGGAAATTGGACACGCTAAAATAATTAATTCTGTTATTTTCAACAATTCCTTTCAGTTTTTGTTTCTATATCGAACGAAGTTGAATGTTGATGGAAGAGAAAATTATTGCAGGTCGTTGCAAGCACACTAGTTAATTCGAATCCTTCGTATCCAGGTAAGCGTGATGGTAACCGCTCTTGTTTATTATTTCATTAGAAAGCTAATGCGACGCAACCCGTTGAGATAGATTAATGGGTATTTTAATTATTAATCC
The DNA here is from genome assembly GCF_912470025.1 of Vespa velutina. NCBI lineage: Eukaryota > Metazoa > Arthropoda > Insecta > Hymenoptera > Vespidae > Vespa > Vespa velutina. The sequence continues at coordinate 1,973,045 of NC_062196.1, forward strand.
ATGGTAATGTAAAGCTGCTTTCAGAAGCACCTTATTATTTATTAAACTGTTCATATATACATACATCCTTCATCTTTCTTATTGTCTGATAATAACATATGTAGAACGCTTGGAATTGTTATATATTATAAATGATTTCTAGGTGGATTCTTTATTGTTATCTGTATTTTCAAAAATAAACAAAAGATTTTTTATATTTAATATCTAGTTATGGAGTAATAAGATTTGTCTACCTACACAAATGAAAAATTTATCTCTCTCTTTCTAACGTTTTCTTGTTTCCTTCCTTTTTATTTTTATATACCAATCTATATCTTTTTTCTATTTAAAACTCATCTTTTGTTTATCTGATTTTCGGATTGAGAATGCTATATGACTCTAACCGGAATAAGAGATCGAATCGTTGGTAAAAATATTAGATTTCATCATTTCACAAGCTTCGCTCCGAACGAGAAATATGAAACTTCGGTTTGTTTCAAAGTACATATATAACTTTTTGCTTTATGTATATTGTAGATCCGATAACAATCGATTGAATATAGTTTCATAGTTCTATTTTAGATTGAGAAACAGATAATTTCTGCAAAAGAAAAATCTCATGTTACATTCGATATATTTAATTATAGTAATATTGAATCAAATTTTAAGTAGAAATTGCTTTTAAGTTTGCAAGAGTAGTGATTTTTTTGATTGAATCGCAGTTCAATATCATTTAACAATCACATATTGATAATATATAACATATATATATATATATATATATATATATATATATGTATATATATGTATATATATATGGATATATATTGTGTCATGTAATGAAAATGTGACGGACTTGCAAATTTAAAGATAATGTTTCTATGAAAACGACGTCATAGAGACGGAGAAGAAGAAGCTTGGACGGAAATGTAAAAACAGAAAAGTGAAAAATATTGCTTTTTAATCTCTAGTTTAAACACTGTCGGGACTATAGTGTACGTTTATGTATTCACCAGACTAGATGGATGTTTGCCATAAGCATGATCCAAGTTATACCAGAGAGAATAGTGTATATCATGTATATCGTTGTGTTCCGTTTCTTCTTTCTCTTTTTTTTTCTAGAAGCGTTACGGTATTATTAAACATATAAACTTCCAGCTTCATCTTTCGCAATTATCCATAAGCGAGAATTCGCATTTATTTTACCAGCGACGTGTTTGAGAATATTTTTGAAGTTAATGAGACTCCAGACGACAGGAATTCACAATGAGAGAGGTCTATCTTGGACTATGAAAATTATTTGAAAATATATGTTTCATTGATTATTTCATGTATTGTATATATCTATGTACATACGTATACGGACGGAAGCACAGCAATTTTTTTTACATTATTAAGTTATCATATCATATATCTACTAATATTAGTATGTTATTAGATATATGACGTGTGAGAAATAAATTAGAATATTTGGGAAAAATTATATTATGTTCATATTGTAATGAACCAATTTCTTTCGCATATAGACTACTAGAATATTTTGTGCTGAATGAAAGAATCATAAAACTTATTTTTTAAATTTAAGGTATATAAATGAAATAGAAAAAGTTAGCTAATTACTGGAATCGTTAGAAATTAAAAAAAAAAAATAAAAATCACAGAATTATTTATCTTTAATTATTCTTAGATAATACGATCGCTAAAAACAGTTGATGTTGAAAATACCAGAAATAATTAAAAGAAAAAAGAAATCAAATGAAAACCAAGACCTCACGTAACGCGAAAAATTGTGTTCTCGGTGATGAAATAATAACAATGCACAATGTTTAAGATTAGGATGAAACGCGTAACGTTTTATTGTAATAAAAAAGTAGATGAAATACGAGTGTTCACGCTTCGTCAAAGAATGTTTGATTAGAGGATTATATTCGCCAACAAATTTTACATTTCACTGGCCGAAAATTTTCAGCCACGCCTTTGCGGTTTCTGCTGTGATCTTTCATTAAGCTGCATTCCGCTGAACGAGATTTACGAATATCAAACGAAAAGGATTAAATCGTTCGAAAGAAATTATTTCTGCGCTTCGGAAAATCCTATTGAACGCACCGACGCGGTCCGTCACCATCACGTTTATTTCGAACGTCTCGATGCCTCGGGTTCGTAATAATCGTGGTCCTCTAATAACAATTATTTCGTCAACCGTAAAGAAACGTTTCAGTCGTTCACCAAATCTGTTGGCGATGTGTGCGTTCTCTCGTTATTTTGTTCACATGACATTTCGTTTCAACGCTTTCCTTTCTCTTCCATACTTTAGCTTTCAATTTAAATTATTCATGATGAGCATTTAATTGCAAAAATTACTAATGTAATTTCTCTTTCACGTTTTTATCTTTGTTGATTTTTTTTAATATTATTAGTATGTACATTTTATACAGGTAGATTCTCGAAATAAAATATATTTACACTGTATCTTTTTATTTTTCAAGGTCTGTATGATTTTGACATTATTGATTTACACGAAACGATATCTTAAATGGTTTGACAAGTTGGTACTTTTATTGAACTTTCTCTTCGTCGTCTTATTTTTTGTTCATTTGTTCGTCAACTAAGGTCAATTTATAAGACGTGAACAGAAGCGTAAGAAGCATTATGGAATGTCGACAATTCGTTCAGCCTGTGGATAACATAGCATAGTCTTCGTGGGCAACTAATAGAAAAGGAAAAAGGAGACTCCAAGTGAAGTAAGACGAGAATTGGTTTCCCGTCTCATTTTTCACGCGGACGTATTCCGTAAAATAAACTACCGTCGTGGTCGAATCCTCCTTGTCTGGGCTGACAATGCTTGCTACACGATTCACAATGCTCGCAATTTTGGCAAGTCACCCGTTTCAATCAAGCTTGAGCTGTAGAAGCCATGAAGGGAAGGAATACTCCTTTCTCTCTCTCTCTCTCTCTCTCTCTCTCTCCCTCTCTCTCTTTCACACACACACATTATTTCTTTTTATCTTTTATATCCCTTTCTTATGAGAAGACAGGAAACAGTGCAATGAAAATCCTGTAGCTAGGACATACATATACCGGAAATCCTGCCGTTGCTTTTTCTTCGGACAAACGTATCAACGCGATCAATCTAAAAGAAAAGGAAAAAAGCAATATATAATTTCCTTCGTAAAATGTTGTTCTAGATTTATTCAGATATTAAATATACATAAGTAAATAAATAAATTAAATCGATCTTATAAATGCACAAAATAGGCTAACTCAGAGATGCGTACTATTCTTTTCTGTTTAATACAATCAGTATTCAGTTCATCTCAAATATATTTATTTTGTTTTATTAATAAAATGTCAATTTTTGGGTGATGATTATTTTTACACAATGAGTTTTAGTAAAGAATTTTTTAAAAATAATCTGGAAGGAAAATAGAAAAGAGAAGGAGAGAGAGAAAGAGAGAGAGAGAGAAAGAGAGAGAGAGAGAAAGAGAGAGAGAGAGAGAGAGAGAGAAAGAGAGAGAACGAAATATAGCAAGAAATAGAGAAAGAAACGAAAGAAAAGTAGCTTTTCGGTGGCTTCCAGCGTGAGGAATAATGCGACTCTTGTGGAATCGTATACCTAGACGGAATTGTTTCAGCGGCCGTTGGGGGCCTCGGCCCCACCCACCGTGATTCTTGGCAAGCATTGTTGATGAGGATGAACGATGAAATGGCTCGCCGCGGTCTGCTGGTCTGTTCAGTAGTATGGAGTCGTATGCTTGATGAATTGGCGCTGCGCAAATCGTTCTGCTCTCGCTTCTCTACCCGGCACTACCTTCTTTTATCCTTATTCGACCCTTTTTCTCTTTTCCCTTTTCCCTTCTCCCTTCTCCGTTCTCTTTTTTCTCTTTCGTTTTCTCCTCCTTCGCATTCTCCTTCGACTACGCTTTCTTTTTCTCTTTCCTTCTCCACCTCTCTTTTTCCTTTTCAGAACGATGCTATTATATCTATTCTTTTCCTCCATTATAATTTTTCCGGCTATGTCTGCGGCTTCTACCGAACTCTTCTCTCTTTTTCTTCTCGCTTCTCTCTTATCTCAGCTGCTGCTGTTGTCGTTGCTGCCGCTGCTGCTGTTACTGCTGCTGCTGCTGTTGCTGCCGCTGTCTCTGTTGCTGTTGTTCTTTTTCTCCTTCCTTCGTCAGATATCTCCTTCTTATAATTGTTTCCTGCGCTATCATTCGATCCTTTTTATTACACGTCACATTGTCCTTACGAGACTACGTACTCCACCTGGTACTTCATCCTTCGCTCGTAAATTCTAGCCTGGATTTGAAGTAGTAAGCAAATTATTCCTTCCTTTCTATTGAAAGCCCACTATCGATCGTTAATTAATAAAAAGACAAAAAAAAAATGAAAGAATTAGCTATGTATGTTATTAAGTTTTCTATTGTAATTCGTTAAAAGATACAAAACGATGGATGGACGTTTCTTTCCGATTAAAATATTTTTTATTAGCCAAAGTTGAGACTGGAAGGGCGATCTTTATTCAAAATTTCCAACGATACATACGACCAACATCCTCGATGGTTTACCTTCCAAGTTTTCTGTCGGATTAATAGGCGGAGGGAAGAAAAAGTTACTTCAATCTGCAGATACTTTAACATCCTCGCCGACCCTTCGCAATCTCGAGGGAATATGCCTTTTCAGTGGTCCACGTGAAGAAAAAAAAAAGAAAAAGAAACGGCAGAATCTCGTTAATATTAAATCCTTGATGGATAAGATGAAGACGTAGAAGAGGAAAGAGGAGAAGAAAAGAAAAGAGAAAAGAGTGAACTAGAAACAGAAAAGAGAGAGAGAGAGAGAGAGAAATAGAGAGAAATAGCGAATGGTATGGCTTTTCAGCATCGTTCGATCTTCTTTTATTTTTGATCCTACATGTTTTATATCAATAGGAATCTTTCGATAAAAGAAGAAACTTTTCGAAGATCGTACAAGTTATCGTGGATAAATCTCGATGTTTTTATTTCGTAATTTTTATTACACTCGTTTATCGATATTGATTCTCAATATTATGAGAAAGAACGCTTAAAATAGTAAATATTCTTAAATATTAGATAGATAACTATATTAATTTTATTCCGCAGATATTTTCGTTTATTAATATTTTTCTTAAAATAATGGAATTTTGGCAAAGCGCGTGCAATGTTGTTGATCTTTTTCGATTTTACTTTATAGTCGGAATGTTTCGTTTTCAATATAAAATAAAAGAGGGAAAGATAGAGAGATAGAGGGAAATAGAAAGACAGAGAGATAGAGAACTTTCACAAATACGAAATATAAACGTGTACAGAAAGTTTTATTAATAATTTCGCTAAAGAAGCTTCCGTGTCGATAACAATGATAGCATTGAAAGATAAAGTCATTAACATTAGCGTGATCAAATATTCTTCCTTATTCGACTACCACTTTGTGAAGATACACGTACATGTCTTTCTAGTTTGTTATAAAGTTTTGTTAGGAAAACATCGAAATTAGGTAGGTAAAATAACGAGAGTTATATTCAGTTTTTTATTTTCACTAATGAAGTCACCAACGAGCTTGATATTGTATTGTAGGAAACAATGTTATGAAGATTAAGTACTAAAATTTTGGATATGAAAATCCCTGAAACTTTGTTTATTCAACATTGGCTCTTTCTTTTTTCTTTTAATTAAAATTGTTGCTTTTTCCGAATGAAATATCAATTTTTCCAACGAATTCTCGTTAGTTTTTATCAGAGCGAAGCATTTTTTTTTTTTCATTTCTTGGACACTTCGTTATAACGTACATTTCGTTGAGATCGTATGTTTTTGAATATCTTTTTTAAAAAAACAAAAATCCCATACAGGAAGCGTGTACATCAATTCGATTGTTGTTTCATATTCATCTAGAGGGTCCTTTTTAAAATTCTCTGAACATTATATCGGGCTTTTATAGAGAGGCGACTCGGAGGAAAATCCGAGGTGAAAGCAGTAAATTCATAATTTACGCTGGATGGATTTTCGTGAATCGGTCAGAGAATTTGGTTTGGCGTGACTTCGCCATGGCATAACAGTTCGACATATGTTTCGCATTTGACATATACATATATATACGTGCGTGTGTGTGTGTGTATATGTGTTATGTGCAGCCTTCATTACAAGCTATCTTCTCTTTTCTATCCCTTTCTAGCCGCCATCGGTAGCATCGACAAAACCAACTGGCAGTCAGAGTTGGTGCGATGACACGTTGTGATAACTTCTGACAAATATTCACGCGTTCTACCACCATCACCTACCTCCATCGTCGGCATATGCATAAACGAAGCTACGTTCGAAATATCCACCGAACATACGGCAAAGTTGTCGAGCGTTCATTAACGTTCCGGCTGCCGTGTTGGTGATTAAAACGTTCTCTCCTTCTCTCTCTCTCTCTCTCTCTCTTTCTCTCTCTCTCTCTCTCTCTCTCCCTCTCTCTTTCTCTCTCTTTCTCTCTCTCTCTCTTTCTTTCTCTCTCATTCCTTTTTCTCTTTTATTTATATTCCTATTCGTTCTTTTTTAGAAAGTATATACGATATATTCAGTAAAGTGGTTTGTGGTAATCTCTACTATGTCTAAATTGTTCTTTGAAGATTAACAATGAATCAGAGAATGACACTCCTGTGTTTTTACTGTTAATTTTATTTGAAAGCTATTTTCAGTATAATTTGTTTAAGCTTTTGATCGATCCTTTCGTTTTATTTATAGAATACTCGTTGACTGTGTTGACTTTAATTCCGCACATAACAGACAGGTAAAAGAGAGTGTTCGAGTTTGATGAATCCTGTCAATCATGTTTTGACGGGAAAACTCCATTATAAATATAGGATAGCTTGTTTTATTCGATTTTTCTTGTTTTTTTTTTTTTTTTTTTTTTTTTTAAATATATTTATTCGATCTTACTACTACTTTCAAAGTCCGTCAAGGTAAATAAATATAAAATATATCATACGATTTTCTATACAAATTTTGCAAACAGAAATTATCAGTTTTTTGAATTTCCTGTTTTTATCAATGAAAGCGATTTAATGATATTTAAAATTTTTTAGTCTCGAATGAAACATTATTAACTATGATCATTAACTAAATATCCATTCAACTGGGATACATTGAATTATTTACAGTTATTGGAAAGCGTGGAAAAAAATTAAAATTTTTCTCGCATCAATGAAGTGAAAGAAGAGAAGACGAGCCTTTGATTTTTACATTGATCAAGGTATATACACAGACTTATTCGGTCTTGTTGGCTATGGCTCTCTCTTTTCTTCTTCTTCTTTAGCATTCTCTCTCTCTCTCTCTTTCTCCTCTTATGTTTTTCTCACCGTAATACTCTTTTCTTGTTTTTATTCTCATGAATTAACCAGCATGCGCACTTACATTATCGTATCGAATTTTCCTATAGGTAGTTCCAACCGAGCAGATTATATAATATTCAGATTTTTACTTTGTCTTCGAACACCTGTGTAATAAATTGGTCGATAATATTTTATGATTGAATAGCTTTGATAACAATGTGACTAAGAGACTTATCGATAGTAAGAGGTTTAACTCTATTTCAGAAATCTACTTAAATATTTTTTTGTCTTATTTGAAATTTCCATTTCTATATATTTCCAAATAATAAAATAATTGATGAAGGTTTATGAATGAGAAGTAGCGTGTTTTAGACAAATAAAGGAAATTGTTTCCTCTACATAGTTGTTTTTGTTTACGATAGAAAGTTCTTTAGTAACAACTACAATTATCCAATACTCTATTGTTTGGCGTTTCGTTCATGTTTTTTTCTAAAATTTATACGCTTGTATTTTCTGTCTTTCTCTTTCACTGTCAAAATGATGGAAGAGACACGCCGTGCTTGGTCCAGCTTTCTCCTTCGTTCCCTTTCCTCGGTATAGAAGCAAAAAGTACAAGCAATTCGCTTAATTGAAAACTCCGTCTTTCATAATGAAGATTAATGATCGTTCGTGGGTACATCACGGTCGATTGATTGACGAGCTAAGGAAGCAATCGTATTCTTTAATAGTATTTTATCTTGTTTTAACGACTACGACGTGTTGTGTTTCTGATCATTCTTTTTTCTTTTACACATTTTCACATATTCACTTTTTACAAATATTCGTTATAATTTCGTAATGTCTTAAAACTTTTATTCATTTTATTTTTATGTACGATCGATGACTAATACTATTTCGCATGAATATTAACGCGTTCGTTAAAATTTACGAAATTTCTCTTTCTACATATTTCAATTATGAAAGTTCCAATTTTATTTTTTCCTAGAAAGAAAATGAGAAAAATGACAGAACGTACGAATTTCGATTTCATTCTCAAATATTTGTGAGTCACGAATAAGATAGGTTCTTCCATGAAAACCTCGCCTATTTCATTCTTGGGGAAGAGCGTTTAGTAGGAGCCAACGTAAAGTCATCGTCTTCAATTAAGGGTAATCGGTAAATTGCTCCGTAGTATTCACAGAGTTTGCCTCTGCCTTCCATCGAGTGGAGCTTGGATTTTAGTGAAAGCGAGCTTCTCATACGAGTCGCAGACCAAGTTAGATAGATAGATAGGTAGATAGATAGATAGATAGAGACAGAGAGAGAGAGAGAGAGAGAGAGAGAGAAAGAGAGTTAAGGGTGGAGTTGTAGGCGGCGGAAAGGGGTGAGTGGCACGACGAAGCGACGAAAGGAGGAGATACGGCACGAATTCAGCTTCTGCTTTCCGTCGACATTTGCATGCATTAAGCCTATCTCCGCATCTGTCGGGCAGCCGCTTTCGTTGAGCGTGAATGAATTAGGAGGGATGATACCCCCAAAGAGGGACAATTCCGAGAATTCGTTGGTAATTTTCCTAAAGGAGACCCTTTTCTTTGCTTGTTCACATTTACGCGAATAAGCAATAATTTAATAAAAAATAGAGTTCTATATTCTTTTATGGATTATAGTTGTATTATATATAGTATATTTATTCGTTGCCTTTCTAATCACTGTAATATTGCACGTAATTTTACTTAGCACGATAATATTTCGGTCGTGCTAATTGCACTGGAAAGTTCGGTCTGGCTATGAGTTGAATGAGATTACGAAATGAGCATTGGAAAAGTAATTGGCGCGTCGGTATTTCTCATTTTCGTTTCCATTAAATTCAATGATAATTTGTGGTAAGAGATGTACAGGAAAAGGAGATAGATAGATAAATAGATATATAGATATATAGATATATAGATATATAGATAGGTAGAGATAGATACATAGATAGATAGATAGATAGATAGATAGATACATAGATAGAAAGAGAGAGAGAGAGAGAGAGAGAGAGAGAGAGAGAGAGAGAGAGAGAAAGTAGCGCAATCGCTTTCTATTCCACTTGGAAAATTCGAAGGAATATTTCTTGAAGCACTTTGGAAAATCTATGCCAAATTTCACGCATATTTACAAATACATGTCTTACGAAGAACTTTTTGCTTTTCTACGATTCGCGAAATTCGACTATTTCATCTTTTGATATTCGAAGGAATTGATCGAGAACATACTCATGTCTTCGAATTTTATGCGATAAGTAAGTTTGAAAGAGAAATACCTCAAGGGTTTCTTTTGATAAGTTTATTATTTATTATTCTTTCTTGCTTTTCCGTTTTTTTCTTTGTTCGTTATTATTATTTTATCCGATAATTTTAATATAATCGAAAATTGTGAACAAAAGAGAGATAGTAAAAATAAATAAATTATCCTTTATAATAATAATAGATACGTTGTAATGTTTTAAATTATTCTCTTTCATTTTGTGATAATAACAATACGTAACAAAAAAATTAATATAGAGAGAGAGAAAGAGCAAGAGAGAGAGAGAGAGAGAGAGAGAGAGAGAGAGGGAGAGAGAGAGAGAGAGAGAGATGGAGAGAGAGGGAAAGAGAGAGAAAAAGAGAGAGAGAGAGAGAGAGAGTTCTCGATGACGTTAACTTCTTTTGGACGACTACATTTAACTAGGTTATAGTTACTTATATAGATACTACATAATATATGTAAGTAACATCTAGAACGACAACTAGTGCAAGGTTTGATCTCGTTTCCCTCGAAGAGGGAGAATTTGGTTTATTAATATGATGAATGGTAACGAGAAGACGAAGTTTCTGAGAACAAGACTCTCGGGACGGTAATATAAGAGAGAAAGAGAGAGGAAATAGAGAGATAGAAAGGAGAGCCTTTCGTATTCCTCTGACGAATACAAATCGTTACTCGTCCGTTTCTCTACCCCTTCCATCTACATTCGGCTCCCCCGCAAAGCTGGCTCTCGTGTTCCTTCTACGTATAACGGAAGATGAAACCAGATCCGTATACCTCCTACCCTGTCGTACGGAACCTACAAGATTTATCGAAAGTTCCTCTTTCCCTTTCGGAGGTAGGACCGAGCGAATACTCGTCTTTCCGCTTTGGAACGCTGCACCTTTTCCAGAATGATATTGCTTCTAGAACGTGATTTCCGAAATTCATTAAGTACGACTGTTCCTTTATCTTTTTCTTTCATATTAAGTATTGAAATTTATCTTCTTTTCTCAGAATACACAGTAATTCCTCTCGAATAACAGCTATATCTTGTTTCAGCAATTTAAAAACACGTTCAATTATTTAATTCTTTGCACTGTCAGTTTTTATTTTATGGTTTTTGTCCTTTTTTTTTTATTGTAACTTGGAATTATCACTTCTTCTATCAAAAAAAAAAAAAAAAAAAAAAAAAAAAAAGAAATTCTTTTTCTCGTGCAAAGGATTAAATGCATTGTACAATATGCTGTTCGTATAATCGAATGCAAACATGAAAAATGGACAGGTATGGAAACATTCAATCGTTTTATTTGTTATTGATATTTGCTCTGAGCGATCCTATATGTGATCGTAGAATTTATTCGATACAGATCGAATGAAATAATTAGAAATACAAAATGTCATATGACGTTTTAGTAAAGTTTGAACAAGAATGTATAAACATTGATACACGTTCAAATTTCAGGATAGGAATATCGAAGATATGAAAGAAAAGAAAAGGAAAAATATAGAGACGTTTAAATCACATTCCGTTACAAAATCGTTCGAAAAGAATAAACAAGGATTTGCAATCTCTTCTTGACAATTTTTTTTTATGAATATTCGTGTTAAAAGAAAAAATAAATAAAAAGGGCATCGTGATTTTAGGAGAGGCAGGGTCATCGATACTCAAATAGCAAAGTTGGTAGCATCGAAGCGAGATTCGGATTATAACGAACAACACAAGCCCTCGAAAGATTGATATTTATTCTCGAAAAATAGCGTTACACAGTGGTAGTTAGCAATGTCGATGGACAATAAAAGTGGTTTTGTCGTTGACTCACTGTGACGAACGAGCTTTCGTTTTAGTAGCCGACATCTGCAACCAACGTTTTGGGTAACCCTTTCCGCGTTCTCATACCCAACCAATTCATAATTTCTCCCTCTCTGTTTCTTTTTTTCTCTCTCTCTCTCTCTCTATCTCTCTCTCTCTCTCTCTCTCTCTCTCTATCTCTCTCTCTCTCTCTCTTTTTCTCTCTCACTTTCTGGGGTGATATTGATCAACTATTAAGAATTGTTCAAGCAATGTCAGATCGATCGATCTTATATCAATTATTTGATAAAGTTGTGCTCAGGTATCGTTTGTAGATAACACGTTTTTCAACGAATGAACACATTTGAAGAATGAGTACTTTAAGAATGATATTTATAAATTCAGAAAAAAGCCGCGAATTTTTCAAATTACTCTCTACGTGTGCGTATATACCGTATTTGCATTTATAATCTCAAGAAGAAAAGAAAAATAAAGAAAGAGAAAAGGCATCGAATCAAAAAATTTTTTTTTTTGACGAAGATTTTTGTGGTAAAGAAATTGAAAAAAAAATTAACGAAGAGATACGAGAATAATATACAGGGTGGATCAAAGGTTTCTAATCTATTTAAAAATTAATTAGTCTTTTTCGAAACTTTTCTGATTTGTAATTAGGCTTGTAGTTTTACAAGTTAGACTTGTGCTTTTAAAATCTGCAAAAATTAATCATGTATTTTTAAGGTCTTATTTAATTTTTATTACAAAACTTATCCAGAATAAATTATACGATAGTAGAATAAATTATACTATTGTATTTGTATTAACTATAAGTTGTACTAGTCAGTTTGATATTATATAATTTATTTATTTAAACGAAAAATTTGAGTTAAGGAGGAAAATAACAAAATAATACGATATTAATTGTATTTCGATAAACGCAATTATCGTAAAACTATGTTTCGCTTTCAAGATAATTTAATTTCGAAGTTTATCGAACCTTAGATAAAAGTCTCTCGATCTTTGCAATGAGTCTCTCTCTCTCCCTCTCTCTCTCTCTCTTTCTCTCTCTCTCTCTCTCTCTCTCTCTCTCTGGTTCTCTCATTCTATCTCTTTTCTTTTCTTAGCCTCTGCGTGAAATTGTACTCCTACGATACAATAGAGACGCGTTTGCGGAAAGCCAAAAAAGAAAAAGTTCTTCTACGGCTTCGAAGAAGATAAAAGGAAAGAGTCGAGAGAAGAGAAGTCGACCTTGTTTCTGCGACTTTCACGTTCTCGAGGATCGACCAACGACAAAGTGATTTCTATTGTCAGCCAAAAGACGATTTCTTTCGGATAATCCTCCTTTTTCTAACACCACTTTGTAGTAACCTTTCTTAGACTTTAACGATCTAAAAAAATCGTCGTTAAGATCAACTAATGATATCATTATATATTTTTCATAGATATATTTTTAAAGAAAGAAAAAAAAAAAAAAAAGGAAGGGAAAAAAAAAAGAAAGAAAGAAAGGAAGGAAAAAAGGTCTTATTGTCGAATATAATGAAATGTTACATGTAGGAAACGATAATTTTAGATAAATCGTGCTCTTTTATTTGATTTTCGACATCGAAATTCTTTGATCGCAAATACTTTGATCGGCACCCTTATGCGCGATAGATAACCTTTTCGCTCGTGTAATACTAGAGCGAAGGAGGAAGCGATGGATAAAGCTAGGTTGGTACTTCCTGCTTTCGATTATAAAAAGAGGAAAAGAAAAATAAACGAAAGGGAGAGAGAGAGAGAGAGAGAGAGAGAGAGAGAGAGAGAAAGAGAGAGAGAGAGAGAAAGAGAGAAAGAGAGAAAGAGAGAGTGGGAGGGAGAAGAGGTAGAAGCACTCGTGTAACGCAATAAAGCCGCAGGCACTCTACACCTCAGCTGGCAACGCGAGATCGTTTGATCGATTACTTCCGATCGATATAGCCTTGGCTGCGTCACGCTCGGCTAATACTCTAATCCACCGTCTCTCTTTCCTCAGAAGGATCGATGAAAGTTGCTCAAATGAGAAAGAGACGAGCCTACGGGAGTGACCGCCGTGATATTCCGCCTTTAAGAACGCTCGACACGTGCGATCCTCTTCTATTTCGAAAAGGATGATCTCTGTTTGTTGGAAGTCTATCCGAATATTTAGTTCGTACCATCTCAGCTTTCATATCATTCGAAATAGATTTTATCCGTATCCTCCGTAATAATTTTCAATCTAATATGTTGAATTACTAAATCCGATGTGCTTTTATATACCAATTTGAATAGACGGTTGCTCGATTCAATCATATTCAGATTGCTTCAACCATTCGTTTCGTTGCTTGTATATATAATTTATTTATAAAAAAAATAATAAATTCTATTTCTAATAATAATAAATTCTAGTTTTATTCATTGATCTATTTATTTGTAGAAATGTTAAATTTATATAATGAAAGTAATAAAGAGAGGATAACATAATTATTTCATTTCGTAATTACTTCCTCGGAAAAAATCAAACTTTCATTTCATGATTAGTCATAATGGTTAATTTCAATGATACGTTGATCAAACCTACATGATATTATTCTTATGATCTAGTAGCTCGTCAGTGTAACACGCACTCCTCGTTTTTCTTCATTACAGTGAAGAAACAAAAGAATTCTTTCATTTCAGTCAGAACAATGACCTGCATCAGAATCAATTTTCCTTCCAACTTTGGTCTCGATAGTATTAACTATTAACGGGAGATAGAAGATTCTAGAAACTGATATAAAGGAAGACAAACCAGGGTAACGTGATCAGCAAACTATCGAGCTCGAATGATCACCGTTTAGCTTTCCAGATGTATTACAAACTGTAATAGGAAGTGATAGTGATCGATATTGCGGTTGAGTACGAAATCTCGAGGTTTGAGGGTATATGGTTTTCTAAATTGACCAATTTCGTAATCGATTACTTGAAGTTTATCACAATTTCAACATGCTTCTGGATTTTCTCCCTTTCTCTTTATCGGTGACAAGTATATGTTAATGGGAGATATTCTAACGTATCATTAATTTGTATTATTATTTTATATTTAACGCATTTCACAAAGTAGAAAAATGATTTTCCAAACTTTTGGAAACATCTTAATTAATATAAAAATTCAAGTTTATATAAATTAATATTCACATATATTTGAATTTATATATAAAATATATATATATATATATATATAAACTTGAACTATAATTAGCTTATTAATCTATTACCATTAAGAAATGACAATGAAGAAATGAATCAATTATAATTCAAGGAATTTGATCGAAAATCGATAAAGAAACAGAGAAATAAAAGGAATGATAACTAGCTGATAGAAAGTAAGGCCAATGTACTGTTGGCCTGTTTTATTAAGGGAGGATTAGTAGCTATGGTAGTAGAGTATAGCGTCGAGGGGTTCGAGCTTAAGCGAAAGACACGCGGAATAACTGGGAGGAATGATTGATCGTGTCACGCCCACCTTCATCGCTAACCTTCTCTTCACAGATCTCTTTTCTTTTTCTTTTTTTTTTCTTTTTTCGTACTCCACAAGTTATCATCCTCCAACCCCGCCAAGAAATATTTCTTGACCGTTGGATAAACCCGCGATTAGAAACTTTCTCAATCTTCTTGTTTCGATTTTTCGCTAACTTTTCGAGAAACCCCTGTTTTCTTCTTCTACAACATTTCTTCTTTCATTTCTTTTTCATTGTCAGTCGAGAAGATTTCTAATCATGCCATCGAGATTTTATTACATATATATCCAACATTCTTGTTTTTTCTCATCTCTGATTTTCCATCGTTCAGAACATTATCGATTCTTTTAAAATATTTCCATGGTACGCACGTTGGGGATTACAAATAAGAGAAGAGAAAATGGAAGGAGATTATGGAATTGTCCGACACGCCTCATGATCTATTACTTTTCTTCTTTCTCTTCCTTTCTCTCTCTCTCTCTCTCTCTTTCTTTTTTCTCTTTCTCTTTCTCTTTCTCTTTTTCTTTTTTTTTTTCGCGAACCACAGAATTTTCTTCTTTCCGAGTGAAACAGCGTCATTAGTCACGTTCTCTTGCGATTTCTGGAAGAAACGAAGGAAGGAACGAAAGAACGAAGAAGATATTTGTGAGAAGGGTGGGTCCGTGAAAACGTTTAATTTCTCGCTATCTATGGTAGACGACGAAGCAACACGGCATTGAACGAAAATTCTTTTGTTGAAGAATAAATCAGTAAGTCGTACTCGCGATTGAAATTTTTCGAAGAGTACATTTTTATAGAGAACGGATAAAACGAGAAAGAATTTCGGGAAAAATGTCTCTTTTATTGATCAATCGAATTTCGTTACGAACACCTAAACGTTCTTAACAAGTATAAAGCTTTTTTCTGTTAATTTAAAAATTGTCTCGAGGTTATATATTTGATACAACTTCCATTTCAATTCTCTTGGTATTCCTTCATTTTTCGTATCGCAATTAATTTTCTTGAGTTTTCATTTTTATTTCGCGATTTATGAATTATTTTATACGGCATTAACAGTGCTTAGTAGTATTACATACATTTATTCAAATCTTTCAACATTTTTGAGCGTTTCAACTTCTCGACTTTATTTTTAATGTATTGACCTTTTCATCTGTCACATTCTATTTCTCAGCATCGAAATCTCTATGGAATTACGACTGAAAGACTTGTAATTATATTTTATTTCCATTGTATCGAAGTCTTCCTTTTTATTCTTTTATTCTCTTTTTTCTTTTTACGTAGACAAACTCAGACAAGGTGAACTCTCGTTGAAATTCAAATCGTTTCACGTAATTTCTGAACATAGGAGTAATCTGCAAGATTACGGCTTAAATATTTTCGTTTCTTCTCGTAGAGATCGTCTTATAATGATGGTAGATAATTTGAGAACTTCAAACATTATCGAAACGAAATAATTGATGTTTTATTAATGATTAAAAAATTTTAATGGAAATAATAATCATACAAAAATCACGATATAATGAGAAAAAAAAATGTGAATAAATTCAGGTTCGTATCACCGATTCGTATTTTTTTTTTTTCTTTGAGTTCGAATAAAGATGTTTGTTTTGCACTGAAAGATCGTATTTAATATTTATCATGGTCAAGGTTTTTCTCATTTTATTTTGTGGGAACTCAAAAGCCTAACTCTCGTTTAGAAGGAAAAAGAATTATCTTGACTCTTGGAAATATCGCTGTAATTTCCAGTACCCTTGTCCTCTTACAAACAAGATGTAGGTAAATTAAGTTGAAGCGTAAGATTGAGGGTAAAGGAGGAGGAGGTGGCGCAAATGAACCATGACTTTGTCTTCGGAATTGGCGTGAAGTTGCTCGAAATACCAAGGTGTTTTCTCTCACATTTCCAAAAGAAAATTTCTTCTTTGTAAAATTGTTGAAGAATATTAAATTATTAATTATTCATTGATTCTTCTTTCTTGACTTCGCTTGATTACTTTTTTACATGAATTGTCGATTAAATAATTTTTCTGAAATTAATATTTGAAGAAAATTATTTAGTTAATAACAAAATTATCTTTAATTTGAAGTATTTTACACCGTTTAAAATAAATTTCCTTAACTTTCTTCGTATTTACATATGTGTTAATGAAAAAGTATTGGCGAAGGAACAAGATCTTTCGATCGTCCTATTATATTCTCAAGATTGTTAACAAACAATCAGTTTGCCGATAGTCTTGATTGTATCAAGAGCGTCATCGTTCTGATAAAACATTTTGGTTTCTATTTCAGCAGTCTTCGATTCTCTTTGTCTCATCATTAATTTTTTTCATTAAATGCACGTTTTATTCTTTAACTATACAATTTTGTTTCTGTTTATAAAAATCAAAAATACTTGGAAATATTTATAGATTAGAATATTTTTCAATCGTTTAATCGAATTTTAAAGTTCGATGAAACAATATTAATGAAAGGATATTTAAAATCTGTTTTATTGTCGAAAGCTATAATAAAATTTATTATAAAATTTTGGAATATCAGAATATAGTTATACGGCTTTTATGTTTTCTTTTTTTTCTTTATTTTTTTTCTTTTTCTTTAGTTGTGATAGATAACCCCATATTTATCATTTACACGATTTTTCGTTCGATTACTCTTTATCTCTGTTCGCTTCACATAAACACAGGCTTACACATAAATTTTACGAGAAAGTTGACGGAAAGGTTCCTTTGATGGACGTCAAAGGTGACATCATTTGGTCGATTTTCAGGTAAGATAACAACTCTGTAGGGGTTCCTCATGGATTACTATCGATTTATGAAGGTTGACCTAGTTTTCTTGCTGTACGAAATATAGATACTTGGATGTCTGTCACCACGTGCACGAATACATGCACAAAACACACTCTTATATTTACGATCTAACATGGAGACGGATGGAACTCGAAGTTATTCTTCGAAAACCTCATAGGAGTCTTGGAGATGACGAAAATGAGGGGATCGAAGGAGAAGTAAAGAAAAAAAGAAGAGGAAAAGAAATATAGAACAGATAAGACTCGTCTACTATTCTCTCGACACGAGACAAAGCTTGCAATTTCGTCCTTCTTTCCCGTTATCCACGTTCTTTCTTTTCCGTCTTTATTTTCCCTTCTCATCGTATTATTTTTCATCTCTTCCTTCTCTGTTTTATACTTATCTACTATCTCGCTTTTCTCTTCTCTAATGCTTTCTTTTTTGCTCCTTTAACATCAACTACATCGATATTATACGATAAACTGTGACTCCGACAAATATTATATAAAAATCTTTCTTAGTTTTTGTAATCTACCGATATCACCGAAATTAAAATACTTTTTGATCAAGTCATACAGTATACAACAAAATTGTTTAAGCAAAATTTTGGGTAAATAAGAATCTTTATTTTTGTCTTTCTATCTTTTTATCTGTTTTTTTGTTATCATAGATTTTTTTATTCGTAAAAGAAAATAATTATATACAATTACTGTGGCATATGAATATAAAAAAATGTCTTCTATAGATATGACGATTTCAAAGTAAATTTAATTTCTGGCCACCTATAGGGACGAAGGTTTCATTTTATCATGCATGAAATCTGTGGAGATAGAGACGGGAAGAATAAAACAAATGACGGAAATACATAAACCCGATACAATGTTAACTTCAATGGTGATAACAATCAAAACTCTTGACGCGTTCGTACATTAGTACGGCCATTATATGTTTTACTTATCAGACCATGAAAAAAGCCGACACTGTGCATATTATTTCTTTCTCCATATTTGTGCAAACAGGTATTTTCCTAGAATTATGCTGATGCCGGCGTGAATCGTAATTACGATTTGCAAAGAGAAATGAATAATGTTTTTGCTTTGGCCGTATTATAGGGAGACATAATATTGTGCGTTCAGTCTCTGAATGTACGTTATTAAGGGGAAATATTTCTATGAAGAATATACAAAGAAACACAAATGGAAATGAGATTTTCTTTGACGTTCCTGTAACGTCTCTGCGTTATATATATATATATATATATATATATATATATATATATATATATATAATTATGTATGTAATAACCTTTTCAGATTTTAATTCATACGAATTTGTTTAAAAGCTATAAAAGCTATAAAGTGTATTAAATTGCTTTTTTTTTTTTTATAAAATTTCATTATGAATTTTCAATATCGTCAAAAAAAAGAAAAAAAAAATGATTTCGTAAGATAATTTCAAATCGATGAAATAACAGTTAAGGATTTACAGAATTAAAGAGCACATCTCTACCGTAGAATCGTACGCATGGATAATAATCGATAATTGGTCTGTCCCTACTTCCCAATCTAACGCCCCGCCTGTCGAAGGAAATTCAGTCGTGAAATGCGATATCCCGAACGGGCCAACTATTATCAATGCTAATCCCTAGATAACACCAGACATCGGTAATCGTATACGAACGTAATTCGAATTTCTGCATATCACCGGACATTCCACTACGTGATTACACATTTCTGTCAAACTGAAAGTATTTCTCGTTATCTTTTGAATATTATGCATGATGTTTTTTTTTTTTAAATTAGCAAGGACGAATGATAAAAATTACAAGATTTACATTAATTATATTTACATCATTAATTATATTTACAACTCGAAGAATAAATAACGATCTAAATACTTTTGTTCATTGAAGTTTTCACAATAAGGATTCCATTTTTTAGAATATCTGAAATTAATTAAATATTGTGAATTTATTTAAATACTGTGAATTTATACGTGTCTGTAAATATAATTTTATTTTGATAATATTCGTTTAAAACGGGTAAAGTTTTGTGATGTTCATTAGATTGATTTTGAAGAAAATAAAATACTTCAACAATTTAAAACTCTCGTTTAATCGCATTTACGAGTAACTATACGAGTAGAGGGTAAGGAAGAGAGAGAGAAAAAGAGAGAGAAAGAGAAGGGAAAGGGAGTAATGGGAATAAAAAGCATAATTTATATTAGTTCTAATTCGCATTCTATTGCTTCTAACTAACTTCATTAGTACTAATTCGTACGAACTTTGCACCAGAAGAGGTATTATCGTAATAAAGAGATGCTTTATTAATTTTCATTATTTTACGAGTGCTCTTGTGGAGTCCGTTCGAATGAAAATTTTTATTCGTAGAAGAAAATTAAAACAAACTCGATCGAAAATTTCGATATTCTTGAAAAGAAATTAGAAAGAATGACTTCATTTTCCGTAATTTAACTATCTAGAATATTTATCAAGTAGCTCGTTTGTAAAGTTCGTGAGATAAACTCGACGCTTTCTGTCTTCCTCAAAACAAATTTTAAAGAGCTGTGCGAAAATGATAGGAGAAGTTCATAAAATTTCTATCTCGCTCTATCCTCTCATTTCTTGCATAAATGCACGCGGCAACAAGTGAAGATGAAAGAAGAAGGTGATAACGATGATTCATATGACCTTAAGAGAAAGAGAAAAAAGAAGGTGAAGAAGAAGAAAAAGCGAAATGAGTAATAGAAGAAGATAGAGAGGAATAGGAATAAGTTGGGAAGGATTTTGTAAGACGAATTAGTGTCAGGGGAGAAGGAAGAAGACGGATGGAAAAGGAGAATGTAGTGAAATTATTTGAGTTAAGACCAATGAGTCGTCGTCGGTTGGTTCGCAGAAATGGAAATTCGCTGTGAGCTCGTCCGTGAAATGCGGTCAACCGTCCGCGAGGAAGGCAGAAATTAGCCACGAAAAGTTTTAATCGCTAATTTTACAGCACGCCTGTGGGCTGTGGCGGCTTCGTCCGTTAGAGGCAAGTACGTGAGTTAGTATGTGCGTGTATACATGCGTGCTTGTATTTCACGTTTATATAGGTAAGGTATATATGTGTATACGCGCGTATTTAAAATCTACCTACGTACCATAGATACGTATGTATATAGTATGTAGTCGAGTATATACGAGTTTGGGCTATCCTAGAAAGTCTTGTTGAATGTATATGTCTACTTAGGTGGAAAGGAACCCAAGAAATTCTCTTATTTCGTAACTCGGCCGGCCTGGAAAGCGAGGCGGAAAACGTTGCCACGTTGGACGGACGTTAAAGGCGAGCTTAAAAACTTCCCAGACACGTAGAAACGATGTATCCGTTTCAGTTTTCCACTTACTTTTTTCTACCTTCTCACTCTACATAGAACGACGACTCGTCTGAAGGATAGTGGAGGAGACGGCTAAAGCATTATCACGCGTGAACTTAGACGTCGAGAGCTGAAAAGAAAAACGGGAAGGAGCATTCTTTCTTGTCTCGGCTTGATCGTTCCTTTGAAATCGGTCATGGAATTTCTAAAAAACTATGTTACAAGTAAGATACTCTCATTCTCGTTTTAAAGATTAAAGTTCAAGGACTTTTGATAAAAAGGATAACAGTTTTATTTGTTAAATAGTTGTAGTTTACTTTGATTGGTATTTTGTACTATTATTATTTATTATTTATTTTCGTTTTCTAAGCTTTTATCTTGTCTACTAAGACGGGTGTCTTCATTTCTCTTCAAAAAATGTTCTATATACTATAGATATATGCTTCATCGAACGGTAAGTGCTTTTTCCAGTTCCCTTAAGAATGGTCTTCAGTATTCTCGTAGAAACATCTTCCCAAGACAATACACACCATCCTCGAGATGAGAGGCCCAGTCTGCGCTTCTCGTTATAATGAGGCTGGCCTTGTTTCGTTCTTCCGCTCTGGAGGACGCTGATAAGGGCGTTTCCAGGTGTCCGGCTGGACGAACTGCTCTTGCGAAGGGTTGAAGCATCACAATATACACATCTTATGTATGATAGAAATCCTTCACTTTTCTTTCTTTATTTTTTTTATACCATTGCTTTTACTCTTCCTTTCTTTACCTTTAGTTTTCAACGTTAATTAGAAGGTAACACCAAGTATTCCGCATGAATTTCAAGTGCTTCTATTATCGTACATCTAGATTTTTATTTTTATTTCTTAAAAATACAATTATCACTGATGATGAATTAAACTTTGATTTTCAGCTATTGATAGTTACCTAAAAATACAGAACTCTATGATAAAGCTTAATATAACTCTTTTTCCTCGGTAAAAAAATTCATTAAGAATGGAAGAAAAGAAGAAAATATTTTACAGTTTAAATACAAGTTTTTCAGCATCGACGATTTAATCTCGAATAATGAGGAAGTTCTTCGGTCAGGATGCTTAAATTTCAACTCTTATATTTAAAAAAAATATTCCTTCTTCTTTCCGATAAGTATGCATTGCTCTTGATTTTTCATTTAGGATTATTTTAAATTAACCATGCGTTCAAAATAAAAGCGATCGATGTCAGGGAAGTCAACTCTTCAAGAATAATCTCAGAGAATTAGGACAGAGTTTCATTTGAAGGTGTATTAGATTTAGTTCGGTTGATTCGTACAAAAGAGTTCTATTACCTTTTTTTTTTTTTTTTCGTAGGTATTCGTGAATAGACAAAAAGCGACAAGGGGATTTTATAGATTTTCTTCAGATACCAACGTTAAATGCAATTTTGAAACGTTAAAAGTGTAAAAGCAAAGAAATATGCATATATTTCTTCTTGTAACTTTTCGTATGTACAACTTTTTCTTTCGAGATCTTACGTGACCTTCCACAGCACTTTACTTTTTCTCGGGACAAACATAGAATGGGGTTGCGACGACACGTTCCCATCTTGAAGTGACACAGCACGCTTCTTTGAAAGTTCGACTTGGAATTTAAAATATATAATACTTCTTGGGCCGAGTGCCGTTGGCTTCACGACCGAGTCGACAACGCGTGGAAGCGTGGAAATAACTTCAGGAAAAATTGAAAATCCCCTAACGAACACCGGCCTCGTTATACCGAACTTACTTTTCCGTTATGTTTTACGGAAATGAGAGCACGAACTGCGAGCAAATTTCTTCAGGACAACGATGACAACAGGTATGACAAACGAATCGTTCTTTTAAATCATTGTCGTCTTTTTTTTCCTTTTTCTTTTTCTTTCTTTTTTAAAGATAAAATTTCGTGTTATTCAATATTCTCTGAGATTGTAAAATGATTGCAAAACGAGGGAAATGTTGAATAAGAAATTTGATTACTTATAGAACTGTCGTTATGCTTTTTCTTTTTTTCTTTAATGATTAATCGTATATTTTATATTCGTTTCAATAGGAAATTGAAATAATTAAATGTAAGTCACGAAATTATCTTTTGCGTGCAGAATTATTACTCGACAAACTGTGACCATGTTATATTTTCTGAATTTATCGTCATTCAACGTAGCACGAGTAGTACGAAAATATTGCAGTTGCACCAGCCAGACTATGGCGTGGTACAGCTCACGAATGTCGACTTCGATCGAGCAACGATATAATCGTCATGGTAATAAATTTAATGTATGATAATAATCTAATATACGAATGGTGTCGTTACGCTGACGCATAATTATTGAGGACAATCTCGTAAAGTCGGGAAACGTTCCCGCGTGACCCATTGCGACGCTAATTCGTTGAAATATACGGAAAATTTATAGCCGACTGTCCGCGGTCTATGATAAATCGCAAATAAATTTCTGCGAATTCCAACTGAAAATTTGTCGGTACTTCCTCGGATCCTTAGATTTTTTCTTTTTTGGAACATTTTGTACGAGAAAAAAAAATTTATTACGGAACGGAACAGGTGTTCAGTTCAGTGTAAGTATTTTTTTCTTCTGTACTAAATGATTTATTTTATTTCTTCGTCACCATTTTTTTCATTTCAATATTAATGGATATCTATTAACATTTATTCTATTAACATTATTTTATTAACATTATATTTATTAACAGTAAATGTGGCTTCATGTAAAATATTCAAAATTTAATAAATAATTTTTATAATTATCGTATGATCTAATCGCATACACGATTGGTCCAGGCTATATGCCAAACGATGAATATTACGAATTAGAACCTTTCTAATATCATTATGACCTATAATATTTCTCTCAAATCTAATTTAATACTCTTCGAATCCATCTGGTGCTCTTACAATTATTTTATAATATTTATAACATTTGTTTCTCGATATCATTAGTATCCAGCAATCAGCGTTGTTGTTTAAAGTTACTCATTAACTAAATCGTTTGTGAATATTCCATCGTTGCGAATCATATTCGCTTTAAGCGAATGGATATTTGAACATCGTTCATATTCGAGGATTAAACGGATAAATATGAAATATCATTATTTCAAATCAGTTTTATCCCATTCATAATTATTATTCATAATTATTACGTATGTATATATATATAGTTACTGTTGCCACATAATTCTATAAATGCATAACTAAATTTGTAACCGCGAAATTGGATTATTATTTATTTATTACTGAATAAATGAAAATAAATAGGTTAGTATTCGTGTAACAATGTATGATGTGATATTGGGTAATGTATGCAAGAAATAGCAAGAGATGAAGAGAGAAAAAGAGAGAGAAAGAAAGAGAGCTAGAATAGGATACGTGAGAAATTTACTTCAGAGAGATAATAGAGAAGGAACAAGATAGACGAAAAAGTGAAGTGGAGAAAGAGGGAAAGAGAACTGCGATCGTTGCGAGCGATCTACAGCCACTTCCTACTGTGATTTTTAAGAGAGGCCCTACAATCTTAGAATGATACAGCTGTCTAGATCTCCAACCTCTAACTGCTACAATCTTGATCTCTCTTTCTCTTTCTCTTTCTTTCTCTTCTCTCTCTCTCTCTCTCTCTCTCTCTCTCTCTCTTTCTCTCTCTCTCTATTTCTCTCTACAAGATTAATATATAAAGAAAACTGGTTAATAAAAATGAGATATCCTCCTTCCTTGACAAATCATGAAATATAATATAAAATATGCTAAATATAATTTTGGAGTATTTAAATCGTTACACTTTTCTAGCGTTGTCGACTACAGAAAGAACGGAAAGAACGTTTAAACAACTCTTCTATCAGTTGGTGCGAAAATTTCAAAGGGATAATCCTTGGCGAATCCGTCGGATAGAGCTGTTGTGGCTTTTGCGTTAAGTAAGATTACTTTCGAGGAAGGAGGAAACTCAGATGTATATCCTCGCGTTTTCATTGTCATTGTCATTGTGATCATACTTGATACTAGATGTAAGTCTCGATCGAGCCACGTCTTTCTATTTTCGAAGCGTCGTTATATCCGGCATGGGAAACGTATTTCAATTCGGTTAGAAAAGATATTGTCTCCTTCTATTTCATATGTATATATATATATATATATATATATATATATATATATATATATATGTACACATACACACACATTTACACATATATATATATATATGTAGGTACATCTTTTTCATGTGTCTCTTGTGAAGCTTAGCTTTCATACGCTTTTGGTACGCTGTCGTACTACTGAGTTGCACTGGTAGGTGGTAGAGATAACCGAAATAGATATAAGGAGATGGAATATACACGGGGTGCAGGGAGACGTTTAGTTTGGCGTGGCACTTTATCCCTTAAATACCCAGAGGTATTCTTCTCGCGGAATTGTAGGTCTCGTTCTTTCCTTGGCTGGCAACTGAATAGCCCTGAATATCCTAGGAGGATAGAGAAGTTACCTTCCTTTCCTCTATTTTCTCGTCTTCCTTTTGTTTTTCTTTTTTTCTCCTATTCGTTTTTTTCTCTCTTTCATTCGAGTCTCTTTCGTCCCTTTTTTCCCAGTCGTACCTTCTTGCGAGGCAATTTATACGCGCCTCCACCTTGCAAACAGCCACCCATTACCGGAGAAGGATATAGCTCGGATACCTCGAGGACTGCGTGCGCGTCATAGTACCAAAATATATACAAACGAAGAAATTCAAGAATTTATTTCATAGGAGGATTATCTAGAAATCGATCTGTATATCGAAACAAACGAAGATTCAACTTTTTACATCCAAATATTGTACATTGTCTTCTTTATGAAAACCGATCGATCGAACATGTGAGATAAATGAAGAAAATTCTTTGAGAGGTAGAAAATTACGTCATACCGTCGACTCGACTCCGCCCTTTCGCGTGATTTTGCTCATTCGAGTTGCGATAGAGTCAGAAGTCGCCTTATCGTGCGATTGAAAAATCCACTCCAACGTAATGTACGTTTTGCTTGATCACGCTTCTCGGTTGGCTCTCTCGTTCTTCTAGGATTTTTCTTCTTTGATATATGACTTTTTATCATTCAAAGACACGCGACTAAAATCGCGAAACGTAACGTCAGGCTAACGATGAAAATTGCCATTTTCGTTTCTTTGTTGTTTTAATCCATTTTGGCGTATTTATCCTATCCCACGAAGTCTATAAAATCGTTTCGTTTAGAATAACGTAATTTAGTTTTACATGAATAATAATTTCAAGAAAATGGTAGATGCTTTTAAATTGGACGTTGATCGTGTTTGCTTGAATTGGTTAACGATGTCGAAGGAAATAGCTTCAGAACATGCACGCACGCTGTTAGCTCGAACGCAATGCGTTGGCGTATATTTACGAGCTACCATGGTGAGGTCGTAAATTAAAACAAAAATCTGGAACGTCGTTGTGCATGAGCAGAATCGTAAACGGGAGCTTTACAGTTGCTTGTAAATCCGATTCCTACGTCTTTTCATTTGTGCAAATACGTCTGAAAATTGAATACTCGCGAGATCAATTCGTTAGTAGTACGCTATTATTTAATTTCGTTATGTGTGAGATACTACACTCACATGTTAAAACTTTTTTGTTTTTTGTTCGTTTTCTAGATTACTTAATAAATTATAAAAAAAAGGAATAAATAACGGATGCGTATCTTTAATTAGACAAATTTTATTATTTTAATGAATTTTAATCAACTATCGAAAACTAAAAATAAATAATAAAATGAATTTCGATTGAATGTCCTTAAATACACATAACATTTTTTACTAGGTAAAGAAATGCCAATTACGTTAATATTTCGTTAAAAAATTACCGAGAAAATGAGATGTGAAAATCTTGAAAACTACAGAGCAAAATTAATAAGGTGAGTCCATTTTATACCTCCTCCCCCACAACTCGTTCGTATGAATCTAAATTAGGACGTGATTAAAATGAAAATTTTCATTCATTCGGGGCTTGATTAAATTTAATACATGGTCCTTCAGCCATTTTTCTTCGTGACGATGCATCATTTGGTCCACTCGCAAACGTACAAATTTCATTATGGTAGTACAGGACCAGGACGTTAATAAGCTTCGTCCTACATTGTTCGCTTCTCTACTATTTCTTCTTCTCTTTATCACTCTCTTTCTCTCGTTCCTATGTCTTTCTATTACCTTTACGAGTGCCACCTCTTTCTCATTGCAACGAATCGTTCAGACCTCATAGTTAATGCTGATTGTAAGAGACAAGAGAAAGCTTGAATACAATTAGTTTCGTGGCAGAGAAGAGAACTTTACCTTTACAGTCTCCTAGATAGCTCTTTGAGTGAAAGAGAAGAAGAAGAAGCAGAGAGAGAGAGAGAGAGAGAGAGAGAAAGAGACAGACAGACAGACAGACGGACAGAAAGAGAGAGACAGACAGACAAACAGACGGAGAGGCAGAGAGAACAAAAGACAGACAGACAGACAGACAGATGGAGAGAGAGAGAGAGAGAGAGAGAGAGAGAGAGAGACAGACAGACAGACAGACAGACGGACTGACGGACAGAGAGAAAAAAAGACAGACAGACAGACAGACAGACAGATGGAGAGATAGAGAGAAAAAGACAGACAAACGGACAGAGAGAGAGAGAGAGAGAGAGAGAGAGAGAGAAAGACAGACAGACAGACAGACAGAGAGAAAGAGAAAACATACTAGAGAAAAAGAAATAATGTTGTTCGCTCATTTCTCTGTTATTATCTTTACGTCGTCTTTATTTGACGACTGAAAAAGAGAGTAGGCTCGTCGTAAATGCTTTAAACGAGCTGATCGTGCGTTGACGATAAAAGGAGACGATTAAGGAGGGTCGTAAAGGTGTGGATGTCGTGCTTGATGGGATTTCGTGATGGATGGAGCCATTCGAAAGTTTAATACCTATCTTTTTCTTTTTCTTTGAATTCCGATAGTTAGTGACATTAATGGCTGGTATTTTACTTAATTTTCTAATGATTTATTACTTTACATAGGACGTGTTCTAGAATTCTATATTTTTTCTACAATCATTATTATCAACTTAGTATGTATTAATTTTTTTAAAAGAAAGTAAATAACAAATTAAGATTTTTAATATTTCTTATCAAAATATTTATGGTAATAAGGTTACAAATATATTATTATTGTTTAATATATCATTCCAAAAGCATCAGTTACTAAAGACTCATAGTGAATTTCAAATTTCATTCACATTAACTTACCAAAAGCTCACAATTAGAAGCATTTCTTAACGATTCCTGGCACGATGACACGGTCGATCGTGAAACTAATCTGCCCGCAATGAAACCGACCCCGAGTGTTTCCAAGCGAAAACCAATGCAGAGGATTGAGAACAATCCGTAAGTCGGATTCTCGCTTAGAGGCATCAACGATGTCCGATATCATTGATTTGTGGCAGCATTCCAAATTACACTTTTAAAAGAATCTCTTTTTTTGTTTTTTGTTCTTTTTTTTTCTACGATTCCACGAACATTTAATCTTGCAGTTTCATTTATATATTTTATAGCAACGTTTTCATAATATGTTCGAATTCGAATTAATTTGCACAGAAATTAGTAGGTATTTTTTTTTTTTAAATCGAACGTGTACAATTTTAGCGGAAATATCCTTTAAAATGATTAAATAGACTATAAATGATTATTAGACTATAAATCAATAAATTAATTTTTAGCAAAAAATTAAATTGTACTAACCACAGAATGTCATATCGTATATGTGCAATTGAATTAAATAAGGATGTGCTCTGATCTGTCCTTATAATAAGTTCGAATACGATGCAGCATCATGGATATTAATAACAATCAAGGTTTGGAACAAAATTTGATCGTTCGCTAAAATGGAAAAGAGTCATTAAAATAAGAACGTATTTCTTTCTCTCTTCAAAAAGGTACAACGGTTCGTAATGTCGGGACCGTTCGACTAGTGTGAACTTTACACGCAAGGACGTTGATAACTTGATGAAAATGAGTGTGAGAAAGAGAGAGGGAGAGAAAAAGGGAGTAGTATGTAATTTCAAAATATATGTCCAGACATGACGTGGTGTAATGCATAATCATTATAAGGTATTATTTCAGGTCTATTGCTTGAACGAGTGTAAATGTGTACTTAAGTACACTTACGTGCGTGCATACGAATGTGTATGTACCTTTTTCCAAAAGCAGGAAGAGAGCCCTTCATCACGTTCGGCGTGGACACGCCATATTTTCCAATACAGAATCTGTAAAAGGAATGAGTTTCGTCCGTTGATATATGATACCACTCAAGGCACATAAGCGCTCGTAATTCATGGTATTATCAGATCTAGATACGTGGCTGTGTAAAATGAGGAGGAGACAGCGTCGGTGTAAGCTTCGGAAAGGTTCGAAAGATATGAGAGTCGTGGTACTAAAACGGATAACAGGGTAAATGGAAGAACTTGACGTAGAAAGGAAAAGAGACAATGTTTGGTTAGAGGAAAAATTTGTCTACGATAGTGTTGAATTCCTGCTAGTGTAAGCGTATTATCCGTGTTTGCACAAATGTCTTTGTCGTTGCCTCGTACTCGAAGTTAAATTTATTGCCCAGACAAGGAGCAGTTTGATAAAAAATAAAGAATCCTACCAAAAGTTATGCTTTTATAGTGGTTTTTATTTTTTCAGTTCTTAATTGTCAGGATAATCGTTAATAAGGTTTTTAATACGATAGACAATATAACAAAAAAAAATTTTTTTAACACGTAGAAATAAAAACTCATAATACAAATAAAGATAAAGATGATATGGCTCCTGTTGTGAGTTCATTAGTAAAGAAAAGTTCTTAACTCTACTTATAATTAGAGCGACAAAATAATTAGGAGACAAATACATGTATTTGAACGTTGAGGTTAAACCGAGGAAAGAATTTAGATTTGACCCTGCCCGTTTCGAAGATGTACCCTCGAATTTGCGGACCACAAAAGAACGACGGTGTACGTGCCTTGTATCTGAAACTTCGGACTCGGTTACGTTTTTCTTGCACCCATACGCTCACCGCATCTTTTATCGTTCTTCCTCCTCCTTTATCACTCCGTAGTGCTCTAAATCCAAGAGCGAAATTTTCTACTGGAATAGATCGAGACTTTGCTTCGTTGCTATTTTCTTAGTTAAAGGTAAAGCAATCCGATAAATCGAACATCGCCAAGCAGTTCGAGGTTGTTAGGATTCAATCGAACAACGTTTCTTTTCAATTTCGATGTATTTTTTTAAATTAAAATATACATATATAAGAATATAATTTGTTAATTAGTATTTCCAAGTTCTTTTTTTTTCTATTTTATATTTATTTTATTACGATTAAAATCTAACAAAGGAAAACTTAAAGAAAGATTGAAAATTTTTTCTTTTCAGAAATTTTAAAACAAGTGGATACCTAACTTATAGAATTACTAGTACAAGAAGAAACTAGTCTCAGAAAATTTCTATTATATCCAAGAGACACACGTATCCTGCTCGCGTGAGCTAATGGAATTTCTATAGATAATATTTCGAAAAGAGAAAACCCAACGCGCGAGGAAGTTTCTCTGAGAACGGAAATAAAAGTTTTTCTTTGTCTTGCCGTTGTAGATCCGTGGCTTTCCGTAGTCTCTCTATAGCCAGTAGAACCGATTATCGTTCCGGAAGAGTAGACAAACCCAGGAGAGCCAGGTAAGACGTTATCGAAATTCTTTCGTGTAGCGAATATACTAACATTGGATAACGATTTCGATACATTGATAGGAACTCAATGATTTAAGAGAGTTGCTATATACTTTTCGAAACTCTTGATCACATATCTTGTGGGAAGAAAATCAATCAAATAAATCATTGAATATTTCAAAGCTACCATAATCCTCTTTGTATATGCCTAAGTTTCTTCGTCGAAAAGGACTGATAAATATTTTCAAGATACAATCTTTTAATAAAATTTTTCGAACTTCGATCTCTTCTCTTATCTTTTAGATAAATCTAATTATATCTACTTAAGTAAAACTTAATCTAAAGGAATCCGTGTTTGAAACTTTCCATTCGTTTAATTGCTTAAAATTTTGCAAAAATTTCTTTCGACCTTTTTAACGTTCTTATCGTGTTTCAAAACAAAAGAAAATACTATACAAAATTCATGTTTATTCGACAATTAGTAAACGAGTTAACGGTTGCTATCTTTTTTTTTCATAGATATTAAATATGTAAATGGTATACTGTTTAAAAGATGTCAATTTTTAAATTAAAAGGCTAAGGACCTTGAGGAGGACTATTACTTCGAATCGTATCTCGAGAAGTTTCGTTGAAGGAAAAGAAGGCAGTGAAAAAAGTACGAAAGGGCGAAAGGGAGTCGTCTTTGGTAAAAACGTAGTCGAGAATAAACTGAGCTAGTCAGATTTAACGACATCCTTCAAGGCTTTAATGTCTCATTATGATGAGGTTCGTTGCTTTTTTTTTCATCCTTTTCATTATATACCATTTTCAAAAAGGACTTTTAGCTAAAAAGAGAAGTATACAGGAAAAAAGAGCAGTTTCTTAAGAAGCTTACAAGACAATTTATCTCTTCGTTATATATAACGTCGTTAATTAATTAAACCCTTTGATTAGGTGTCTTGTCGACAACGTTACGCGAGCTTACTTAAACTTTGCTTTTTGAAGATTTTTATCGTTGTTTGTACAAACTTTCGTAAATATATAATATGACGAAATACGACG
Source organism: Vespa velutina (assembly GCF_912470025.1). Taxonomy (NCBI): domain Eukaryota; kingdom Metazoa; phylum Arthropoda; class Insecta; order Hymenoptera; family Vespidae; genus Vespa; species Vespa velutina. The sequence continues at coordinate 2,004,758 of NC_062196.1, forward strand.
CTTGAAAAAAATCTTTTATAATTTTTAAATATTAAATGTATGTTGAGTTTTGTAATACTCTACATTGTTATAAATCTAAGCAAATTGTGTAATTAGATGATTACGTTTGATTTTATGATGAGAAATGAATTTTCTAATGATCTTATATAAGATTAATTATTAAGAAATTTCATTCAATTTTCGTTATGACGTGAATCATCGTATCAAGGAACAAAGATTTTGTTATTATCGAATCAGTTGAATAACTATTAAAGGCATATCTTCTTCGAAGGCTGTAATATTCTTTTCGATAGAAATGTAGGACGATGGCGATCGATAACAACGACAGAGTGCGAATAAGCATCGTTCGGCGAATGTGGTCATCCAGTAGTTACAAGCTGGTGTGGTCGAACAATAGTAATAGAGCCGGCCGTGGTTGGTCAGTAGTAAGAGAGCACCTGTGGTCAGACGGTTAGTATCAGCTCCTACTATGGTCAGATGCGAGTAACGATTCTACTTGATCGCCATTTTATTTTTTTATACACATTTTCTTTTACAACTTGAAAAACATAACTAAACGAATAATTCTTATTAAAGTGTTGCACAGGAGAGAAATTGCTTAAAATCTCATTTCACGACTTTCCTTTTGTCATATCATTTCAAGATATAAAACTTTTTATGGTATATTTATCGAAGAATTTCTAATTTCTTAATAAAATTATTCATAATCGAGGAATATACGTTGGTTGACATTAAACATCTCATTTTTCTATAAATATCAATATCGCTGTTAAATTTGAACAGTCAAAGCGAACTTTATTAGTTGAAGTGAGCCATTTAAATGTTGAAAATATTAATCCTTTGCCTGCAAAAGCGACGCTCTTACTTAGATTTTGTTTGCACGCGTACAGGATAGTAGCACTCTGTCAACATTTGACCGACGTTCAAGAGCGATAATATACTTGCCGGTCCAACATACTTCATTTCACGACAGATAGCCCGAGTCTCGAAGCATGAGGTTCGAGCGGTTCATGCGAGCAAACACGTGGATAATTTTGAGCTCTTTTTAATTTTCATGTGGATACGTTAAAAATCTTCGAGAAACGTAACGTGCAGTTTCAATATTAGAAACTTAAAAGATTCAAATACGTATATCCGTTCAGATACGTATAAAAGTTTCGTTTTCTTCATAATATTAGATACATTGGAAATAAAAAAAACTATCAATAAGAATGAAGAAAGAAGAGGTAAATTTTAGTAGAATATAAGGATGAATTTGATCGTGGTGTTTGATTCGGGGCCAACGAGGCGACAGGATACGTTTCCACCTTGACACCTGGAACAGTTCCAAACTTAGTTCCATGGGTAGAAACTTCAAACTTATGCTGTCTGCAGACTCCAAAAATTATTGTTCAGCCACGTCAGCAACTACGGTGTTTGTTTTCATCTCTTCACCCAGGCGCACGAATCTTTGTGCACTACCTATTCTTTCTGTTATTTCAGCCCTTGCTCTTCCTTGCTTTACTTTTATTCCTCTCTCTCTCTCTCTCTCTCTCTCTCTCTCTCTCTCTCTCTCTCTCTCTCTCTCTCTCTCTCTCTCTCTTTCTCTTCCTCTTTCTCTCTCTCTCTTTCTCTCTCTCTGTATATGTGTGTATGTATGTGTATGTGTATGTGTTCGGCATACATACCTTCGACCTGATTTGCCTTCCAGGGACAAGAGCCAGAAGCGAAGCTGCTTATCACGACGAGCGTTCTATTCAAAGCAGGGTTGTTCCATGAAACGTTTGCTCTCATCGTGAGTACATGTACACGTACGTGTATATACAAGGGTGTTGGGAGTATAAAGTGATTTGGCAAAGATCGGACGAAATGCGATTATCCACCGAGAATGAAGATTAGATTTTTGAAATGGATTTGGCAAAGATCATGCAGTCTCAGTTCAGATGTGTCCAAAATGTCCATTTATTTATTTTTTCTTCAATTCGTTATATTATTTAGGCACTTTCTTCTGGTAAATCTATATTTAAGAATCACTGCTGAAAGATAATAATTTTAAAATAAATATTTTATGAAATTGATAACAATATTACTATATATGTTCAAAAATATTGTTGACTGTTTATTAAATTATGATATTTAAATCATGCTTTGATAATTTCTTCATGTTAAACAAAAAAGAAGAAGGAATGATAAAACGTACGATAAGAGCATGAATTAACATCTCTTTCTTTCCCTTTTTAGATTGAACTATCTGATGTCAGGCTTGACGCCAACGTGGTATCACGCAACGAACGTCGCGTTACACGCCGCGGCATGCGTTTTAGTGACCAGAGTGAGCTTAACCGTGGCGTCACTTCGTCCTGGATTCGCGGCATTGACCGGCTTGTTATTTGCCGCTCATCCTATTCATACCGAGGCCGTAAGTAGGAATTTTCTTATAAAACGCATTTTTCTTTTAAACTACTCCTTTCTGTTCTATTTAAATATGCTTTAATTAAAACATGCTATTTAATTTTAGAGTAATTCTTCAATATTTAAAATTTAAATATTCTCTCTCGCTCTCTTTCTTTCTCTCTCTCTCTCTCTCTCTCTCTCTCTCTCTCTCACACCTTCTGAAGTGGGTTTCTGAAGATACAAATGTAGTGTATCGTTAACTATGAAAACATAATATCAGTTAAATAGAAAGAATGAAGATATAGAAAGTTACATTCTATTTTTTGCCGTTTTACAGTAATCGAACGATTTCATAAGAAAATTTAACGATTATTTATTAACGGATATTTAGATAGTGCTAAAAAATATCGAGTTGGACAAAATCATTCTCACGAAATCAAGGACAACTTCGGTTCGAGTAAACGACTATGGCAAACGATTAGTATCCTACTGGGAGTTCTATAGGAGGATGAGGGTTCTTGTTAATAGTTAATAATCCGCCTTAATGGATACTTCGTTTAAAATGTCTGCTTACGTGCAACGTTGATATTAAGTGCAGGTAACACCGGATTTTCGTTAAGCCGATCGAAGCGTCAAGAAGATCAGTAGGAGAAGCAGTCAGTGAACACAGAAGGGGATGAAAGGGTACGAGTGAACAATGAAATTCGTTGGTGGTGATAACGACATTGGTCTACTTAACCTGCTTCGGTTAAGCGCATAACGCTCGGTCCGTTGTGTTCATTGGCCCTGTCGGGGCTATCTGCTATTTCAGACGATGAGACTTTTGGTCGAAGATAGGAGAGTGAAAAGGGATGACCGGAAAGGGATTGGGGCTTGGTAGGGTGAGCCACCACTGGATCGACGTGACGGTGATTACAAAGGATTATGACATATTCGTCTGATATCAAAATCGCCCTGAATGTAGCTTGATCTCTGATTTAGTGTCACGTCCCATCTACTCCCTCAAACCTTTTCTATTCATAGACAAAACTAGTGAGTAAAGCCTGCTAAACGATAACAGTCTATAATATATTTGCGAATAGACGTGGATGTAGAACTATATCTATCTCGAGAATAGAATCATATCCTTGAAAATGATCTTTTATATTTTCATTCGTAAATAATTTTTGAAAACTTAAGTACACATGGGATTTAATCTCAGGTAAATTATAAGAAATGATTAAAATAAATGTATGGATTCCTAAGGTCATATGTATACACTTATGAAAGATTTTCCGAGATAGTATTTACATAAATCGTTATACAATTTAGATTATATGTAACTTTTGTATAGTACATTTTGTATTAAATACGTTGGTTTATTACATTGTTAATACATCTTTCCTTTCAATTTTAATTTCATAAATATTTTGAAAATAGTCTCAGGAATAATATAATTTAATTTCGTGAAATATAAAAATGTATTTTCCTTTGAGCATCAAATTATTAAATCGTTCATTGATCTTTATCAAAGAGAATTACCAATGGCACACGACATCGATTCGCGCGTTCTAACCACTCATTACGAAAGCAGCCAACTTGGCCGGTCACGCACCGCATCCGTTTACATCAGGTGCGTGCATTATCGCTATTGCGTGTGCGTCTGTCTTTCGCTGACCGCGATCACTCGGCTATCACGTTGTGTGCCGGATGAAGAAATCAGATATTATTTGCTACCCGTTAAATCTGGATAATGATCAGTCCGTTTAAGTCACCACTGGTGCAACTTTTTCTACTTTGCATAGTTTAAAATGTACCTTAAACATTCTTTGCATTTTTCCTGTGTACTTCTTTAAAATATGGCATAACATTGTTGTAAATAACAGCTCCGTCATCCAGATAAATCAAACTTTTCAAAGTAATATTATTCACATAATTCCCTTCATGATTAATTTTCTTTTTTCTTTTAACAATGAGAAATTTCCAAGTACGTAATCATGCGATATCTTCTTTCAAAATAAACAATTTTAAAGAATAATTAATGTTTCCATAAAACAACATCATCCTTTATATCGTGTCGAAAGTATTTTCAATTTCGCTTTCGTACATAAGACGAACGTAGAATTTAATCTGTTATAGTTTATTAGCTTGACCTATGGATCGTGCGAATCAAGTGGATAGACATTTACGAATGGCACGGTATTACTCCTCGATCGATTAGCATCGCTTAGTTGGTGTCTGTTAAAATGATCAAGCCGTGAAAGCGCAGTCCGCTTCCGGTTGTCGGATTAAGCCTTTGGTCAGGTGCTGAAAGGAAACTCGGTAATTAAGTGCGACGCCGTCGAAGCGCTCGATCCTAATGTAAACGGATGCGGACAAAGGACTCGGGCTGATTTGGAATAGCAAAGTGAACTGCTCTATCAAGAGAATAAGAGATGGAAGGAGAGAGAGAGAGAGAGAGAGAGAGAGAGAGAGAGAGAGAGTGAGAGAGAGAGAGAGAGGAAGAGTGAGTGAGACATAGAAAGAAAGAGGGAAATGGAAAAGCCTTTGGGATTCGTTGCTCAACGACGATTCGGAAAATACTGATGATCGATCGATCAACAAGGCTTCAGCTTTTCTTGTTCGTTTTGTAGGGTGAGATTTCATTTGGTACATAGTTCTTAACTCCCGTTAATGATCGAAAGTCGGTCGTGCGTTAGTGATTGATCGGGTTCTTGTAAAACTTCACCCTTTCGCAATTTCTTATTTTCTTTTTCGATTTGAAAAAGGTTTAATAGGCTGAAAATTCAATTAAATCGTTAATTAGATCAATAGTCTACCAATTAGATATCTATTTTTTGTTTTTTTTTCTTTAATAGTATAAGTAGTACGATAACATCGGGCACTGGAATAGAAATGTAAAATAGGATGAGAATTATTGCATGCTTTTTAATAATAATTATTGGTGTCGATATTTCTCGGTTCATTTGTTCACCCGACATTTTTCTTTTCATTTTTTTTTTTTTTTTAATTGGATGCTCAATGAGTGGAGAAAAAGAAAAAATATAATTTGTTAGAGAATATTGATTTACACATTGGCACGGATGTAAAAGAAGTTGAAAGTTAAAATTATGCTGGTTCCAGATACAAGAACGATAGTGCAGTCACATAATAAGTGCTATTAGTTTTAAGAGAAATATATTTATATATTCGTAAAGGCAAAGGTCGTTTGTCACAAAAGATGCTTTTCCGTTTCGCTGAAAATGAAGAGTCTGTAATTTAACTCCTTAGTCATTCGTGTTATGTTGGAAGAAAGAGTTCCGAAAGTTTTGAAACGATGATAAACACCCTCTATTAAAGGTGCACCGATCGATATGCTTCCTTTAACTCTCTCTCTCTCTCTCTCTCTCTTTCTCTTTCTCTCTCTCTCTTTCTTTCTCTGTTTCCTTACCTTACCCTCTCCTCCCATTTCTTCATCGTTTTCTTCCCTGTTCGTTTAAAGGAACATCGGGTCGCTGCCTTTGAATTAGTTCATTTCCTACTCCACTAACTCCGGTGGTATCGAAAATGGTGATAAACGCCAGCCATTTATATCGAAGAATTTCAAAAGCCTCGAAGAGTTCATCCGTCTACATAATTGAGAGTCGATGGACTTCGAAACCTTTTTCTCAAGACTTTTTCACTTTGTCCTTTCTCTTCTTCCATTTTTCTCACGTGAATTGACCGAAACATTTCAAGCATATTTTATTAAAAGTTCCTGCACGTAATAGGTACATACATATGTGTTGGTATATAATATAATATATATGCGCGAATTTTAAATTTCGGAGGGGTAATGACATTAACGTACGGTTCTATAGTTTTACCTGGTTATTTTATCTTTTCCGATAATTTTCTACCTTTCATTTTTATCCAATATTCCGTTAGAAGATTTTCAGGAAAATGCAAACTTAGCCGATAACATTTTACGAGAGTATCGTATCTTCCTTCGATATTCTCTTATCCCTTCTAGCTATCGACGATGTTCGATGTTATAAATAAAACGTAAAATTAGATCCACTGATTTTCTCTTAAGTATACGTAACAACGTAATTTACATATTTCGTAGCCCATCTCCTGAAGGAAGGGTAATGGAACGTATAATGAATGAAAGTAATGTTAAATCACATTCGACGAATTTCAAGAAGATTTTAGTAATTTTCAGCAGACCTGTCAGTGTTCACAATTTTATTTCTTATAATATCGTTGAATATACGGGTTGAAGTAAAGCTTAACGGAAGTTACGACAGCCGGCGTTGGAGGGTAGAAATTCAAAGCTCTGAGTAACAAGTGCGGAAAAGTTAGTGCTTAATTCCGGTAGGTACGATTCTCGCATAATTTTCCGAGTTACACGCGCCGTTAAACCGCGTCGTTGCTAATGTAGGCTGTCTATAGTACATCTATATAGTACGTCGTCACTTTGTAGAGACGACAGTGCAGTTAACACTTCGCGATGAAATACTTAATTTTAGAAGTAAGCACGTGATAGACGTGTTCTACGGCGTGTCCCAACATACGAACGTTGTAACGTAAACGTGACGTGTCAGAATGCGATCGTTCGCCGTGTTGCTTTTCGTGTGGCAACGCTATTCAGTCTGAAATGTCACGAGTAATCGATATTTCGTTTTAACGACTCCCTCGTGTTCTGCATTTTTATCGGGAATAAGAGAGGAGTATTAAAATCGAAATTGTTGCGTACATTAACGTGAACGTCAGAGATACGTTTAAGTGATAGGTACAGCGTAGTGGAAAAAAAAAGAAAAAAAGAAAAGAAAAAGAAGAAAGATGGAAAATAAAATAAAATAAAATGGAATAAGATGAAATAAAAAGAAATAAAATTTTTGGTTACTTCTATAGAAATTTGCGTTAGGATATTCATATTTAAATAAGAAGGAAAGAGAGATAAAGTAAAAGCGAGAAAGTGATAAAGAAAAAAAGAAGAAAGGAAGAAAAATGAAAGAAAAAGAGAACAAAGAGAGCTTAGAGAAAAAGTATGCAAATAATGAGGAGAGGAGTATCGGCTTAGGAAAAAAGAAGGGAGATGACGGAGGTGTTCGTTATGGAACCTTGGCAGAAGGCGAATGTTTTAGCGGAAAAGGAGATAAGTCAAGCGGTATGAACATATCTTCTATTTACTTTTGAAGTAGGTAAAGGACGATCATTACGAGTAGAACATTTTCTACGTATTGTTCGATCCGTCCATTTTCATGAAATCATTCATAAAATCGTAGACGCTTCCATTGCTTTGAAAAGCATCCTTCTTGACTATTTTTCAATCCCTTGTTATATGAACATCATAGTATCTGGTTGACAAAGATATAATCCATTTCAAATGAAATACGTAATTCTCTTCTTCATAATTGAATTCATTAAGACGAAAAAAATAATGAATTACATAGTAATTACACAGACTTTTTAAATTTTAAATTATTGATATATAGATATTTATTTAATTCTATATTTTACTAATATATTATTTTACAGGTGTACTTTTTCTTTTTTATTAATTACCAGCTTTTTTTAAAGAAAACTTTTTATTTTCTACATATTGAATTTTTTGCTTCAAATAATTTCAAAAGTAACTTCAATTCGGTAGAAGCAAGATGCTGTGCACGAAACAATCTTCGATACGTTCATATAGGTGAATGGAATTTGTGTTTTCGATTCTACATAAACACTTTCTGTATTCATAACTGTAAGAATAATACGTATGACTCTAAGGAATTTCGATATCGATTCATGAATAACTATTGAAACTTTATCGATGTAAATTCGCTAAAAGTATCGGTGATTTGCAAAAAGTTTTTGTACGGTATCTATTTGTGTGCCTTGAAAGAAACATTTCCGAATAAACGACCAAAAAATTTTATCTAGAATTCGTGCGAACAAACAATAGTACTATGGAGCGAACCACAAGGAGTAACATTTCGTTGAGCATATGTCTACTTTAAGGTCGATCTGCGAAAGGAGAAAGCACAGATCGTCTAGAAAGAGAACTAAGGATATTGAGAGGGCGGGAAAACTCAGAAGAAAACGACACTGGGAGTCATTTCGGACGTCTCGTAAATAACGAGGAAATTGGAGGTAAAGAGAAGTGGATGTCTTTGAAAACGAGAGCTTTATCTTCTAGAGGCTTAAAGGGAAAAGGGAATAGTCACTTCCGAAATTCTCGATCCGTTTTCAACGGTCTATATAACTTAGCGAATATATAAGATACTGAATAGTGGATCATAGAATTATTATTGTATCAGTAAGGTATTTTATTACAATATTCAATACAAAGAACTTTAATACGAAAAAATTTAATTATACAATGATTATTACAAATCTTGTTATTAATAAAATTAATGATGTTAATTATGTAACTTATATAATTAGAAGGAGTCTTATATTGAAGGAATCCATTATAATTACTATTCTATCATTTATTAAACAATCCAATAGATCTAAATTAATCTGTATTCTCGGTAGGTTGCCAAGTTTCACATTGCAATGTATTTCACATCAAATACGCCCGCGCGATTATTACATAATCGAAGGATTACTTATCGATTATTTGCGAAGCGTTTCTAATACGTGATATTACTATGTGAGATATAATCATAATAACTGAGGATAGTATAATCAGAAATCAGATATCGATAAGCTTCTTGAAATAAATAGAGTTCTAAAGACATTGATCGTATTTCCAAGTGCATAGATTTATAGAAGGAATTTTCTATTATCGATGATTCGTTGATAGGACACAAAAATGTAGAATATCCGGCCGCAAGAAGTTGTCTAACTATAATTCGTGGGAAAGCATCAAGGGAAAGTAGATAAAGTGGGTAATAGAAATTTCCGCGAGAGAGACTCCGTTAATATATAAAGGAAGGAAGAAACGACGAAGGGACTTCCGAGCGTTTCTTCGATTCGATTATGTTAATCGTGGACGTTCAGTCCTTTTCCCCTTAGCCAATTCTTTCTTCCGAGAAAATTTTCTTTTTTTTTTGCGTGAAACTTTAAAAGACTTTAGGAGACATATTCATTATCTCGTGGCTCATCGATTCCAACGATCCTTCTTGTACCAAAGGGAATTCAAGGATGGCGATCTCGGTGACTCCGATAGCGTCATGACGGTGCTGGTGATACTGGGAACGTTAGTGGCCTATCCAAGTCCACGACGACCTGGAGTTAACAGAACCAGTTTAAAAGTGATTTATCTCTGATTTATGAAGGAAAAGAATCCGGGTCCGGAAGCCGAAAGTTTCCCGACTTTTTGGCGACGAAGCGGAAAGAATTATCGGTCGGCAACAATGGACAGTCAGTGATATCGTTTACACGTCGAATCCCACCGGGATCGTTCGTTTCGAGAAAGAAAAGATAAAGAGGAAAGAAGTGGGCATAGGATATATCTACTTACTTTCTTTTTTTCTTTCTTTTTCTTTCTTTTTTCTTTTTCTTTTTATCGAAGAAAGAAATTTCCTCGTAAGTTCGAATATTTCGTGAATAGAATGAGGAGAATTGCGCACGTCTATCGAACCATCAATCGAACAGGTCTTAAGAAACGAGTTTTAGGATTCTTTTCAATATTTCCGGCCACCTGTTGTCATGGGTTATGCTTTCCCCTTTCATTTACGCGTCGATCATTTTTATTTCCAGTTTTGGTATCACACTTATGAATATTAGCACAGAATCAGCAGAATCAGATTGGCATCACATCAGAATTATTTCAGCATTTTTATCCAAATTAATACGTTTATAATAGAAATGCACAAAATGTGATTTTATATTAATAATTTATGATTGATTAGCATAATTCAATTTAGAACATAATTTCTAATATGATTTACTATTCGTGTAAATTTCAATGTCACGGATATCACTACTCATTTTAAATAGTTCATTTGTCTTCTAATTTAATAATCACATCTTTTTCGTTAGATCAAATTATAAACAACGCATATTGATAATTTGTATATTGTACTAATTACAATTCGATGTTTCACATTAATTTGATAAATTAGATATTGTTTGATTTTCGATGAATAGATCAGATATCGTTTTATTTCTTTTGAACTTTAATGTTTTATGATATTCCACTGTGAAATATCGATAATATACGGAATTCGATCATAATGGATTTAATTCTATGCGCGATCTATTCGCCCAAAGCGAAAGAACTAACTTCGTTTTTCTCGATCGAACGGGTAACTTTTCTCTTTCGTCTTCTCTAGACTTCGTTTCTTTCCTGAAGCCTAATGTTGAGACACTGTTGAAAATGCATTGTGAGATTCTCCCGAAGGATGTTGACTAAACTTTAAAACGAAAAGGACTTTCGGAAAATATTCTGCAATTTAGTGAGTTCGTAAGTGAAAAGCATTTTCAATGTTGATAGATCTCGAAGTCATATTTTTTTTAGCAATTGATTTCGATTGATATTATTTTACAATTTTTCATGGATGTCAAGTAGATTGATTTTTTTGACTTATTTTCGTTATTATTATTTTTTTTATATTCTGAAAAAAGTAATATCGATTTTTACATTTTCCTAACTTTTCCATTAGTATTTTTGATAACAAATATATGGAACGTATATTTATTAACGAATTAGCTACGCAATTATTTGATCATCGATAGAGTCACATATTAGGATTATCTAAATGGGAATAGTGAAGAAGAACATTCCCGTGTTACAAAACTTTACTTCTATCTCCTTTGAAAATGATGATTACTGATAAAGTTGATCGTCATTAGAAATGGCAAGAGAGATCATAAGAACTTCCGAATCTGATTCGCTATGGATATTGTAAAGGAATTGGAACGATTGAAAGAGAGTAAATTCGTTTCGACGGAAAGTTAATCCTCGAACCGAGTTAAAACCTCGATCGTTGGATCTAACCTTTTCTGGAAGAACCGGAAGTAAAAGGGCATCAGCTGCCTGGGATCTTGACTTCAAAACGATTTCAGTTCTGATTGCGCGATTCATAACGGTGAAATTCTAGAATTTCCTTCTCTTTTAGTTTCTTCGTCTTCTTATTTTTCTTTTTTCTCTGATCTTTCTTCATTTGGAAATCTATTCGACGAAGTGTTCGGGAAGAAGTTCAAATTTATTCGTTAAGGCTGAAAACGTGCTCTTTATGCGGTACAGTAAAGGAAAGAAAATTAAAATTATCGCATTTACAATCTATATATATGGATAAATAATCACTTAAACGCCAACTTCGAGATTAATAAAAATATATAGGTAGAAAGAAAATTAGTTAAAAAGATAAGAAATATAATCAAGTAATATGAAAGAGTTCGTAAGTATTTGAATATTCGATGTGCTATAAAATCGAATACTTTACATTGACGTAAAAGAAAAGAGGCGAAAAGTGTAGAATAAAAGGGAGAGTTATACGGAACGCAGGTGTGCACGATAATTGAAAAAGAGAAAAGTATTCTCAAACAAACTTTTTTTCTTTTAGCAATGACGACTGAAAAGCACCTCAAATTGTAGTAACCGAAGCATTATTTGGATTCGAATGTATTATATATGGGGTTACGGAACGACAAAATTTGTTTCCACATTGAAATTGACGATTATTGTTGGAAAACAATCTTGTTTCTCTTTCCTTTTTTAAATTGTCTTGCAAAATGTTATTCACTAAAATATTTTCTAATTAACTGATAAGTTTTCTAGTAATTGTTTATTATCAAAATGTAATGATCTGTTCTTTCGATTTTTTATTTCTTCAGAACAGGTATATCATATTATGCAGGTCAGATTTTTCGAAATATAAAAATCATGAAAGAAAATTGCTTAGAACACAAAGAAAAGAAATCTATTTTTTACTTATAGAAAGATAAAATGTGTAAGTGAATTTTGTGGAATACGAGTAATAGCGTAACTCCAAAAAAAGAAAGAAAGAGAGATAGAAAGAAAGAGAGAGAGAGAGAGAGAGAAAGAGAGAGAGAGCGAGAAAGAGAGAGAGAGAGAGAGAGAGAAAACAATATACGATGGTGCTGCGAAATGGGAGAAAGCTTTGAAAAGCGTTGAAAACGGAGGGAAAAGTAACGTAACTCACTCGACTATCTCGATAGTACGCAAACGTTTGAGCTGTTGGAACGCGTCACTTGTTCGTCCCCATGAATTCAGTACTTGGACTTGAAACGAGTAGGAAAGAGAAATATAGAGAGAAAGATAGTAGGTATCTCCTATCTTTTTTGCACTAGATTTCTTGGTGGTGTGTTATCGACCCTGAGGGTAGGCCCTTTAGCAATACCGTAGAAAGAGGGTCTTAACTTTCGTAATCTTGTCTATTCTACGTCGCTCCTTGAAAGAGACATTTCTATGAGTGTTGGAAATCGATTTTTCCTTCCTTCTTTCAATACTCATCGAGATACTTTTAAAGAAAGAAACTCGTACATTTTCACGTCACACACATTTTTAATTCTCTTCGTATTCGGAAAATCAATGAAGTATTCAGTGAAAATAATCTTATTGTATTAGGAGTTTCATAATTTATCGTTTCCGATATCGAACGTACGAGTGCCTGGAAGTGAAATTGGAAAATTTATCGCGTGTTTTCACGATAAGAGTGCTCGTAATGTTGCCGAAGTAACAACAAATCCAATGTAATTCGATGAATGGGCGTTACGAAACTGGTGCATATACGGTATAATTTGAAACGCAAGCTCGAGTTTTCAGACCACGGCATTAGTTGTTTGTAAAAGGAAAGTCCATCGAATTCGGCCTGGCTGAAACTGGGAAACGGTTTTATGCAAGTTGCAAGAAAAGAGGCTTGCCAGCTCTCCTGGGAAAAGGGCTTTGGCTCGAGGAGTGTTTACTTCGTTCGACCTTTCTCTCTCACATCTTCCATTCCTCGTTCTATCCTATTCCACTATCCATGCTTCTATATTTTTCTTCCTTTTTTTCTCAGAGCTCCTTCCAACATCGACGTCTCTCCTTTTAAAGGCGGCTTGTAGGCAACCGAACTTTCTTTCTCCGTTCCTTATCGAAAGCTTTGCTTTCTCGTATATGTTTATGTACCTACGTATGTACGTACGTACATATGTATGTATATATGTGCATCTAGCTATCGCTATATTATATATTTATGTAGCTACGTTTATCCTCTTCTTTGGTATTTTCTCAGAGCAGAGTCTTTAAATGTTACGAAACTTTTTATGAAAAATGCGATATGGTCTAGATATTCGAATAGAATGATAATACCTACGGCATAGATTATTGTATGACCGTTCGTATTATCGTTAATATTTTCCTATCGACAGTTTCTTTGAAAACAATTCATGTTTTATTCGTGAACTGAATAATGGATAATTATAAAGAACAAATGAGTGATGAAAAGAAAATAAGATATTTATATATCTTTTTTAAAACTTAAAAAAAAAAAATGAAATGTAATCGCGTCTGATAGACGAAACGAATTATCCATTAATTAAATAAGTAATTAATAAATGATTGACTTATTACATTCGTATCTGTAAAAGTACGAATTATTATAGTATTTCTTCATTAACTATAGTTCCTTTATTTTTGCCAGATCGGCAATTTTCTCCTAATATATAAATAAATCTTTGAACATCAATAGAAAGGAAGATTATTGAGAAAAAAAGAAAATAAAACGTTAATTGTGGACAAACGGAGAAAAATCTTTTGATAGTATTGGGAATGATAGTGATGTGGTTGTCTCGTACGGCCGATTAGACATTTCATTAAAGGATATTGCCGCTCTACGGAACGAGAAACTTTCAAGAGTAAAAGAGAGAGAGAGAGAGAGAGAGAGAGAGAGAGAGAGAAAGAGAGAGAGAGAGAGAGGGAGAGAAGGAGATGAAAGGGTCGAGGGTGTAGAAGCTCGCGATCGGATTGGCTGTTGGCTTGAGACGTGGACTTGGACCTTCTTCCTAGGAGAAAGGAAAGGAACTTCGAACACGACGTTCTCTGGTTATTAGGTTCTCCTTCGAGAAACCAGAACCGTCCGTGCGTGCTCGAACCGCTTTGTGGATGCCGTCGATGATAGCGTGGTAACGCCGTCTATGAACGTACATTGCGAATTCTCTCCTTTACCTTCTTCCTGTAATAGTATTAGTAACAGATCCAAAGCTATCGCGAAGAGATTCCTTTCCCGTTCAACTCGGCTACAATTCGATCGATAAATATAGCACATAATAAATATTTGCAATTACGGATGATCGATATTGTACGTCAAAATCTTCACAGTTTGTGTTCTTAACGTTAATACGAAAAATAATCTTAACGTCAAAATACAAGATATAAGTTTTATCACGAGTCCTACCGTATTTAAAAAGAAAGAAATGGTTGAATAGACAGCAATTATTTTTACAAGGATAACATCAAGCAGTTAGAGAAAATAAAGTACAACTTTGGAGAAAAGCGATTATGCACTTATTCTTAATGAAAACTTATTAAGTGTAGTCAAGTGCACGATACCGACCGCTATCGAGGAGAATTCAATTAAACACTTTGAGTTTGCGATATCGAGAAGTAAATTCGGTAATTAAAGGGAATACTTTCAGTAAGAACATTGTATGCGAAATGTAGTTAGAAATGTAAGATTTTCCTCGTTCGACTAATCGTGTTTTCACTTTCGAGAATTTAAAGAAAAAGTTATCAGACTGTTATAAACTTCATCGTAATAAAATGAGAGAAAATGAGTAGCAAAAATAAAAAGCAAAAGAAATGAAAAGAGAAACAAAATACCTAGTCGTTCTTTTCGTTTTCAACGTTTACACTCCGTTACCCTTTCCTGTTGCCAACCACCGAGACGAGTTTTAGACGAGGTTAACGACGTCGTTGTCAGGATACAGTTGGAAACGAAAGTAAATAAGAAATTAAGAATGGGAAATAGTAGCATTTTCCAGAATTGTGACAGTCTTATATTATCAGACGGCAGATTTAATGTTCTTAAATAAGCCGTCTGTAACATTAAAGATTTTTGGCAAGATAGCTCATTTCTTGTACTCTTTCTTTCTTATTCAAAAGATAGCTAATCTCTTTTTATTCTTCTCTTTCTTTATACATTTTTCCATTTTCATTTCTCTAACGATTTTCGTGACTATTATTTCTTTCTCATAGAACAAATAAAAAGAAAGATTAACGACATCGTTTCACTTCTTATCTAAAATGTACTATAATAAAGTCTCTTGTAACATTAGAGTTTCAAAATATTGAATTTCTTAAAAAAAAAGATACATTTTGTGATACAAATGTAAGATATTTGAATGGAATATGTTTTACGAAGTTAATCGATTAATAACAATGATCATTTACCTTATGATTTACATAACCAGATTTTTCTCCGATTATATTAATATAATTTTGTTTTCTATGAATAATTCAGCTTTTAGTCCAAAGCCAGCGATACCTCAGGATAGTACTGTACTAAAATATAATGACAGTGTGATTGACATCTTATCAATGGAACTAACATTCTCTTTATATTCATACATTTAATGTCCTCTTATCTTTACGCGAAGGACGCGATCACGTACACTCGTTGTACGTTAATTAGATCAAACGAGTGCACTGTACCACTCCATTCGGATTACGCCTTTAAACCTTTTAAATTGTACAACATAAAAGGGATCTATGTTGAAGATTCGCTGAAAGCATCGTGCTATCCGACATAAATTTTGATTCTTGAATATTGCTTTTATCTTCTTTGTTATCGTAGCTATTTCTTATTTTCATTCTTTCCATCGATTTTCGTATGATTAAAATCGAAATTCTTAACGTTATACGAAAAATTTATATTCTTCTAAACGAATATTACTCGTCATCCATTTATTTTTATACGTGAAAGATAATACAAGCCTTAGAGCTGATACATTTCATCCTCATGATCTATCCTCTACTTTATGTACTTGATCGTTATACTCTTGCTTTAATGCATACAAAAGAATGAAAAGAAAGATCCGAAAGTAGCTTGCGATGCTTTAACAAGATATACGCGTCGATCTTTTATCCGTACGAAAGATTTCTTACGTAACGATTACAAAGAAACACATAGACGAGATATATGTACTGTTTTCCGATAGTATACGAACTTATCTATATTACGAACACAAAGGAAAAAGGGAAAATTTGACAACAAATGCTTTTTTCAATTTTGAACATTTTCCATTTTTAACAATATTTATATTCTGTCACCCATTGTAATTACAAACTATTGTGATCCGTTATTTAAAGATCTCGTTTATATTATAATATATTTATTCGTAGATAAAAAGAAGAAAAGATCTGCAAATAAAAATATATAATAACAATTGACTATTAATTCGTCATTTTGTTGATCATCATTATCAGACTTTTATAGTATCAAAAAATATTTTTCGCGACTTCTCGACGTAATTCGAAACACGCATTACATTCGTATATGATAGAGGTTTATCGATCGATCAGGGTTACCGAGGTGAATAATAGCTCTTTAATCATACGAAATGTCGTTGTCAGATATTGTTAGAGCAAAAACAGAAGAAAGAATGACAGTTCACGATGATAAGGTTTGTTCGATTTTCTATTTCGAATTTTTCCTCTCTCGTTTTGTTTTCTCTCGATAAATTTTTCATCTTTATATTTTATTTTATCAATATGATCCACTCTTTTTCTTCTTATTATATTTGTTATTAAAATATATTTATTTACTGAGAGATATTATAAAAGATCTTTAACACATATTTATCCTTGAATACTAGATTCTTGATTACTTTAATACAAGAAGGAACAAGTTTATCAATGGAAAATCAGTCACCGTTGAACGCAACCCCAGTTACCGAGTAAAAATATGAGAATTAAACGTTGAAAGGCAATTAAACGGTGCACTCGCCGTAAAAAAGAGATGAAATTATACCAAAACTTTTAGGAACCACGTGCGTGTGAATATGTGAAATGTGTGTTTCCAACCAAAAAGGGCATTTTATCTACAGTAGATTTTTTCCCTATATTTCTATATTTCTAATTGTAAATACAAATATAAAAAGACAGTTGTACGTGATGACTACAAAATATTCAAATAATTTTTATTTATATCAAAAAAATAGACTTTTAATGGATGTAAACTGAAAAAGTTGTTTATTTGATTCTAAAAGAAAAAAAAAAAAAAAAAAAAAGAAAAAGAAAGAAAAAAACGATCATAAAGAAAAAGTTAGTCGATTACTCTAGCAACCAAGCTATTATACTTATTTAGGCTCCAAGTATCTTTTCTATATTATC
This sequence comes from Vespa velutina, assembly GCF_912470025.1. Lineage (NCBI taxonomy): Eukaryota > Metazoa > Arthropoda > Insecta > Hymenoptera > Vespidae > Vespa > Vespa velutina. The sequence continues at coordinate 2,022,345 of NC_062196.1, forward strand.
GTCGTTTATTCGTAACGTAACTCGTAAATATAACTCCTCCAAGTAAAAGATACGATGGTCGGCGTAGAAAGAGTAGAAGGAAGGAGAAGTTGAGGGTAAGAAGAGATAAAATAAGAAGGGTGGATGAGCAGCCTCCAAGTAACGAGCGAACTCCAAGGGAACTACCGCTCCATATAATCAATTAGAACTCTCGAACGAGTGAGATGGTAATGGAGTTAGAGCTAAGTACAGTAACTGGAGCAAACTAGCAACGAGTTGGCCGAACGCACGCTTCTCTCGATGGTTATCCTTCTCCAACCTTTCTTACAAGGTAAAGAAAAGCGAGGACCTTTTATATCGACGAACGTGAATCTTCGTCGGAAAACGTGATCTAGTTCCATACAATTTAATAAAAAGTTCGGCTTGATTTATCGAGTTAATGGTATATTTCTCGGGAAATAATTTCGATATACAATTAGGTATTTGAAAGAATTTTAAAAATATTTTTTCCTTCTTCGAGAAATATATTTTTTCCATTCATTTTATGAAAACATAAATATTTCATATCTTATTCTAAAGATTTATAAATGTATTATGATTAGTATTAATAATTATTAATAAAAGTATTATTCCATTTTATTGTATTTACCGTTTGTTTTATTGTCATAAATATGCTTGGAATCAATATTGTAAATACACAAAATGTACGATTACGATAATAACCAAATAATATATATGGCATTTTATAAAAAACAAATGAAGCAATTAAATTGTTGGTATTTGAAACCATTCCATGCACTTTATAAATAAATCTCGATATAAATCTTTATCATATAACGGTCGATTGGAACAATCTTTGATATTTTGGTATGTTGTCAGTTATCCTTTCCAATATATCCGAGGGCACATAAGAAATTTATCACGAGGTAGTAAGGATAATCTCTGTTATCTTAAGTAGGACCTTCGATCATGGTTCTTCGACCTTCAATAAAATACTCCATGATCTGTTTTTATCCACCTTGACATTGATAAAATATTATCCTTTGTGCGTGATTTCTACCAATCTTTTGTAACCCACAGAATTAGATAAATCTATCAATAATAATAATAATAATTTGTTTCATTTCATTGTTCATTTTAGTTTGGGCAATAATCGTGCTTGAAACTTTAAACAGGACATCTTGTAAATATATATATAGATTGTAGATATATTAATGAGATCTAAACTTGGAAATTATAGGAACGTGAGTTATGATTCGATGTCTGTTTTTTCTTCGAGTGCGTAAATACATGACCCACTTTTGTTGTCACGTCGTTTTAACTCTGTGATTAATTACTTCTCGACATGCCCCTTGCCCGATTGAAAGTGAATATTCATCACTGTCTCTCGTATCAGTAATTACAGTTTCCAATTTAATGATAATGTTAATATCTATCCGTAATGGATTCTGTTTATAGATGTCATTGAACTATTTACTAAAATATGACTGAATTCGTAGACGAAATTTAAGAACGAATACCTGATAATATAAAATAAAATGTGATGTGTTACGTTAAAAAGTATAAATTAGTTTTCGTTTTCAAGTATATCGTAAATTTAAAGAGCTACTTTCCAAATGCCTTTTTTTCAGCTAAGGAGAAAATAAAAGAACTGTTGAAAATTTATTCGATGTATCTGTTTAGGAAGGTAATAAAAGAAAGACTATAATTTCACACCGTAATAAGATAGATTCGAGTAAATCCCTTGATTTCTCACCGTTTTTACATATTCCCAAACTCTTTTCCTTTTGACTCGATCCTTTATATCTTAGTTTCTTTGACTTCGTTTTTTCCCCTTTTTCGCCTTCGTTCTCTCGCGCTATATAGGAACTACCCCGCGGAATTAATTCGTTAGGGATGGCAAGTCGGGATACTCTATCGTGATAGACGGGCTCCGTAAATTTTCGAAGTGCACCTGGTACTGCAATTGGATGGGTGAAAGCAAAAGAAGGAGTAAAAGAAAAAGAAAGAACGGAAGGAAGAAAGGAAGGAAGGAAGGAAGTCCAGTTTCCGGCGGTAGTTCTCCGAAATCCTTTGGAATTACGATTATTCACTGACGATGCTTTCGCTGATAAGCTTCGTACTAAGGGTTCTCTTTCATTTTCTTACTCTTTCTGATTTTTCTATTTCGTTCTTAATGTTCATCTTATTTTTCATTTCTTTCTTATCTTTCGAAAACGTAGAGACCCGTTTAATTTCTGACGTGTAATGTAAATTGTTGTCATCGTAATTAGTACAGTGCCACGATTAAATTTAACGTTTTATGGTTATAATAAATATTTAATTTTAATCTTGTTAAGCATATAAATGATTCAAACATTTCGAAATAAAAAGCAATAGATATCTATGATATCAACGCGTTGTTCACAAAGTAATTGTAATAATTTATGGGTTATTAGGAAAGATATAAAAAAATGTCATTGATAGTAGAAAGAAGTGATATAAGAAAAATCGATAAATCGGATGCCATTTACGATATTACATTTCAAGATTTTTGCTTCTCTTTTTATTTCAGGTGACTGGCATCGTCGGGAGAGCGGATGTTCTCGCCTGCATCTTTTTCCTACTCTCCTTCCTGGCTTATCATGGGTGAGTTTAACTTATTTTGACATCAATTTTTTCGGGTCATCGATCTTCCATTTTACAGATAATGCGTAACATCGATGGACTGTTTGATATATGAACGTAACAAGTGTTCTGATGTAATTATACATTTAATGTCCTATATTGATCAAAAATAAGACGATTATTTATTCAAAATGAGTTGTAGAAAAATGAAAGAAATATTTTTAATGTTTTCTATATTATATAAATCAATGATAAACACTCTTAGTATTCTATTCAGTGTAAGAAGTTATATTATAAAATAGAAATATATAAACAATGTGGCTTGTAAATGTCAAGATTTTATCTGTATTTCGTCGATACATTTGGGACGTTTTCTGAATACTGCGCGACCTGAAACGTGTCTCAGTAAATCCATCGTATCTGAATGTTAAGAGAAACTAGGTTTTTCGTCTGAGAAATCATTATGGCAGGAAGCTAAAACGAGACATCTCTTGGAATTTTGCTCACATTTTGTCTGCTTCATATTGTATGCAAGACGACCCACTTTTTTCCTAAGCTTTTGCGTTAAAAAATTCTATGCATTTCTTTGTAAACGTTCGCGATATTCCCAAAGAGAGGAAAAGAGAGAGAGAGAGAGAGAGAGAGAGAGAGAGAGAGAGAGAAAGAGAGAAAAACGAAGGTATCAGTTTGCTGGTAAATGCTTTATAGAAAGTATTGCGTGCGCGCGCACGTTCGTTGTCGACCTTACGAATAATCGAAGTGACATTGAGAAACGTTAAATTAAAATAGCCGTCCGATTTTTTATTAGTTCCTTTATATTACACGAAAGATAAATAACTAAAACGATTACATTGTCTTATTATAGAAGCGAATAAATAAATCTCTTTTAAAGCTAACCGTTTGGATGATGCCCATTATTCTATTTTTATTATTGCCATATTTTTCTAAAAATTCAAACAAACATTGAATATAATACTAATTTAAAAATACTAATTTAAAATTTATAAATGATAATAAGAAAGAGAGAATGAAACTATGACAGAAATTACATAGTTTCTTCATTGTTTAATCAAATATTAATTAATTCTTAAATTACAATGCCACGATATTTTCTAAGTTCTATCCTGAGATAATATTAATTTTCGTAAATGAAGATGCAAAACAAAGGAGTTAATATTTGCATTTATTTTCGACTTCGTCCTATACATCTACAATGAATTTAATTAATTGATTTTATTTAATCATTCGCTATGATATTGAATATCGTAATGACCCTTCGCATTATTATTGATAATTTAACTCGAAAAAATATATACCTTTAGAAATTAACATGTCAAGAGGGAAATGGAATAAAATATGATCGAATAGAGAATAAAAGAGAGAGTGATGAAGGAATCAAAGAGTGCGACAAAAATAAAAAAAAGAAGGTTAATAGGTCAACCGTCATCATTTTAAGTAATGAATCACGGATATATATACGAAAGAGCAAACGAGGAACACGACTACGTTCAGTGTTCCACTTTTTTCATTGTTCCTGTTTATTCTTGTATTCAACGATGGAATGTGTGTATAGTTTCTATCTGTCTACGTTATTAAACCTATGTTTTCATAGTGCCATATATTTCCACCTTATTCCATTTTCCTCTTTTTCTCCATTTCTTCCTTTTTCCTTGCCACAACAAATAACCCTCATATTGTTCTTTTTCATTTTCTTTTTTTTTTTTTTCTTTTATCAGATAAGTGCCATAATTTTATATAAATTAATCTTAAGATATATAATTACATTTTCTATCTAGAGTAAGAAATATAAGTATCTTTATGTATATAAATGGGCATAGATTGAAGAGGTCTCTTTCATGAAATTAAACATCTATGTCTTTTATATAATATTTCTATAAAGATTTCTACTTTCATTTAATTAATATTAAAAAGTTCACTGAAAGAATAAAAGTCTAGTGAACGTGAAAATCAGCATTTTGAAGCGAGCTCTCGATGTCATTACTTATTAATAATTGTATTGAAAGTTGGTTCGATCTCATTACAAGTCCGAAAAAGGAACTCCCTCGAACGCGTTAAAGGGGCATTGTTAAGTAAATTACAAGTGCATCATTAATTTGTAGCTTCATTGAATCTATCAACTAAACGAAGTTTATATGAAGGTAGCAACGTTCACAGCGAAGAGTTTATTACAATCAAATTTCTGTTATTAAAAGACGACCCTCTTGTTCAATAAGTAGTCGATGAATGTCTTTGAGAAACGATATTCTATTCCTGAATAAATCACAGTATGATTTAGTATTTTTCAATCGAAATGATGTTCATTTTATAAAAATAGCTGAAGATTATAAAAATCTTGAATTAAATTTTTATGAAAGTTTTTCGATAATTAAAAAAATATATTTTTATACTTTCATATTACAAAAATTTGTATTTCTTTTTAGCAGAAGAGAATAGAAACGAGTTATTTGAAATCCAAAAACTGAAGATCACTTATAACTTTGTTGAGATCAATTTTTCAGTTCATATCGACGAAGTATGTTATTAGAAACCTTAATAAGTACAATACGTTCTTTTCATCTTGAACCCATATATATATTCAAGTCTATTCGGTCAAGCACTCTTGTTTCACGTCATTCCACTCTTCAACCTTTTGCCCATGCCTCCTGAACCCTCTATCTGTCACTATCGAAATCCCGAATGACATCTTGTAACGGATCTGCCTCTCAGCGTTGATTTATGTACGTAGAATGCTAGACGATCATGTATACCAATACATCTATCGTATTCTAAGAAAAGAAGATTGGTGAAAATTGTTTATCAACATCGACGTTTTTATTTTCTCGTAAGCGATCTCATCTTAAAGGAATTTAGGGAGAAACAAAAAAGAGAGAAAAAAATCAGACCATTTTTCATTTGAGGAAAAGTTTCAATAAAAACATATGTATGGCTTAATACCGAAATAAAAATAATTTAACAGAACTTGAAATAAATTGAAGCGTAAGTTTCATAGTAGGTCATTCACCCTTGGACAACTTCTCAAGACTGGCATTTCTCTTCCTTTAGTTTCTTTCTTCGACTTTCTCTCTCTCTCTCTCTCTCCCCCCCTCTCTCTCTCTCTCTCTCTCTCTCTCTCTCTCTCTCTCTTGAACAAAAAAATCGTTCGAAACTATTTTAACGGAATGTCAAGTTTCTACCAACTTCTTTAATAATAATTCATTCGTTGTGGAAACTTGTTCGAAGTAAGGATGAAGCATACAAAAGATATTAACGAGCATCTAAATATAGATCTATAGAGCTCAGCATTTAATTGGACGAGTCGAAATATTTAATTATAAGTTCTTGTGAGAAAATGTATGATTGTTCTTTATCTTACTTTTCGAAGCTATCCGGAACGAAACAATAGTCTAGTCGAATGCAAAGTGTTCAAAAAAAGAAAAAAAGAGGATAGAAAAAGAGATTTCATAATTAAATAGTTTTGTAGATACTTTTGTTCGTTGAAGTATTTACTCACATGAAATAAATGCGTGTATTCCTTGTCCTATTAGAAAATACGATACTGTACTACACTTTATGAAAGCAATGTAATCTTGTTCTCAAGAATACAATCCTTTCAAAGAAAATCATAAATATGACGCGTAATGTGTTTGACATTTTACGAGAAAATTGTTGACATTTCTTCTTTAGCAGTGATTCGGCTCATAAAATGAACCTATTTAATTAAACCTAAGGGAATTGCTTTTGTTACAGTCAGCAGACAGCCTATGTGTGGAGCAGTGTGTGTCTTGGTACTCTGTCAATGTTGGCTAAGGAAACCGGTGTTACAGTTCTACTCCTAAACCTTCTTTACGACCTTTGTCGTTCCTGGCATTCAATCAGGAGGTGAGTTTAAGTGCGGGAACACATTCATAGCCATGCGAAATTAACGATAACGATAGAGGTTCTTCATTTTTAGAAATAGAATTTATGCTTCGTTAATATGGACTTAACTTCTTATAAACTACGTTATACATAAATGGTTATTTATTTAAAACTATAAAAAAATGACCATATACTTTAATAAATTATTAAACAGTAAGAATTACATCTTCTTGCGAATAATATTTTTGTGATACACCTTTTGAAAAAAAAAATCTTGTTTGATCGATATTCCATCAAGTATTTTAATTAATAAACGTAATAAGATAAAAATGCATTTGAGTTATCAAAGAGTACGAACAATAGTGGCTCTGTTTAAAGATACAGATGATAAATTTTAATTAACGCTTAATTTGTAGTCTAGTTAAACAACTAACTTAATGTTTTTGTATAATCTCGTGAAATTTTCATATAAAAACGCTTGCGTTTTCACATAAAGTTTAAAAGTAACTGGTTTGCATAATGAATTTCTGAAAAGTTCCTATTCATACGTATTTTTATAATTTATTCAAAAATAAAACTATTCTTCTGAATAAATTATTAAGATCCATGCAAATTTTCGTATTTGATACGAGTGATAAAAAGTGACAGATTGAAGAGCGATTCAGCATTAAGTATTTAAGTTAAAAAGATCAAATTAGTTAATATATATGTGCGAAAATGTGATGACCAGGTCTAATTAAAATTTCGTTTTTTAAATTAAATTAATACTGCATTGAGCATTAAAATATATTCCGCAAAATATCTACATTTTTTATTTCAGATCTATTTCCGAAGCTCGATGGAACGAAGACTCACGACACTTTTCCAGGCGTGCAGCCGCTTTACTAGTTTCCGTAAGTTATTTCCTTCTTTTCGACATATTTATGTATATCCCTATCGATAACTTACTACATATCAAATATTAACAAATTCAATATACTATTCGGCATTCGATTTACATATATACCATAATCGTCTTGAGCCTTTTAATATCGAGTTGATCTCAAATCGATTTTTAAAAAAATAATCAAAAAGGGCACATAATAAGATAAGATACTCGTACAATTCAATTTCGGTTCCTTTAATGTTTTGACCTAAGCTATTAGTCCATTAACTATCAATAAACGTTAGTGGTAGAAGATCGAATGGAATTGTTCATTAAATAGAACATCGCTTTTGCAAACTCATCGAACCGATCGTATTATCAAAGGACAACGGAAAAGGAATCGTTGCGTATCCGGACATAGAAATACATGTGAAAAAGAGATACAGTGCGTGTATGTGTATGTGTGTGTGTGTGTGTGTGTGTGTGTGTGTGTGTGTGTGTGTGTGTGTGTGTGTGTGTGTGTGTGTGTGTGTGTGTGTGTGTGTGTGTACAAGGATATATGAGAAAGTGAAAAAGAAAAAGAGGAAGAGAAAGAAACTGAGTGATGCCTATATAGCAATGGATAAAAGAAGAAAGAGAAAAGAAGGGTGGTTTGAGTGTTGTGGTCGAATAGGGGTGAGTCAAAAATCCTCTTAACCAAGCGCGCAGAATCAGTCGTGCGTAGAAGCCCTACAGAACTTTCAGACGTCCAGTTATCGCCCACTCACACTCTCAAGACTCTTACGTGACATTCACGTATCTATATATATATATATATATATATATATATACATATATAAATGGTATTGTTACTATTGTATTACCGACAATGTCTACATCGACAGTAGGTACGATGAATAGAGTAATGCAAAAAGAGTCGTCAGATCCGTTTACCCCTAATATATACTGTAGACCCTTTCTTCTATCGTATGATTATATATTCCATGTGTGAGACTTTTATTTTTATTTCTTTTTCTCTTTCATAATCCAACTACAAAAGGCACACGTATAGGATTGGCAGTCTGAATTATAATTATAAAAAATTTGACGAATTGAAAACATATTTGGCTTGCGTTTTAATTTTCATTTGTAATAATGGCCAATGAAAATCACGTTTCCAATGCGAAGAGGTATAAATAATGTGTTTAATTTCATGCATTTAATTCATTTTCCGGTAATACAAATTACGATAATAGGTAAGCGTCACAATAAAGGAAGGTATCGGTAATCAAATATAAAAACGAGAAAATGAGAGAGGAAGAGAGATAGAAGTGGGAGGGAAGAGAAAGAGAAATGAACGAAAGAGTGAAAATCGATAAACGATTCGATGAATTGCGAACACCCTATCGAGTTAGTGAAAAATACGTGTCATCGACAGCCTCGGTGGTCTCAAAATTACGATGGTTGGCCACGATAAAAATATAATTCCGCCGATAAGCACTACGTTTACCGCTGATAAATAAGTACCATTATATTCAGCTTTGCGCAACTCGTTAATGACGATTGCTTTTGGAAATACAGTATTGCATACGGAAAATCGACGTGAAATTTTAATCGACCAACCACTTTGACGATAACCACCGACGTTCAATTTTCATTGAGTTCACTTTGAAACCTGGGCTATCGAGATAGATGGATATACAATATATAAAGCTATATCGTCGGCAATCGTTTCGCTATCAAGAAGAATTGTTTATTACGTTTGAGAAAAAAAATGGGAACACATTTAAAAGAAAGCGACCGGAGTATTTTGGTAACATGCTAATTCAGTTAACGATACAGCAATGTTATTGTTATATCTAGCCTGTATGTCTAATAGTTGAAGTTAAAATTTAGCATGGACAAAAACATTGAAGCCACTATAAAACTTTTACAATGCGAAGCTTTTATAATTTTTATTATTTATTTCCGAGCAACATTATTACGTGAAATAACTCGGTGGTATCGATGTCTACATATAAAGACAATTTTTAATTAACATTCCAAAAATGGTAAATCGAACTGTATGTCACTGTTCAGTAACTTGATCGGTATGTTAAAAATTAATATTTCTTTTTTTAATAAAATTTATAAAGTATAAAAGAAAATTATGATTATTTATTAAGAATGAATTATCAACTGTTGGTTTGTTTTTTGGTAATCTAAACTGGAAATACCAAAGTTTTGAAGTTTCAGAAAAGAATTTAATTAAGGGTACAATTCGAGAGGTCCGAGATATTTGGCTTGTAAAACCAAACGCTCAGATACAATGAATAGAGGAACTTTAGAAATATATTAAATATTTAGTTAGGATAGTAAATATTTAAAGTCATATTCAAAGGTGTCGATTGCTTGAAAAGTTTGATAAACATTAAGACGAGAGCTTGCATTTGTTCTAACTCGTAAACTCATAATTTGTTTAAACATTTGTAATTTTAGCAAAAAGGGTAAGTTCTTTGCTTTTGACGCTACTTAACCTTAAACGCACATTGCTTGATATATTAAAAGAGTTTATGGAAAATTCCGAGGCGTAAGTTACTACTATGTGAAAGAGGAGAGAGGGAGAAAGAATCGTTAGACCATTAAAACTACCATCATTGAAAAACTTAGCTGACTGAAGAATCGTAGTCTAAAGAATTGGTTTTTCGTTTCCATTTCGTTTCTTAGAATTCGATCCTTAATCACATTGAATTTGATAACTAAAGAGATCTTTATTTACATAATAGTTTAATGTTTACATGATAGAAATATAGAACGGATCAGAATATTTATTGTGTCTATCTTATAACAATGAGTTTCAAACATTGCATATTCATTAATATTTTGTTATGTCAATTAAGCAAGCGAGACATTTGATTTCTCTTTTTCTCCGAGAAAACAGCAGATCTTTCTTAGTTAATCCTACGTATTAGTGGACGATCTCAGTGTTCGCATCGTTAATTCTTAACGACCGATATCTTTCGTTTTTATCGTTTAACCCACCAGTCGACCGCCGATGTTTACAGCCTCTCGTGCTTCGAGTAAGTTTAACGATCGTTAACACAGATACAACTGGTCCAGAGAATTTCCCTTTACGATCACGGAGAATAAATGGCATGGCCCGAATTACGAAGCAGCTAAGATAAATTGGTATAGGTCAGGGTGACCAAAGAACGAGGTAAACCTAATTAAGAGTGGTCAACATAAGATGTATCGTTAGATATAAAAAATAACGATCCTTAGGTATAATTAGGAAAAAAACAAAAAGGACTTTCTTAACCCACGTATCTAAATCCTTCTTAAATATATCAATTGAAAAAGAGATATAGTTTATCTTCACAGGATTCATTTAAAGGAAAAGAAGAAAAAAATAACAAATAGATACACTCTGCTATTTATACATTCTATTTCACTGAAAAATAATTGAAAATATGTTATCCAAAGGGAATGTTCTCTATGTGAAAGGATTTTCATAGACGATCGTTTGGCGAATATTTAAGAATTTTTAAACGAGTGTATTTCGAGATTCAAACTTCTATCGATAACTGGATCTATCCGGTGGAGCGAATTCTGTCGGTTTTGCAAGGGGTTCTCGAGTAGTGTTGAAAATTCCGTTTGATGAAGCGAGAAGAGGGAAAGGAAAGAGGGGGGAAGAGAGAGAGGTAAAGAGGAAGAGAGGGAGAGAGTGAGAGAGAGAGGTAAAGAGGAAGAGAGGGAGAGAGTGAGAGAGTGAGAGAGTGAGAGAAAGAGTGAGAGGGAGAGGGAGAGAGAGAGAGAGAGAGAGAGAGAGAGAGAGAGTGAGATAGATAGATAGAGGGAGCAAAAGGAGAAGGGACGAGGAAAATCGTAATACTAGTGGTGGTAGTTAGGTAAAGGGGGTGACTTTGAATGTGTAGTTCGGAAGGTAGGAAAGTGCCGAGGTCACGAGGACCAATCACGCGTTACATCGCCGCGGCGTAATCCCTCGGGGAAGTTTACGAGGTGCTATTAAATCCTCGTGCTTTACGTATACTCGATGTTCATAGTTAAGAAACGGGCGGACTTGCGGCGTAAACCCTCATCGTAGCTCCATTGTGAATTAATTTAAATGGCTTTGTCATGCTGTATCTATGAAATAATGGACTTTTGGCAATATAAACGTTTGGTCCGATGCAACATCTTCTGTTTCGCTTTTGGTTAATGCATATTTAACTGATGGATAATGATATCAAGATTTGAAGCGAACGTCGTTATAAATTGTCCAAGATTCTAATCTGCTTGTTTATTTTATAATAATTTAATATTGTTACATATCAGACGTATGATACGTAAGTTATATCTATCTATATCGTATATTTAATATGAACGCGTGTAAATTATATTATCATCGCTTTGTAGGCAACTATAAATCATTTTATCGCTCGAAGGAAGTGAACGTTAATGAAGTAAAACTAAACGTGTCACGGCAACGTGGTAGTAGTTGAAATCCGTTGTAAGTCGATACAAAGTCTTTTCGTCGTTCAAGCCGTTTCTCGTAGTATCTACTTAGGAAAGTTCTTTTCACGTTCAACACGGACAGAACTAGAGACATGGATGTTGTGTTGTATCGAAGAAAATCATGAAAGCATGCAAGCTAGCGTTTATTAATACGCCAGACCACCGATGTAGAGATTCGTGCGCATACACATCGTCCCTTAGTCGAACGCGATACTGAATTATGCTAATTTATGTCAGAAACAAAGAAGGTGTGCAAGCATAGACTACCTTTCATGTAGTTATCTACTACTTTATAATCTCTCTTATTCAGTATACTCTTTTATTTTTCCGTATTTCCGTCTTTCATTTCTTAGAGCTAGACTGCATAGAACTTTTTTCTTCTTTACTTTTCTTGTAAAAATCTTTTTTCTTTCTACCTTTTTTACCTTTTAATAATAGTAATGGTAGAATTAAAAAAAAATCCTTTACTTTTTTAATTCTTCTTATTTCTTCTTCAGTAAATTGTAATAAAACAGAAATTTCATTAACTGTTATTTTACGATTATTATTCTTTCATTTAATTACGTTAATTTACGTTAAAGTTCGATAATTATCTTTTTTACCGTCAAAAAATAGATTATATCGATTTACAATTAATCAAATTGGAACTTTTTGTCGTCTTATGCCCTAGTTTTTTTATTAGTTTTTTATTAATGTTAGTAAGTTTGCTAACAAAGATTCTATCAAATTGGCGAATGTAATCAATTGACAAATCCATTAGAGTCACACATTGTTTATCGATTGTGTGCTGGTATGTTTATTGTTTCTCGATTGATTTACCTCTTACCTGTTATGTGTTTACCTAACATTACCATAAGGTACTTCGATTTACCCTTGCAGATTGTTCACCATTCTCGAGTGTGCTAATATTAGTATTACGTACGATTTATGGCCTACTTGATTTAATCGATTATATTTGGAAAGATTAGAAATAACTTCGAAACTACTAATTATGAATACATATAAGGTCTTAAATATCATAATATCGACAAATAAAATTTATATATCTTACAAATATCAATAAATAAATCTAAATTATCATTCATCGATCATTAATAAACGTCTTATGTTTTTTATTTTATTCGATGCAGATTTTTGCTTAAATTTCGTTCGTTCCTTTCTATATTTGCAAAGCGCAGTTTCTAAGAAACTGGAGTAGAAGGCGTAAAAGAAATTCATGTCGCAAACATAGAAAGAAATATACTTGGTCGATAAGCCTGAAAAAAAAAGTAACTCAGTACGGATTGGCTTCAAGGAAGCCGTATGTGTCTTTTCGGAAAGGAGTGAAAAAGAGAAAGAGAAAAGAACGAAAGTATATGTTTCTCACTTCTACGAATATGTATACAGTGACAGGAAACATTTTACCTCTCCAACGATTCGAAGCCGTACAACGAGAAAAGAGAAGAGAGGGTAGAAAAGGGAGAAATAGTTCCGGAATGCACCGCAAACGGCACAAAATCACCCTTCTGATATATCCAGTGCATGCACGTGAAGATAAGAACGCGAGTGTGTAATCACCGAATGATTTTCTGTCGTTCTTTAACGTTTTTGTGAACAAAAAATGAAAAAAAGAAAAAATAAAAGAAATTGAAGAATGAAGATGCGTTCTAAGAAAAAGAGAAAAGGATGTCAAAAAGAAGGAAAAATGAACAAAGTTCACAATTTCATTTTAGAAAAATAAAATTTGAACACCATGAATATAATACTTTGATGTAACCTAATCCATCAATAATAATCGATCTCTTGACACAATTCGAACGTGAAATTACTAGACAATCCTCGAATCTTCAAAATTTGTTGTGAAAAAGACGTAAAGTCGTTTAGTGTGGCACCGAACATTCGTAGAAATTGAATTTATATTCGATTCGATGCATTTTGCAGGGTCAGTCGATGTCTTGCGGCAAAGTAATATGATATTCTATAGGAGTCAGTCGATAGATCAAGAAGACAACTATATTATAGAAAGTGTTCCACATTTTTTCGCGTAAATGGGATTATGTATTCTGTAAATATAAATGTTTAAATACGATTTTAAAACAACGTTATTAAAAGGATAATAAAATTCATATAAATGACAAAACGATTTTTCCTATGATATCTGTTTTATCTCTTTACTTTACTAATTATTTACGAGTTATTATTATGTTTATTTGTTCAATAATTGTCAGTTTTTTCGAAATAATTTGAATACTTTATACATGTATACTCATACGTCTACATATGTAAATAGAATGGAAAGTACATGAAAAATTCATACACATCCCTTAGAAACAAATGGTTAGCAATGTCGGATAACTAAAAAGAACAAGATGTTTCACGATATCAATATCGGTATATATCGAATACGATATAAATATGACTCAAGAAAATGACATTTTTCCACTTCTATGTTAGTTTTTCTTTTTTTATCATTTCACTCTTTCTTGTCTTTTATTAGAATTCTCTCAAGTAATATATTTTCTTGTTATATAATTTCTTTTTTTTTCCAACTTTATCTCTTTATACTTCTTTGAGATCTTTTCTTTCTTTTTATTTTTCTCTTCTCTTTTTTCATGTTATTTTCCTCTTAGATTCTTTTCCTTCTTTCTTTCCTTTATTTTCTTTCTTTGTCCTTTACCAGTGTGTTTTCGACAGTACGTGAAAAGAGAGAGAAAGAAAGAAAGAAAGAGAAGAAGAGAAAGAGAGAAAGAGAGAGAGAGAGAGAGAGAGAGAGAGAGAGAGATAGTGGACAGAAAGCGAAGAAGACGAAAGAGCTGCTAACATTCGTTCCGAATTCTCAGAGTTGAGAACGGAGAGTGGTTTGCTCGAGGACGAGTCAGCCGGCTATTGGGTTAGCGAGCTACCGTGGAACGTGACGGAAATGTGACGACGAATTCTGCTGTGCCTTTGCGAGAACGTGACGACGTTTCAACGTTAGCAACGAGTCCTACGGACGAAAAAGCTTACTAGTGTTCTTTGACGTTCTCATGAAGAAATTCAGTGCGGACCTTTTCTTAAAAAATATTTCGACTGGTACTTAAGTATTGATATATCGATAAAGTTTAAGAAATGGAATGATACTATCACTTGGTTTTCTTTCTTAAATACGTGAAATTTTTCAATTGAAAGGATTTCGATATAAATATTAGAATTCGTTTTATAGAATATGAAAATAAAGTAAAACAAAAGAAATCGTGGTTTGATTATTTACAATTAAGTATCCAATTATTTTTCTATTTAGGATATCATTGTTTCCTATTTTTATTTCAAAACAAATAGAAATCATTCTGAAAGATATCTTGTCACTGATATTCGATATACGAGTCAAACTATGTACTTTTGCAATTCGATCATTCGTTGAGGGATTTACAGGAAAAAGAATACCGCTATTGTGAAATACGACACTCGATTTAGATTCGTTCGATATCGCATGAATATATGTTTAGAGAGATATTATTTTTTTCCCAATTTATTGATTCATACATTTTAAATATTTTATATATACACTAATAGTTCTTTAATTGATGTATTTCCATATGATTTTCTTTTACGATGTTGAAAATTGCAAAAATGTAGTCAGCCTATATAAAAATAATCGATAAAAATCCGTGTATGTTATAAAAATATTTATTATATGCATTTTTTACAAAAAGAATAAAAATAAAAGTAGAGAAATAACAATTTAAATATCCGTTGTCATTGCTAGTGTGTAATGTTTCTTTTGCTTTTTCCTATTTGATTTCGATTTTCTTTTGTTTTTGATATTTTTATTGTCATAATTACAGTTTTGATTTCTAGCATCTTTACCTTTATTAATTTATTGTTAGTAAAGCTAAAAATAAAGATAAAAAGAAATTTCAAACAAAGACCATATCAAAGAGCAAATTTTTCTCTTTATTTTCGCTTGTAATTTCCATTTTATAATTATATCAAAAAAATACATGAAAGCACGTAAAACGTTTATAAAAGTGATTCGTATTAATATACAATAATCTTTATTATTATTTTTGCTATCAAAAAAAACTGAAGACATATAATGTGTGATATAGTTAAAGGATCATTTCAAAGGTATACGATCCGAAAAAATATTAATTCATGACCATGTTTTATTAAGCTCTTTATTTTTTCTTCAT
Source organism: Vespa velutina (assembly GCF_912470025.1). Taxonomy (NCBI): domain Eukaryota; kingdom Metazoa; phylum Arthropoda; class Insecta; order Hymenoptera; family Vespidae; genus Vespa; species Vespa velutina. The sequence goes on from NC_062196.1 coordinate 2,038,278, forward strand.
CCTTATAACATTATACTGTTACATTATTCATGGAATAGATATTTTTGTTCGACTGTAACGATCGAAATTCTCTTGTATTAATTACCAGAAGGCAACGAGTGAGCTTGTTCACAAGCGGGACACACATTACGTTAAACGAATTTAAGTCACGCGAAAAGAGTTACGTGAATTGCCGTTATTTGTGAAAATATTTAGGGGTAGCCGTTAAATTGCAACGCATAAATATTACCGTTATACTGTAGTAACGTTTCACATTCGCAATTCGCATTTAACGTTAAACGAGGTAGTCTCGTTTCGAGTAGTTGTTTACGATTGGCCAGGCATATACAACGACGATACAAAAAGATAGAAAATATGCATAGTCACGTGAAAACTCTGTAGTCCGAGTAGAGAAAAAATATAATAATTTCAAACATTTTTATACCCAACATCTGCAATGACGATATCTAAATATGATATTTTTTGACTAGTTTAATTGAATTCGAAAACTTTCAAATATTTTACAGACAAATTCAACATTTACTATAATAGCCTGAATAAGATTAGTTGAACTAAAATGTAATTATATTATTATTAATATTTATATAATATTTGTTCAATATATTTAGTTATCGAATTTTTACTTATACAAATTATATCAAAATTTTAAAATAATATTATTTACTTTGATTATCAAATCTGATTATATCTTTGACTGAAAAGCAGCAAAGTTATTTTTTTATGATAGTATGAATAAAGGAACGAAATTGAAACTGATTAACTTTTCTCTTTCTTCACAGCTCGGGATACTTTTGGTAGTAAGGCTCGCCCTTCTTCACGGTGCTTTGCCGAAATTTTCGCCACAGGATAATCCTGCAGCTTTTCATCCCTGTTTCCACGTTAGGTGAGTTATATAACGATATATTTATATGATAATCATCACAGATCAAAAGTTTAACGGTGGTTTTCTTCAATCTTCTCAAGCATCAAAAAGTAAAACGAAAATAAAATTTTTATTTTGGGATAACAACTATTTTAAGAAAATAAAGAATATTTAGAAAATAATTTTATCCCACAGTATCATCAAATTGATAAAAATCTACGTTTAGATTGTGCATGAATTTAAATATTCGTTGCTCGTTAAAAAGCATGAACTGAAACGAAAGATATCTGAAAGTTTTATCTGATTCTTTTTTTTTTCTTCGATTGCTCGTTCAAAAAGCCCTTTCGGATCAGTACTACTTCGTGAGGTTTAAACCGAAAAAGCGTTCTTTACCAACTTCTCCACTTCTGATGCCCGTTTCTGACCGACTTAGAAGAGGAAGAATCAAACTCTTTTCCACTCGAGGCGTCGCCTTCACTTCTCAAAGAGAGCCTAGAATTTCTTCTACAACTTTTACGAAAATATCTTAGTAAACCACTCGAAACCCAAGTGGCCAGGAGTATACGGTATTCGTACAATTTTACGAACTTCGATTCGTTTTCCCTGATTTCGAACAAAACTTTTACGTTCCTTTCGCTTTGAAGATGCTCCAAGAAAAGAAGTGACGTTTGCATGATGTCTAGGATATCCATTAAACTATAGATAATAAAAAATTAAGGTAATATCAATTAGTCTTGGAAAAATTTCAATCAAATATTTTGTTAGTTATGAAAAAGTATAATTTTTATTTGAGCAACGGATAGAAAGTCGTATTTCAAACTTTCTTGATTTTTCCTACAATCTTTTATCACGATCATCCTTTCCGTCGTCAGTCCTTTTTTCTTGATTTTACAACTCGACCGGTCAGGTAGAAAATAAATTCCATTCGTCTTCCGATCGATCTAATGGCGAAGCGAGAGTACGATTCTCGCCCTCTACCGGGAATAGCATCTCTTTTCGACTTATTCTGTATATTATAGCTTCAACTTTTCGACTCACACGAACGAGCATAGGAAAAGATTCAAAAATACGATTAGATTTTACGCATCGACGAATGTGTCCGAGGAATCCGATTTCGATTTATTCCAGTCGTCCAACTATACCCATCCTCTTATTTCCCGTATATATTGCCTCCTATTCTGGGAATCTTGAAAGAATGCTGTTCGTGAGTTATTACAATTCGTTGATCGGATTAGTTTTTGTATTACGTTTTATACTGAGATTCATTATTCAGTCTGATAATATTTCAATGAGATGATCGAATTCCTCATAGCGAATTATTTTTGATAGCAAAATAAATAAATCTTCCAAGCGGATAATAATAACAAAAACAATATCACAATCTAAAAAATATAGCTATTAAACGATAGACGTTTTTTAATTATAGATAATACCTGATGAAAAGTGTATTTGACTTTGTATTGATGATTTCAGTTGCACGATAAAATGAAAGATCGAATCGTTCGTTTGCAAAGCAATACGCAACCCTGTATCGTTTTCCGATCGCCTACGATCAGTTCATAGCGATCTGCGAAAACATGTGGCTACTTTGTCCGAAAGATAAATTGCAGTTACGTGAGGAGAAATTTTCTCGTCGACCGCTTTGAGGAATCTGCAATATTCGGAAATCGAAGCTCGACAAAATATCGGGGCCTTTAGTAATGTATAACGGAAGGGTCGAGAATTTCTTTTTTTTTATTTCTTCGGCAGTAGAATTATTTTATTAAATCCCATCGAGATAAATGCGAATTGTACGCAATCTTATTGTCAAACATAAAATTGTAATTAATCATTCAATGTCTCGCAATAAACAATCAGATTTTCTAATATATTCAATTTATTTTTATAATTTATTCAAAGTGTTCAATACAAAGATCAATGCTCCCTGGGACAAAAGGATCAATCAGAAAAAATAAAACGAGAGTTTCAAATTTCAAGATTACAGTTAACGAGTAGAGGGGTGAATTCGTTCGATAATTTTAGCATATTGAAATATTATTTCATTTCTCCCTAACCGTTTCGTCGTATCAGCATCGTATCGATACTTCTTCCAGCGTATTGTTCGTTCTTATTATTCTTCTTTCCACCCTCGAATCGATTCTCTTTACCAAATCTCGTCGAAACCCTCCACCTTCCAACTCCTCTCTTCTTTCTTTTCGTCAGATACACTAGAATATTATACGAAATACTTTTCCTTTACTTTCCAGAAACTGGTTCGGAATACTTTATGAGATGTATAATTCGGTCGCATGTAGCAACCTTCTTACAGAATTTATGATTGCTCTAGTCTACGACATGTTGCTTTCAAGGTGTTAGATATTTGACCTTGCAAAAGGATCACAAATGTTACATGTCTTCTTAGGATATCCTAGCAAGTCGCTACATTCTCAGTCATGTTTTTTTATTTCTTCTATATATGTATATATGTACATCTGGTCTTCTGTTTCATTAAAAGAATAATATGATGTCTATGTGAACACTTTACTTTTCTTAGAAAATAGATATTTATAGATTATTATTTCACAATCAGTAGATAGCTTAAAATTATATTAAATCTTCTGTTTTCACGTTTAAACATCATTTTGTGTGCAATTGAATTATAACCAGTATATTTTCCTAAACTGTGGCCGTTTTGATGGATATAAAGTAAACTTGTAGTATCGTGAATAAAATCGAATAAGAATAATACATAAGGCTTGTACTATTCATAAGAGTAAATAAAGACATGAATAAGATATAGAAATATTAAAATGTTGTAAAGAACTTTAATTCGTTTTAATTTCGAAAATTTAAACAAATAGTTCAGCCTATTAAGTTAACAAAAATAAATGATCTAGTTAAAGTTTAGAAAGTTTTCAATATAAGATATCAAAAATTTTTATATTATTCCGTTTCGAATTTATATTTCTTCTCACGATCTTTTTTTGAATCTTCGTAAATTTTGTTGAAAATAAACTCTAATAGATCCTAATATATCTCTATTTTCGTTGAAAATGATTGACGTCATGACTGGCAATTTATAAGAATTGCTATTGGTCGAAATAAAAATCAAGCGTCGTATTTTAAAACAATAAAATTATCACTTATTGATATTTATTTGTACTAATGTAAAAAATAACGCCTACGATTTTTCCGAGTGTATATACCATTTTTAGATATATGTGTATATATATATATATATCACGTATAATCTTGAACGACATTTGTATAACATTTACATTATATTTACTTTTCTTTGACAACATAACAGATATCCGATCATTGAATAGATTTTTACATATATGTAGATATCATAAATAGTATCGATAGATAAAGTGAATTTTGGATGTTCGTATACAAGGAACATTCCCTTGAGAGGATCGTTATTAGAATAAAGTATTACATCGTTGTGATACCCGAACGAATATCCCCGACTTACCATGAATACTAACCAACGAGGACTTGAAGCGTTCTCGCTTTAGAGGTTACATGGAGAGAAATGAAGGGAGGGAAAGTAGTGGATACACGAAGTATTATATATGGTGTATGAGGTTGATCCCTTGAGCTCATTAAAGGGTTACATTAAAGGATGATTTTACACATTAACACAATTTTTTCATAATGATGAATTTTAGAACATTTATTCAATTTTTTTTTGTTTCCCCCTATTCTTCTTTCTCATATTTTGTTCTTTGTCGTTTTCATAGCCGTATATAATGATATCACTAATACCCCTTGCATTACGGATCGTTTTTACGTATTCCGTAGTAGCTTTGCGTAAAATATTAATGATGATAAGCGTATCGTCTACTAGGAAATATGCTCGACGCGTTACATTTCTCTCCCTTTCTCTCTTTCTCTTTCATCTCTTGCTGTTTCGAATTTGCTATTTCGCCTATCAGATCAACTTTATGGAGGTACATTTCCTATTAGATATATCCAAATTCTACGATTCTCCATCTTTAGTTAACTTCATTGCAGTATACGATGTATTATACATGGAAGTATAAATGATTAGATGCCAATGGTATAACTAAGTCAAAGCGCTTTGAGAGTCATTACATACGTCGTTGAGATCGATTGATAATTAAACGATGGCTTTTCATTAATCGTTTCGATAATATTTAAGTTATAAAATGAGAATTCCAATGTTACATTTAAAAAAGCTTTAAATAAAGAGCTTTAAATAAAAATGTGACTTTAACAAAGTTTTATTTAAAAAGCTTTAAATAAAAATATGACTTTGTTTTTCAAGAACAGGAAGTTATAGTATAGTAACAATTTAAACCCTTCCATATAAACCAAAACTCATTACATTGGCCAAAACTTATTTCCCCTTTTAAACTCGATGAGTCTCACAGGAAGTAACTATAAGAAGTTAATTTCCTCAAATAAAAAATCGAGTTTTACATCTGACTTTGTAACTGCGAGAAACTTAAAATTACACAATCACGCTAAGTCATTATAATCAGCTATTCATACAGATTCACTTTGAAAATTCAACAATTGTTATGAATAGCGATTCAAATGAAACTTAAACAAAAAACAAACGCTTAAAGCACTATTTATTTCTTTTGCAGTATTATCGTATAAGGTTAATAGTAACATTAAATATTAAGTAAATCCCTTTATATGTCGCAAGACGTATAAAGTTTACTTTTTTCTTTAACTGACCGAGAACGTTCATTGGAATTTATATCGCATTGTAACTCGAAAATTCCTCTCTACGTTTGCTCGTCCGAAGATTTATAACTTTGGGAAGGTTTAGCTCGGAGACACTGTAAAATATATTGCAGAGCGGAAGAAGTAATGCGATAAACGATTTACATAACTTTTCTCGTAAAAAGTTGCTGAACTTTCTACTCAGATTGCGTATTTAATATCTGGTTTTTTAAAGACATATGCGGCAAACGAAAGTCTCTGCCTGGCGTATTGCTGTTACTATGAATAAATTCGCTCCAATGGTAAATTTATATATATATATATATATATATATATATATATATATATATATATATATATATATAAATCAATTGATTTGTAATGCAGCATAAGCTACCGCATTTTATTCAGATAAATAATCTTAATGATTTAACCATAGGTACGCATTGTTATTTAAATGATTGAAAAAAATTATTTTTGAATAATTAAATTTCAAACAAGAAGTCCATCAACTGCGATTTTATTTTAAACAATATTCCTCTTGATTTTGCAATATATTGTAATTTTACCAATCAAGTTGAATATATTGCATTCGACGTGTGATTTTCAATGATACAGAGTATTTCGTCGATAAAGAGCATTTCAGATTTCGAGAGATAAATTAATTTTTCTGACAGTATTGACAAAGTACTCCTTGTAACCTGGATTGAAACACTAGCAATTTTGTCGACACTTTATCTTACTATTAACGGTTCTAACAAATGATATCAAATAATTAAACAATTATTTTATATCGTATAAATTTATTTTTCAAATAACACGTTCACCTGCGATTGAGTATATAATTATATTTATTTATTATATTATATATTATTTATCTCAATGAAATATGATTTTAGATCTGTCACGAATTTAATAAGATATCAACACCGATTGAATAAAGCTTTTACGAATTTCTGTACTTTCACATCGTATTTGTAGCTAGAAAGCAATTAGGAAGAAATAATTGCTTTCCGCGATGTTAATCGTTTCTACACATATAAACAATAAAAGGATTTTGATTTAAAAAATAATTTACCGCGATTTTCTTAATGATTCTAACTAGCTAGAAGAATATTTTGATTATAGCAAATAGCGAGACAGAAATGCTTTGTTAAGCCTTCTAAGAGTTAGAGTCAGTTTGGATACTCATCTTTCGTATGTATAAATGTTGGATCGTGATGTCGTTGGATAGACATGACACAGGCATTTTGGTTCTTATCTCAAACCAGGTTCCATTAGAAAGACAGAGCGTCAATAGGTGAAGAGAAAAGGGGATTTACTTTGAGGACAGACCGAAGTTTTCTCGTAAATTACGTGCCATCGGGAGCAGAACTTCGAGCTTCGGATTCCAATCGTCAACGTGATCCTGTCGGAAGAAGAATAAGAAGGAATAGGAGAAAAGAAAAAGAAGAAAGGAACCCCGCGTCGTACTAGTGTTGTCTCCGCTGATCGATCGGTTGATACCACAACAGCTGCCTTTTTTCGATCATCGAAGTTAACTCTTGAAGACGTTCAAACCACGGATCCATTTTCGTTGGCTCGCCTCATCGTCGAGCGATTAATTCTCGTTACCCTTCGAAAGTTTCACGATAAAACGAACGGCCCACGATCTTCTCGAATCGCAAGCTCGAAATCGAAGAAAGTTCCTACTCAAACCATTTATCAGTTTAAGGTGTCTTGTAAGTGTATCGTGTTAACCCGACTCTGCTTATCCCACTATCCACAAAGAACAGAGTGAAAGAAGAGAAGGAAAGCTTTCGAAACCATTACTGAATCGATCTCAGTAAACTCGTTCTTAGTAACATCGTAAAAAAAAAAGTTATCTCGTAAGATCGTAGTATATCTGTAATTTTAAAAGGAACTCGTTAAACCGATACCAGACAGATGGATCTTCTGATAGATCTTTTTTCTTATAGATTTACAGAAAACATTATTACTTTCAGGATTGTCAATAGAGTGAATAAAGCTCTTTTGTTATTTTTCCTCGTCTCATCTTATCGGTTTAAAGTTATTTAACTTGAAAACGTATTTAAAAATAATATTAATAAAAATTCTTTTTTTATTTTACTCTTAAATGATTAATATCAAAGCGATATCTATAAGTAAGTACTTCTTGCACTCGGATGTATGTGTATGCATTTTTTTCTTTCTTTTTTTTTTTGAGCATCAAAAGCATAAAAGCATTGGATGCTTCAGAGTTTCGTTTTAGTATCTCTTTTCTCAACTAGTGGAAGCGTTTCCTTGTTATTTCAAAAATGTACGTAAAATGCTAAACGAATGGTAAATAAAAGGAAGAAAAAAGGATCAAAGATAAACAAGAAAAAAAAAGAAATGGAAAAAAAGTCAAGTACGTAAAAAAGTAGAAGGGACATTAAAATCGTAAGAGACTGTAAAACGTCTTTTACGTTAACTCAAGAACCCGACGGATTTACGATTTCAACTATATTTTTACGCCTATACAACTACCAAAACCAACACTGTCACGCTCAGTTAATACCACTAGTCAACTACGGATATACTGAGCTTCTTTTTTGCTATAAGCACGTCCAACCCTCCTTCCTTACGGATGAACTTTGTGTACTTCCCCATTCGCAATTTATGCTTCATTCAAGCACCTGCTTACAGAACTGGTAGGAATGCCAAGCGTCGGGAAACTTCGTCTAGGAGTTTATCGTAAAGATTCATGGATAATATACACCTAGATGCCTATAATTAGCATTGTTCACGGAATGTCCAGACAAGTTTTAGTTGAAAGATAATTTTATCTAAATTCACGAATTAATTAGATAAAATATAGATTTATTCAGGATCATTTTTAATAAACTATCGGGTTAATCTCAAATTTTATTGAAGTAGAATTATAAATTAATTTATGAAAAAATAACTTTGCGCGTTGATGATATTGTAAAATCATACGTCAGGGAATACATAATTGACCTAAGAATTATACGTTGTTCTTGAAAACTCGATCATCAAACCCTCGAATGGAAATTAATTTAAACGAGATCTAGTTTTTGTATATTACTGAAATAGGATTGCGAAGTATAATAATATAACAATATATTCTTATAATTATTATGATACACAGAGTTTACTAATGAGTCGCGCTATGCGATATATTAGAGTTCTAAGTTTTGCTTTGATAGTTCTAACTTGCGCTTTAGCATGTTACATTGTGACTTTCGATTTTGTGTCGTAACTTGAAAAAACTAACTGTCGGGCAAAACGGTTAAAATAATTTGGAAAAAAGGGAAAGGGAAAGGGAAAGGGAAAGGGAAAGGGAAATTGCGTAGAAGGAGTTTAGAAGTAAACAAATGTACAAAAAGGGAAGTATTGATCTCTGATTCGTCATAAGCGCGTCCGGATAGTTCATTTAAAATGTTTAAACAATCCCGTGCGATTTTTTGTTTGAATTAACAGCATCAGTAAATATAAATTAGTTTATCTTTGGTTGAAAAACAGTATTATCTTTAATATTCTATTTTAAAAGTGAATATGTATGTAATAATCACTTACAATGAATCTTAACAAATAGATTAGAGATTAATAGATTAGAATAAGCAGAAAGGTTCTTTGAGTAAAATGTAGTAAGCTAAAGCTGTGTGCTCACTTAATTAACTAAGTGAAGAACTTTTTGCTGGTTTTTGTTGCTAAATGTTTCAAAACATTAACAAGAAATATCAACTTATAGAAACATTTTGTTTAAACTGAAGAAATATAATGTGAGAAATATTTGTATTTCGTTTCGATTTTAAGACTACATTTGCACACACACAAGAAGTATTTGTTTCTGTTGTTACGTATTTCCTGTTTTTCTTTGATCTTTACCGCTCCGAATGGATACAGGAAACAAGCGGCGACATTTGTTGCTGACAACAAAAACACGAAAGAAACCTGGAAAAACATTCGACAACAAGCGGTGATTTTTCAAGATACATGAAACATCAAGAAAAAGTATCTCTTTGTCGTTTCAGAAAGCATACCGCTTAACGATACGTCTTTCTTGACGCTGGGTTTAGGTTCAGGATTTACTTATCAATAAAATGTGCGTTATCTAGTAAAATTTTTAATAAAACTAAAAATCTTAAATCAACGATGAAAGATATTATTAAAAAAAGTTTATTTCGTTTTTTTTATTTAGATGCTTGACTTTGAACATTTTTTATTACTTGTTTTTTGTCTATTCCTATCGAAGATAATTATCTTTCGTTCGCTATATAACACGATATAAAGGGTGAGGCAATAATATTAATCGCCTTGAATGTTCCGGTTCATTGTAGAGAATCATCAGGAAATTTTGTTTACAAAAGTCATACGATGCGAAAGTGGCCATAATATGACAGTAATAATTTTTTCGTAGGTGGAAACGTAAAGGACATATGAAGATCAACTATGTTCTTCTAAATAGAATTATATGTTTTTAATAAAATTGGTTGATACAGCTCAACAATTTCTATAAAAAAATATTAATCCATGTATGTCGAAAAAGTTTTATTTTAGGAAATATTTTAATTTGAATATTGGTTCATTCAAGAAATCATGTAGAGGGATGACTATTAGTTTATTTAAAATTTACTATTAGTTTATTGTAAATAATAGTAGTATAAAATAAGAGCAAATAGTAATAGTTAGTGATAGTTTCTTTAATTACCATGCATTTATTTTGCATATTTGTTTCAAGTTTCTTCGATGTTTAATTTCGAGGCATATTCTCATTAAATGAAAGATGTGGCTATTAATAATGCTGTAAAAATTGTTTCTTTGTTAAACAAATCATTTATTTATCAATTATTTATTAATTTATGTAATTTTATAAATCAGTTATTATCTCATGTGATTCTTTTTTGGATAGAATAAGATAAATTTAGTTCGTAAGAATTTGTTTATAAAAATAGTTTATAAAAAATTGTTAATTAATTATTAATAATATGCAAAAAATAAAGAAAATTCTGCCCTTTAAAATGATAGTTGATTCAGGACGTTTAGTTCTGGAGATATTTTCATTAAATCAAATACATTCACTTTGACCTAGTAACCGACATAATTTCATTCAATTGTCTCATTGATGACACATTGACTTACATAAATTCCGACTTACATAAATATTTCGGCTTATTACTACTACAACTATTACTATTACAACGAATAACTGTACTATACGAATTATGAATGGAAATCTTTTGAAGATATCTTCGGAACAGAAAATCATAGAGACTTGAAGCAAATATCATTGTAAAACGTTTTTAAATTTTTATTTATTTAAATATTGCAATAATATGGGTATAATAAAAGCTATTTTGTTAATCATTTTTAAAATTAAATATTTTCTTTTCTTTCGTAATAAAGACATAACTATAATGAAATCATTAAAATTTTTTTATCATTAAGTATTAAAATTAAATGTTTATATAAATTTTATATTGCTTTTTTTTTTTGGAAGATTTATTAATCAATGTACGACGTTTGTAAACAAAGTTTCTCCATATCTCTAAAAATAGTGGAGATATTCAAGGTGATCAAAGTTATTGCCTCACCTTATATATAAAGGCTTCAATCTTTATAGAGGGTGTCTTTAAATTAATTGATGACGAATTCAAATTCTCATATGATGTTATGTAACATTTTCTTTTTCTTTCTTTTTTTTCTTTTTGTAAAGTAACATATGAGGAGTTTTGATTTTTCGTATTCATTTTGTTCGAATCACCGGAGATCCTGATGTGGGAATAAAACGTCTCCAGCAAAAGCTGCGGCGTAGGTGCTGTCGACTGCACGTAATTAGTTATATCCGGAGGGTCTAGGAAAGCACTCTCTGACAAGTTTCCAGGCTGTAGAAAATTTTATACTTCGCGGTGGAACAAAGGCACCTAGATGATATCAAACAGCTTTTGTGGCTTTTTCAACGGCTTTTCCGGCCGACATCAAAGAATTAGTGACCGTGATATTATTGGGTCTTCTTTATCACTGGGACCGTAGAACATCTTAACTTTCTTTCCTACCAGTATACGCTGGAAACTTTAGAATAGCGAACGTCATGGTAAAACTTTTTTCTACAGCCTTTTTTACACCCATTTTCTTTCAAATTCAAGAATATAATAAATCTTCTCATTAGGATTGGATTTAAGCAAACCAAAGAAGGAGCGGACGGATACATTTTATTCCATGTTCGAGAATAATTTACCAAGTAATTAAGTTACTCCTATTACGTCGAACGAGAGATACGATTTTCTCAAGTTTCACGATGTATTTGGTGAAAACGATTTGAGCTTATCCAGACTATTTCGTTCGTAGAGATAATGTTAAAGTATAACCTCAAAGAGAAAATAGATAGGAGGCGCTAGAGAGGATAGAGTAAAAAAAGATAGTAGTGGAGAGATAGGTAGGAAAAATAAAGCATCATCGGATATGCCAGCTACAGAGTATCCAATTAGTCGACACTCAAGGGAGGACAGTACACAGTTGTAGAGTGAAGAACGCCTTGAGGTAGCTCCGCCTAGAATCAACCGACTACAGTAGTACATCCCCGTGGTTTGTAGTTTTGTGCATCTGCCACTCCACCCGCTTTAGCCCATTTCCACGAGGCGCTATAGCTTGCGGTATACAAGAAGGACTACTTAACTTCGCTTCGTTGCTTTCCAACGCGTATCGTCCCAAACCCCTCTCTTGTGGGATGCTTCTCCTTCCACACGAAGTCCTTCATTCACTCTTATACTCGAAGAAGGAGACCGTCTACCGTTGCTACAAATGGATTGTAGCATCATAATGAAGAGACTTCATTCTCTCGTATCTTCTTATAAGCGTTATATCTTTATAAAGTGCTTTTCACCATTCTGTTAAATTCACAATAAATGAGATTGTATTCGAAGTAATTTCAAAGAAGTGAAGGATTCCAAATACGAATATTCGAAAAAAAAATTCAAATTTCATATAGAATCAAACAAATACAAAACATCCCGTTATCATTGTTCCATTTTTTTTTTCACGTAAAACGAAATAATCAAAATTACTTGAATGTTTCATCGATGTATCAATTCATTATGAGTATATGTAGCTTATATGAAATTTTGAAGTTTCGTCGAGCAACTGAGATGAGGAATAGGAACTTGGACATCTTAAAGTTGCATGGTACGCATTTATGACGAGCTTCTCAGCTCTGCAATAGTGGGTCGTGGCAATGTTGGCGCATAAATTTTGTATATTCTATGGTTTTACATGCGGTCAAGTTGTTCCTAGACTTTGTTATTGCTGTGTAAATTTCCATAGGAAATACAGCAACTAGTAAATATTAATATAGTATAAAAAATAAGATGTTAATACTTATTGCTCACATTAACAAGCATGCATTTATAATTTATAACAGTATGATTTTTGCAAATAATGCGTTCCACGATAATTTCAATATCTTCAAATATAGAATCTTTGAAGTATAAGTGTTGAAAGTAAACCTAGAATACGAACGTGTAATGTCAATCGGAGTATCATACGTACTTTCCAGCTCTCGCACATATATCATTATTCTGTGGCCGCTACATGCATGATGTTGAGACCGCAAGGGATGTCGTTGACATCTCTCAGCGATGTATTTCCGTACACGTGGTTGCGCAACGAGCTCTGATGTTTCAGCATGTCCTGCAAGCTCCGCATACCGTTATCTCTATCAACATCTTCCGTTGATTACAACTTGACAGAAGATATAGTTGGATAAATGAAAAGCAAAGATACTCCCAAGCAAGAAAATTCTAATGAAATAAGATTATTATGCAAACATTTGTTCTAAAATCTTCGATTAACGAGTTAATATGAAGATAATAATTTATATTATTTATAAATGAATTATCATCGAACATTAACTTTTTGTATCATAAACCGTTACACGAGTCATTGAACTGGACTCAACAGGTAGGACATTACGAATTATCGGTAGCAACGTAGTACCCAACTGATTTAAAGTTACAACAGTATGCTTCACGAAAATTTATCTTTTCTATCTCATTCGTTTATTTGACTTTAATTGTACATTATACGTATCTCATGAGATATTATCTTATTTCCCATAATTTATATCTATAACTTATTAATTTTCATATCTTATATTATTAAGAAGAAAATATCTTTTCTAACGATAAAGTACTTCCGTCTTTTCCTTTTCTCAAAATGAAATATAATAGAAATAGAATAATTTTATTCTTGTTCTTTTTTCCTCAAAGAAGTAATGCACAGATAGAAAATAAATTGATCTATTTTGTTATTTTCTTCTTTATTTCGAAGAAGAAAAGTACGAATTATTTCGTTAAGCCCATATATTGAACGAGTCTTACCGCGAATGTCTCTACTAACACGAACATAATCGTTGAAATAGAGTTTACGTTCTATCTATCTAAATGCACGGTTGGACCGGGATTGCATACCACAAATTATCTAGCACAAGGGGTTCCACCTACTAATTTTCTCTCTTTGCCCCGTACCGCTACCATCACTGTCACCATCAGTGACTTCTAGCATGTACTTTTCTACCCATTTCCCCATCCTTCCTTTTCCTTTTTTTTCTCTTTCTCTCTTTCTTTATCTCTTCGCTTTTCTCTAACATACGCGTGCATTGTAATGAAGGAGGAATCCAGCGAAAACTCTCAAAGAACTTTATTCATCGAGATTTCTTTATCACAGACATCTTAATATCCTACTTCTTATTCTTTTATATCAATCTTCCTCGGATAAGTTAAATTGAAGTTATTTCTGTATTCAGATTTCGTACAGATGTCTTTGCGAATAAAAAGCAATTGCGATAGTTTTTATATATAAAATTAATGCAAACTCTTATTGTTATTGATTTTTACAAAATAAATCGTATCGTTATTTTATTGTTGCCGTAATCAATTTTAGACAAATCTGAAAATGAATAGTTTAATAATATCGTTATCATTACGTCAATAGTATTGATAATTTTTCAAGAATATTATTATGATTAAAAAAAAACAAAGAGTAAGGTTCATTTACCAAATTAAAATAAATCGTATTTCGAAATAATAATCAACGTATCAACAATACGGGACTAGCATCGTACACGTCATTGCTATTGCCCACAATATAAGTAATTGTTCTTTTCTTAGTGGGAAAGATATGCTAAAGAAGAGAGTTGATGTTTGTGTGTGCTTTTAATTAAACGGGATGCAAGGGACCAATTAATACGAGCTAGGTCATTAATGAAAGGAGAAAGGTCAATTCTCGAAGAAGAGTAAAGGGCTGTGTTCGTTCTGTATACCTGAGTGTACTATACTGTGTAGTTCTGTGTATATATGTGTGTATACGTTCGTATATTCCAGAAAAAGAGAAAGAGAAAGAGAAAGAGAAACAATACCACGATAGAGAAAAGGCGTTCGATAAAAACAGAAATAGGTTAACATCTAAAAGTATTTTCATCACTGATTTTATTTAATTTTTTTCACTCAATAATCTAGTTCTCTAATTTTATTTTCAATATTATTCTATCATGTAAAAATGATTATGTAAAAATGATTATGTAAATAAACATTACCGCTACGTGATATAAATATCTATTTATTTTTTACCTCTGACTCATTTTCCAGCTACATACAGAAAAGAAAAGAAAAATAATTTTTCGATTCAAGTGGAATATCAAGTAACTTTTTTCACGCGTAATTTTAACCCTTACTATCGTCATGACCACTTATCATTCCAGGTGGGATTTCGAAATGTAATAACTGTTAATTTGATTTTATTGAAATAATATCCTGAACCATAGCGATAAGCATTAGCGATTGTCATAAAAATAATTACCGGAGTCTCACAAAACACCTCAACATTTTATTCCATGTGAATATATATAGGGATATATTGAATATATACCATCATATTTCTTTGTATGTGTTGTCCATGTATATGTGTGTTTGGTGCTTTCTCCGATAACGGATATCGATTTGTACGTGACCGATACCCTCTTCCACTACCTCGCACCCCTTCCATCATTCTCCATCCTCTCCTTCAATCCCTTCCTCTCTCTCTCTCTCTCTCTCTCTCTCTCTCTTTCTCTTTGCGTACAAATCACCCGTATACGATACCCCCACCATCTCTCCTGTTTTCTGAACATTATACGGCTCGCTGAATAATCGAAAATAAACCCTTCGATGTATTTTTGTGTACTACCTGTAAAATAATCCACCGGCCAATACTCGTCGCGGAACCTCGCCAAATGATCATATCGTACGGGTATGCTATATCCTGGCAAAAGGAACGAGACACGCTCGTACACTCGCTACCGTTCGTTCTGGTTTTCACGCTTTATTCGCGACCCCTCTCTCATCGATCTCGTCGCCTCTTGTTTTTTCTTCCATTTATGGTTTCTTCCTACATCGAACGGCTACGGTGGTGTTAATACTGTGAACGTAATTAAATTATTCGCACTCTGACATATACGATTTGTTGAATGTTGGAATGCTATATTCGTCTTAATTATTATATGACATCATACAAACATGTTATAGTTGGGACATAGATAAAAAATTATTCACGTAGCATGGTAAAAAAGAGTAAAATCGAAAGGTGTCAAAATCGATTGATTTGAGACTTTTCTGTTGTTAGAAAAAAGATGAATTGATAAAAAATTTCTCGATGTTTTCTTGGAAATAATAATAACACTTTGACGACCGAATTTTCTGTATATTCGAACGATCAATGTTTACCTCTTTTACTAACTTATCTTTCTCTTTTTGTATATTTCTTATTGTTAGTTAAATACATATTATGAAGACAGTAAAGTAAAGACTTTTCTACTATTCTTCTGGCAATGTAACGTACATATAACATAGTTGTATCGGGAAGACTCGATGAAAAGGATTCACAAAGTGTAGATTAGACGATAGTTAAAGTAAGAGAGAGAGAGAGAGAGAGAGAGAGAGAACGAAAAGGAAACATTTGATTTCGTGTTAGAACGCAATACATCTCTCTCTTGGTTTACCGACGATCCGGTGAGACGGAAGTGTATCGTGCCCAGCGAAGCGGGCCCATCCGGCCTGCAAGATTAACTGCCAACAAAGTTCCATTACAGAACCCTCTTCCGATACCGTCACTCTTCTCGTGGTTTCGCGATCGTCCCAAGCCGGCTATCGATTTATACAACGATCCGCGATTAATGTACGATTGCTTCCGTGTGAGAATTTATTATCGTTAACGAAGATCCAGTTGGGTTAGCCGATGATGGGCCGGTTACTAAAAATAACCAAACGTTTTGAATGAAGTTTATATTGTTCGTTAGCAAATGTATAGATTCGTACTGCAATTCAATGCTTTATTCAATTTGAGAATTTATGAGTTTTATTTTGGTGCTTTTTTTTCATCGCTACAGTTTTTATTAAACTAGAATGACTCAAAACAATTTTTTTTGGTATGTAGACATCGGTATGTAGAACACATTAATGAATAACAACGAATAAAACACGATACAATTGAAGATGTCTGGGTTGTCTCCGAATAGAAGAATCAATTCTATGAACCTGATTGATTTATAGGAACTTCAATCCGAAGTGTTTCATTGGTTCGTAGACGATTCTTCACGAGTGTACCACGATACACCTCGGGTCAGGACTTTGTCAGGTACCAGTCAGCGATGTCGCTCGTTTTAAGTCAACCGTAATAGATTGTCGCGTGTGTTCTATCAACTCCTTTCACGAAGGAGAGAAAGTTGTCATGATGTATGGGAATTGTCGACAAAAATTTTAGTAATTTTTAAACTCTATCTTTACGAGTAGTAAATGATCTATATTATCTTTCTTAATTAATTATAATGTTAAATCACAAATTAAAAGAAAAATATAATGAATTAATTTTGCATTCCAATTAATCATTAGGATTCGGGAAATAAGGTATACTTATAAATTCGTTCATGGTATAACTCTTTACTTGCTGACGATTGAACAAAATTGCTTTCGTATAAGTTTAAAAGCTCCCGTAAAAGATCAAAGTTTCTGCGTAAAACGGTAGAAAAGAAAAGTGAGAGAAAAAGCCAATGAGAAAAGAAACTTAATATGGTAGTATCAATTAAAGTTTTCAATTCGCACCTTTCGCTCCACAAATTATCTCATCGTGATTGAGTTTCTGTCGTGCAATCCAGAACTGTCACTTTTGCTCTTTAGGTAATATTACTTCGAATGTAATAAGATTACTATATTTGTAAATCGATCAAATAAACAACTGTTGTTACATCACAAAAACGATAACCTACTTTTGATTTAAATTTCCTTTACCAAAGCTATACATCATTGTAGATAATTTTAATCTGATAAAATATATCCATTTTGCTTTTGCAATATCACCTTTAAACGTTTTATCATTTCACTTGATATAAAAACTTTAGAAACAATAAATAATGATTCTATTATCATACATACGATTGTACCGATAACTGTGCCTATGGCAATGACCATAAAATGATAAAATTAACGAAGAATTAAAGTTTGTAAATGCACATATGGTTATAAATACGTATATATATACAAATAGATATACATATAGTACATATACGTATGTACAACAAAAATGTGTATGCGTATAGATAGAAAAGGTGTTTAAGTAGGCGAATGGAAAGGGACGAGAAACGAGGAAGATGGTAGGGGCATGAGAATCGATCGATGAAATGGCGTGATTAGAGGCTAACGACACCGCGTTTCTCCATGAATCAGTACGATGCTTCGAAAGAAAATTATTGCGGAGTACTTCCAACCGACCGTGACATACTATCGAATTACAGCTAACGAGAATTCGCACGGAACAAACGTCCTCTCAGGAAGACCTTCGAAATCGGCGTTTTCGAGCGACAGAGATTGGTGGATAGGATAGATAGAAGGGGAGAGGGGTTAATAAAGGCCAGTTCTGTGGTTAAATGTGAACCCGCTTTGAATTCGCCGAGCGGATTGAAGCGTCGATATTAAAGAACAGATTGCGCTCTTCGTACTGTCGAAAACCCATCCCTCTATCCGTCTCTGATTTCCATAAGTTTCGCTTGCATGGCTATCAACGTTTTCCCGCTTCGATTGGACAGAACCAATATATCCGCTTTTTCATATTTTCTTTTTATGGTTGTTTGAATAGTACACCGAAAATCGTTTGATTTTAAATTACTCATTTATTGTATATTATCATATTCAACTGCATTTTAAGAAAGAAAATTGAATATATTTGTTCAAAAGTTATATGTTATCAACGTGGTATGTTACCAACGTATACGTAATTTCTCGTCCTGATTTTGGACGTCTTTAACATTGATCTATTAGAATAAAAAAAAAAAAAAAGGAAAAATAGAAAAAATGACACTTCGGTTAGCTATGCCATTTAGATTGTGGTGGAGTGAGGATTTGCCAACATAAATTCGATCGTATAGCCGGCAAACGCGTAAAAAGTAAGGACAGGGCAAGCCAACGGAATACTAATACATCGTAATAACGCTTCATAACGTACGGTTATTACGTTTCAGAATAGCATGCTCTAGTCGTTGTTCAAATTTCATGACCATAAAACTCCAAGTGCGTTACTCTCATAATACGAATACGTGCGGGATGTATTACCGTTCTCGCATACCAAGTTATATACCAATTTGAAACAAATCCAGTAGAGAGCGACCTGTTACAATAGTCTTACAATCTTTTCTCACCATAATCGCAATGAACTGCAATGGAGTAACAACGACGAAAAGCCTTATATGAAACTTATAGCAACCCTATAAGAGGATATTGGATATCTGTTTAATGAGAAAGCTTTCGGATTCATCGATAAACTTTTCATAAATTTTATGAAGTAACGAACCATTGAAAAACTCAATATTTATGAAATTTAGCTAATACTAATTTATCAATAATCGTTAAGTGAGTTTTCAATTGTTAAATTTCAATTACTTTATCATTATACGATTTTCGCCATTTAACTAAACAACGTACATTGCTAATATTATTTGTTATAAAGAGAATTTCACATAGAATTTTGAGATTGATTGGGATGACGTATATATTTGGAAATAAAGGAACTAAAATAAAAAAAATTAAAAGATAATAAATAAACGATAATAATAATAATGATGATAATAATAATAAAATGAGAAATAGGAAGATAATATATAATTTTTAACGTATGCATTTATTCACGGCAATAATCGCTCAAAATAATCATGAAAATCGTTTTTTCATTCATGACTTTGCAGAGAAATGATTAATGATTTCGGAGTAACACCATAAACTCATATATAGATATATCTTTTATGATATCAAAGCAAGCCCCTTGATCGATCGTAGAAATCCATGAAAAAAAATACAGATCTTATCAAGAGTCGAAGGTCTCACGGATGTTTCGAACCAGATATATAAGATTTATCTCAATCTCTACCCATTTTCTACCATATTCGAGAAGGATAAAGCCCATATATGAATTCTTCATCCTTTGTAAAACACGTGCGCGCGTGCTCGCAAGATCATCTTCGAAGGAAATCCTATCCTTTTACGTTACGGTACGTGCATTGCGCTTGATGTATGCCGAGAATTATTATTTTGACGTTTCGGGTCGACCGTGGTTCTTTCTCTGCCTTTACTCGAGTCTCCGTTTCTTTCCGACTGGCCCATTAATCATGTCGGCGAAATAAAAATATGACTGACTCAAAAGAGAAGAAAAAATTATGCTGAGAAAAAGGATCAATGAGTGACGGGAAACTGAAATACATTATTGTCATTGTTTTTCCAAGCACCGGTATACCTGGCCGATTTTGTTTCATAGCTATTGGGAACATCGAGGACTGATATTAATCGATGTAACGATGATATAGAATATTTGACGTTAGTGAGAATATAATAAGAATTAAAAAAAAAAAGGACAAATCAATGGAGATAACTTTTAGTGCAAAAAGCAAAAACTCTCATATTCATCTGACATTGACTAAGTTTCTAAAGAATATTTTCCTATCGATATTATTTTTTAATTACGTTATATATTAGAGTTTTAATGTCAAAATGTAATAAGTACAAACTGTACATTCATTGATGAGGCACTTAAAGAGCATCTAACCGATTATTATACACAATGATAAATTTGGTTTAACCTAAAGAGAAGAGAAAGTGTTAAAGTCTATAAAACGTAGAGCAATGTTTCATGCTGCGAATGAAAAGTATTGCTGGAAAATATTTATAAGCGCGTGCGCCACATTGCTGTCTCAGAAAGTAAAGCAGAAGGTCATCTTTACTCAAGGGGAAGTCGAGTATACCGCAATGCAGTTCGGGATGTCATGTATCCCGTATCCTCCATCCGAGTCGCCATTCCTGTCATACAGGTAATGGTCCCGCAGTGCATTTACTGCCACTTTTGTCAAATAATTTTGTTTTTAAAGTGGATGTTCGATACAGTATGAACTTTCACGCAAGATCTAATGATTCGAGTGTTACAAGATAAAGCAAAAAATTTACCAGGTTGATAAAAACTTTAAGAGAGAAAAAGCAAGTAATTATACTCTTTATAATTTGTTTCGTTTAAACAAGTTAGAAATTTGTTAAAAATATCGAAACGAAGGTGTAATTAAAATTTAATCGTTTTTTCCTCTTTTTGCTAATTTTATCGCTCTTCGTGAGAGGCACGTGTTAAAAGAATCATTAGTAAATTAAAAAGATACGAACTCGACATTCACTTCGGTAAAAATTCAAAAAGCAAATTGCAGAGAAACGTGTCATTTCTATGCGATCGATTGTAAGCTCAGAGAGCTCTTCGCAGTTCATCAGCATGCGCGTCGCTTCGTGCTCTATTCGATGGTTTTATGTCACTTTGCACCATTCGGGTTGACTCGTGCGAAAACGTTTGAACTAATGCGAATCGACTCTGTTCGTTTCTTTGAACATCTAATCTTTCATGATCTCGAAATGTGAATTGGCGCAAATGTAACCTCCATCTTTTAAAAATGTCAGAAAATAGTAATTCAGGTACATTCGTTTTGATTACAATCAACAAATATTTTTACGCTATTCCAGTGCGTTTATCAACATTTATGAACTTCTCGTCATAGAAATTTTCAAGTAATACTTATTTTTAATTACGTCATTAACACAAAAAGGATACTTACAATTAGAAAATTATGACGCGCGAGTAAAAAACTTAATCTTGGTTATGTAATTTACCTTTTCGACAATTCGGCACGCAACAATGTCGGTAGATGAATTGAAGCAGGCAACTAAGCTACTTCACTTGTTTCACGTCGAGTGTTTCAGTTTCAATAGAATGCAAAGTTAAGAATACTCTTCCAAAGCGTTAATAATTCGGAATAAAGCATAATGAAAACAAGTTGGCAATTGTACAGCGTTGTAAGGATGGCAAACAGATGAAAATCGGTAGAAACTGAAATTCTTGAATAAAAATTTTAACTTTTATATTGAAGTTACATAGAAAAATTTTTATTTGTATATTATTTACTTCTGATACTTATAAGAATAAAACAATATTTCTTAAATATGTTAATATTATTTTGAACCAAATCTCAATGTTTATTCTTACTAATTTTCCCTGATACGAAGTTGAAATAAACAGTGATATCGATGTCAGTCTTAATACGGGTATTACTATATTTTTATCTCGTGATAAAATTTTCGATCGACGTGAGAAATTGTTCGACAAATCTTTCTGCAATGTCTCGATTTCTAAGAAATTCAAGTGAAGTGCATTGCCACGGCGCTTTTGGCATTCTCCTCGTATTCCTTTGGTCTAGTAGTCGGTCTCTCATAAACAAGCACGTTTCTCAGTAAATCCGCAGCTGGTGCGGAGGACAATTAGAGGGGATCACGCTTCGTCGGTATTAACACTCAGGGTGGCGTAGTGACGAGAATATTTGCCGGCATGTTATGCGACTCGTCGTCATACGACGGGGCTTGTTCGTGAAACAATAGACCCGCCGAGTAAGCCAGCCTGAGGGCGTCGAGCCGATACAACGCCGAGTGGGTGAAGGAGAGAAACGAAGAAGGTAAAGGATGAAGAGAAAAAGCGAAAGAGAAAGAGAGAGAAAGAGAGAGAGAAAGGAAGAGAGAGAGCATCGGCCTCATCGAAGACGATGTCGAGGATACGCAGCCTCGATGATGGAGCATCGTGGGTATTATATCGGTGATTATATCGGTGAATGCTGATAGTGAGAAAACGAAAGATTCAACGTCAGCACTAGACGCGACGATCCTCTTCTTCTTCTTCCTAATGGTTTTCTCTCGCGGTTCACCACGAACGCGTGAGAACAATACCGTACGTTGAAGCTCGTCTACTTTACGAGCCATGATCCTCGATCGCTTTCATTTTTTCTCGAGTGACTCGCAGAAAAGAACCATTGACATCTTTTGGCACTTTGCATCAAGCTATCGCGAATAACGATGGATTGGGGGTTTGGTTTCTATGTAGTGCTTACGATGTAGTGCTTACGATGTAGATTTATCGATCAGAGGAGCACTGTCGATGAAACTCTCTATTCGTCAAAGTCGTTATATAATAGAATGTCGTTATATATATATACATATATACACGAGAGATATAGTATTATATATATACGAGAGATATAGTAAACTATAAGTGAAATATAATTGAATGTTTATTGAAAATAACAACAGATTTAACGCTAATTATTCGTAACGATAGATTACTCTGATTGACTGATTGATTGACTTTCAGCTCTGATCTTTCTTCTTCTCGTTGGTCTACTCAATACATGGTCCACTCAGAATCTTCTATCGTTATTTTTCGCTTGATCTACTCAAGACTGTCCCTCTGTTCCTCTGTTCTTTTCTCACGTAATCTTTCTCATCTTCACTTACCTTCGTACATATGCATTCAATAATCCTTATCACTCTTTGTTCTATTCCTTGTTTCATTGCCTATCTCACCCATGCTGCATTTCCATCTCTCTCTCTCTCTCTCTCTCTCTCTCTCTCTCTCTCTCTCTCTCTCTCTCTCTCTCTCTCTCTCTCTCCCAATCTCAGCTCCTTCTCTAACTTTCATAAACAATGCACCTTACAAAGGACAGACCACTCTCTTTTCAATTGCTGATCGATTTGTCCCATATACATATACACATAGCTAATTAATGTTAGAACCTTTCATCTTTTTGTTTAACGATAGACTTACCTCATATATACACACATACAAATATTCTATATATATGACAGAATTCGTTTTCATATGATAAAGTATATATCATATAATAAATTATTTGTTTCTAATCACACATTCACACTTTATCATTATAGATTACTAACGTTCTGTTATTTGGCGGCACTGAACTGTTGGCTACTCCTATGCCCTGTGACACTCTCTCATGATTGGCAAATGGGTTCCGTTCCTCTGGTTACATCTTTAGCTGATACTAGGAACCTGGCGACGTGTCTCTTTTTTGGCGGCTGCTTAGTTCTCACGTACAAAGCTTTTACGGATTTTGAGGTAAGTTTTATATATACATATATTTTATGTACGCGATCATAAATATCTTATGTGCATTTTCGTTTCATTATATTTCTATGTCATAAAAGTTCTTTTGTAAAAAATTCGAACTTTACTTGAATTCTTACAAAATCTCTATGAACACTGTAATCCAGAGTATATAGATACTTAACAACGTTGCTGGATTTTCGATCTCAGATGCGACTGTATTCGAATGACATCAAGCGAAGTGGTTGCTAGTTACGGCCTCTAAAAGTTGTTTCACATCGAAACGTTTCCTTCGAAACGATCTTGCGGCCTTGTTGCTCGTATTTCAACCAACGACGGACCGTATAGCGGTCGATGATGAAGTCACACCAATTTCGAGAATCGTAACACAAGAATCTATAGTTTACCGGATTATATATCTGTGTTGTATGGCTCGAAAATTTATTTAAATCTTCGAAAGATATTTTCCTTTCAAACTTAATTCTTTCATTTACGTATTAATTTAATTATTGCATCATTCCTTATCGACGTTATAATATGTTCGATGATAGAAATATAATTACGATAATAAAAATGTAATTGTCCATTATGGATCGCCATTCTCGTAAGGATTATGAATCGTAGAGAAATAAACTTAAACGGAGTCATGTTCGACGCGATGAACTCTTTAAAGTGTACGACTTTATGATGACCCTTTTCTTGAAGAAAACCATAGCTGCGGCTTTAATGCCCATCTTTCTACGAAGCAACGAATAAGATCCGTAGTTGAACTCACGGTAAGAACTCCAAGTGAGCTATTTTTTTTTTCTTTTTTTTTTTTTGAAAGAGGTCATATCTTTGCTTCGCGTTGAGAGTTAGGAACGTACGTAAGTGCTTCCTATCGTTGCTTATCATTCTTACGAAAAAAAAGTTGTTACAAGCTGAACACAAATTTGTAATGATTTTAAACTAAGGTTTCATATACCGTTTTAAACGGTTCACACATGAATGATGTAAAGAGTTATGTGGTTGGTTTAGCGAGTTTTGTTATGTATCGATTTTTCAAATCGCGGTAAATTACAAGAATGGCTAACAAGCCAAGCATTACTACCTCCAATGTATGTACATATCTATATCTCATACCGTATTCAGAGAAGCGATCATTCCGAAGGTAGAATCATGCTTCGACGAGTCAGCGTTTTAATGTAAACCACAGGCTAAACTTCCGGCTAGACTTGTGTTATCGATAAGGTTAAAGTCAAACATGAATTAACATTAATGAGCTAACATGTGTGATTATTGGATTAATCGGGTTATCATATAAGGATGCTTGATCGATATTAGTTTGGTAACTAACGGATGAATTAATTAAAAACCCTCTTATATCTTCTTCTTTTTGCAATGTATTACATAGACGACATTTATGAATCATTTTCTTTTTACTTTAACAAGGTCCTTCAAACATTTAAATGCATTAGATAATAGTACTTCTATTTATTTCCATGTTTGTCCTGTTCATTAAAATATATAAAACACATAATGATTAAATCTATACAGGCTTTGTTTTCATTAAAATTTTACACTGCGATCTTTCTACCTAATATTTTCGCGGAAATAAATATATAGGTTTATAAGTGATAACAGATTATTTTTTTTTTCCTTGTTTTCTTTTATATTTTCTAATTACATTTTGTTCCAAAATTCATATGAACAAGTCGTTTATTTTTGTTATTTATTTTATTTTCTTCATTCACTCTCTTATTTTCTTTGATAAATAATCATAATTGGGTATATATAAAAGTATATTTGACAATATTATAATTACTTACAAACTTTATAAAAATAACATATTTAAAAGAAAATGTTAATTTATTACGACTAGTTGTGTGTTCGTTAATAATTTTATGATCACAAAGAATTAAGTAAAAAAAATTCACGTATCTAAACAAATATTTCCTGTGATAACATTAACGGGAGCGATTAAATTACGCTTTTTAATTTACATATCTATATTCGCTGATGCAAATATATTATATCATTTACTTATTTCCTATTATTAACATGGAAAGTACATGCATTAATTAATTGCTTTGCATATTTTCTCAAATTATAATGAATAATTAATGGTCATTTATTATATTACATAAAAATGTTCTCTTTCAAATGTCATTTGCAAATAAAATGACTGTTAGAATACTGTATGAAAACAGAATGATAATGACCTTTTTTATTATTTGTGACATGAAGTGACACTTCTTTATGAAATGAAAAATCTATTTTTGTAAAAAGTAATTGTAAAAGGATATTAATATTGTATAGAATATATTGTATAGAATGCCTTACATTTTTTATACTTCTTATTCGGCATATTCTGTGTAAATTATTTCCCATTGTTTAATTAACTTACGTACTTGTTCAAACAAGCTTATAGGAATCACTCTATATATGACCATGGGAGGTACCGAATTTTTAATGTACGTAATACCAATCGTATTTTGGTGACCGTATGGTTTTTTTATTACAATGAGATCAGCATCGTCCATTTTTTCTATTTTTTTCTTTGATTCCTATAATAAAATATAATATAATATAATAACTTTCTTATATACAATGAATAAATTTTAAGATTAGATTTAGAAAGATCTATCTTATATACGATGAATGAAAAAAATGATGAAGTTAATTAACATATCATACTAATATGTCATGTACATAATATATATACAACACATTATAAACACATCATACAGAAAAGTATTAATGACTATTATCTCTATATGTATGCCTATTTATAAGAAAAGACAGAATTAGGACACAACATACCTTCATTTTATCGTCAGTAATAGTGGGAATGTCTAATTCATCAATTGTATATTTTCCATCATTAGAACTTCCAAATTTCCAATAATTTAAATCTGTTTCGTTTTGTCGCTCATTATTATTACTTTCAACAGCATTAACATTTATCAATTTCCATCTTACAAGCCAATTTATAAGATCATTGGATATTTTATTCAGGCTGTTAATTATATCTTTCTCTTTCGAAGAAATTATTGCAAGATTGTTACTTTCGTTGTCAATTATCCCATCTGTCACTTTATCTTTTGCATTAACACTGTCTTCCTCCTTGTATTTCCATTTTATTTGTTTATCTATATCATTACTTGTTGAAACAGAATTTAATTCAGCTTTAATTGATTTAGTCGCTTCGATAATAACTCTCGAATTATCCATTAAATTCTTATTATCAATTTTTCGATCGAATTGTTTATTTTTATCTTCATTCACAGAATTCATTTCTGCTTCTATATTAGCTAATGCTGACGTTTTTGTATTTTCCAATGAATTTTTACTTATTTCTGTATCTTTTAAAATTCTGTTGCATTTTGACTGACTACTTTTAGTTTTTATCGAAAGATCAACGTTAGCTTTTGTGGCGGTTGATATATTTACAATTGAAAGATCATTATTATACGAGTTATTATTTTCAACCTTTTTATTTAATGGTTTATTCTGATCTCCCATTACAGAGTCATCTTTTGCTTGAGCTGTAGCTGATACCATTGTTTTCCCGTGAGATATTAGATGTTGATGACTTTGTTCGTTTGTCTCTTTGATTTTCCATTCGGGGAGCTTAGCGTCTTCTTTACTCAAAGTATCGATATCTCCTTTATTGACGGTATATGCAATTGCCTTAGTAACTGTCATCGCATCGATATTATCTTTGGCATTGTTGCCTTTATTATTCTGATCAGATAGTTTGTTTTCTTCTTCTTTTGAAATATTAGATTCTATTTGATTATTGACAAATGTCTCAGAAACTGCCGTAGAATTATCATATTCAATCAAGTTACTGTTTTTTAATCTTAAACTTTGAAGCTTTTCCTTGTTTTCATTTATAGAATCAGTTTCTAAGTTGGTGACACTCGATACAGATGTTTCTGCAATTCTATCAGATAATTTTTCTTTATTTTGGTGAGCAGAACTAGTCTTCGTTGCAGCTGTGGCTGATGCAGCTATCATCGAATTAGATATGAAATCTTTACGAACACATTTTTTCTTGACATTAATATTATATTCAGGTAATATATTCTTGTTTTTGTTTTCTAAATTAGTGTCTACTGTATCAATTGTCGATGGGAATGTTTCAGAAATTGACTTAAGATTGCTCATTTCCGAAGTTTTCTCACCAAATATTGTTCTATTATCATTATTTGTCATTAGAGTAACTCCAGTTTTAGTTTCTTCATCAGTTCTAGCAGATGCAGTTTTTTCAGTATTTGATGTAACATCGACTTTAAGTTTTGGATTCTTATTTCTATCACCCAATATTCTTTGATTCTCGTAAGCAATAGCATCAGCAGTTTCATAATTAGCTCGAATAGACGCAACACTTTTTAAATTTAAGATATCATCGTTTTCATCACTTAAAGCATTGTCTTTATCATTAAACGTTAATAGTTGTTTGCTATTTGTACTAGTTGCTACAGCATCAGCATCAACATCAGCTCTGGTAGATGGAATTGCTTCATTTGGCGATATAGTATCATATTTGACATTCTGATTTTTGTCTTCATTGCCCGGCTTCCTTTGCTGCTGATCATCTGTCATAATTGTTGCGGCATTTATTTTAGTTCCTGTAGGAACAGTTGTTTTATTATTCATTGAAACATTGTTTTTGACACTCAGATTTTTGTTTTTGTCTTCAAACTTCCTCTGCTTCATTTCTCTTTCAATAGCTACTGCAGCTACGCTATTAGCTTTAATAGACCCTGTTGTTTTATTTTTTGATGTAACATCATGTTTAACACTCGGATCGTTGCTTTCGTCGTTTGACTTTGATTGCAACTTATTACGTGCAATAATTGATGTGGCATTAGCATTGCTTATAGCAGATGCAGCTGATTGATTATTTATGGTAAGATCATCTTTTACAATTTGAGATTTGTTATTAATATTCCACTCCCATTGGTTCTTACTATTTTCCAAAACGGCTGCAACATCAGTAATAGATTGAGTAGATGATATTGCTTTATTATTTGATATAATATTTGGTTTTTCATTAAGATTTTTATTTTTATCGTTTAACTTCAATGACTTTTTGTTATCATCGGTAGTTACAGTAGCTGAAATATTTGCTCCTGAAATCAGCTTTGTTTCATTAGCTGTTAAGTAGTCATATATGTCATTCGAAACTTCATCAGCGCGGTTCGATTTCCATGTATTTTTGTTATTTATAGTAGATTCTGTAGTATTTGCTGTTAAATAGTCGTATTTATTACTCGAAATTTTATTTGCGTGTTCCCTTTTCCACGTTTGGTTTTTACTTGAAATTGCTTCTGCAGCATTAGCATTAGCTTTTGCAGACGTAATAGTTACACCATTTGAAGAACCATCTTCTTTTACAATTTGAGCGTTTTCTTTATTGTCCCATACCAATTGCAGATTTTCGTCTTCAATAGCCGCCTGAGAATTAGCACTAGCCTCAGAAGACGCAGTGGGCATACTGTTTAATATAACGCTTTTTTTTTCATTTTGATTTTCATTCTTGTCGCTCAATTTTAATAATTTTGAGTTACTAATGGTAGAATCAACAGCTTTAACATTAGCTCCTGAAGCTAAATTTCTTTCACTTGGTGTTAAATAGCCGTATTTATTACTCGAAATTTTATTTGCGTGTTCCCATTTCCATATTTGGTTTTTACTTGAACTTGCTTCTGCTGCATTAGCATTAGCTTTCGCAGACGAAATAATTACACCATTTGAAGAACCATTGTTTTTTACAATTTGAACGTTTTCTTTATTGTCCCATATCGATTGCAAATTTTTGTCTTTAATAGCCGCCTGAGAATTAGTAGTAACTCCAGCGGATGCAATAACTTTACTATTCGATATAATATTTTCTTTTTCATTAAAATTTTCATTCTTGTCGTTCAACTTTAATGAGTAATTGTTACCATTAGTAGCTGAAGGAGCTATAACATCTGGTCCTGAAGTTAGTTCCATTTTATTAACTGTTAAATAGTCATATTTATCACTCAAAACTTCATCAGCGCGGTCCCATTTCCATGTCTTTTTGTTACTTAGAGTAGATTCTACAGCATTAGCATTAGCTTTCGCAGACGAGTTTGTTACACTCTTTGAAGAACCATCTTCTTTTAAAATTTGAGCATTTTCTTTATTATCCCACTCCCCTTGTTGCTTGTCATTTTCAATAACTGGCTTAGAATTAGCACTAACTTCAACAGTCGCAATTGTTTCATTACTTGATGCAATAACTTTTCTGGCATTTAACATTTTGTTTTCATAGTTCCTGTGCTTTATTTCACTTTCAGTACCAGCCATAGTTATATTATTAGCCACAATAAGTGCTTTTGCTCGATTATTTAATAAAACATTGTCTTGTATACTTGAATGTTCATTATCCCATTTCCATTTCTGCTTGTCTTTTTCGATAATTGTAGCATCAGTCGTAATTGCTTTATTATTTGATGTTAAACTGTATTTTTCCTTTTCGTTAGATGTCCATGAAAACTTTCTATCACTAGTAGCTTCTCCAGCATCATAAGTATCTTCGACAATTCCAATTTTTTTATTATTTGATATATCATAATTTTTCATATTCACGACCTTATTTTCTACCCAGTTCCATTGTTTTTCTTCATTTTGAGTAGCTGTCGCAAATTTATTATTACTTGCAACAGACGCAGCTGTTTTACTATTACCTGCTGCAAATGTGGTTTCTTTAGTATTTAATATACCATTATCTTTCATACTTTGAGTTTTCTCGTTACTGTTCCAATTCCATTGCCTGTTTTTATTATCAGTAGCTCCTGCGACATTAACCGCATTAATTTCAACAGACGTAGTTGCTTTATTATCTGATTTAATATCATTTTTAATTATTAGATCTTTATCCGTGTCATTCCATTTCCACTGCTCCTTTTCACTTTTGGTAGTGGTCGCAACTTCAATATTACTCGCAACAGACGCAGCTGACTGACTAGTTAAACTTGGAACTTTTTCATTGTTGTTCCATTGCTCTTTATCTTTGTTATTAACTGCTGTAGCTTCGGCATCTGTTTTAGTAGATTCTATCACTTTATTAATTTGTGTATTATCCTTGACTCTCTTATATGGTAATTTTTCTATTTTCTCTGTTGAAACGGCAGCTGCTTGTATAGCTGAGGTCTTTGCATTTGTTTCCAAACCAGACCATTTGTCATTTCGTTGCTTTGTAACTTCTGATTCGTTTGTCCAGTTTGACGTATCTTCGATAACCTTATTATTCCTAACATTAGAATTGGTTGATATTATTTTAGCGAATTTTAAAGAATCATCTTTATCATTAAGACTTTCATATTTGACAATCCATTCCGATGGTACTTGAATTTCATAAGTATTCAAATTTTCCGCCGGATAAGTTACACCAACGCCGAAATTAACTGTTTTAGATAATATTTCTTCTTCAATTATTGCAGAATTATTTTTATTACTTAACATACTTTTCTGATTCACTGTTTTTCTTAATTGTTCATTTTTGTCTTCTCTTGGAGCTCTGACTTCTTTTTTAGCAGTAGCATTGGCTTTTATTTCATTTTTAGACATATTATTAATTTGATTATTGGGTAACCAATTGATTTGATTGTTTTTTATGCTATATTGAGATGATTCACGCTTATTCTCATTAGATGCATCTGATGCAAGATAAACAGCGCCAGGTGCAGTTGCTTTATCATTTGATATAGTAGTATTTTTATCACTGACGGTTGTATTTTTGATATTCCACTTTATTAGCTTCTGGTTGTTTTCGCTATTTGTGACATTTCCAGCATTAACTTTAGTAAATATAGTTGACTTTGCAGCAACTGCTATATTATTTTTGCCATTTACGATGGTATCATCGACAGCCCATGTTAATAGTTTTTGTTTTTCTCCATTAATAAAAGTTTTGGCTTCAGTTGTAGTAGATATTACTTGTTTAGATTTTGAAATAGCATCGTCTGTACCACTTCTGCTTGTACCAACGTTGCTTTTCTGTATCATCGACTGTATACTTTTTGGTGCCTTATATTCATCTTCATGAATTATTCCAGTTTTAGAATTAGCTCCAGCATGAGTTCCAACAGATGAAGCTACTTTAGAAAATAATATGTCATCGTTTTTATTACTCATCATTTTATATTTAACAATCCAATCTGGTGGTATATAAATCTCTTTCCTATCAGAAACGACCTCTAGATTAGCTGTTTTAGACGTAGTTGTCTTAGAAATTGAATTAGCATTGAATATAGCATTATTATTATCGTTCATAGTCTTGTCGTTTAAGTCCCATTCTGCTGGTATAAGAATAGCTTCATCAATAGCACTGTCATCCTGCCACGTTCTAGAAGATTTCTTAAGATCTTTACTAAATTCATATTCTTCGTCATTTGGCCATTTCAAATTTAGATCTTTATAATCAGATTCAATGTATGTTTTAATAGGTGCTAATTTATCAGGTTTTTTGTTTAATGGTGTTTGAGTCGATGTTGCTTTCATGTTGATAGCAATTGGTGGATATTTTGGTGAGGTATTAAGAGGTTCTGGGTAATCAAAATAATATTCTGCATCATTATCAAGCCATTTGCTAAATTCACCATCCGAAATGTCTATCTGAAACTCATTAAAATTCGGTGTTTCTGGATTCGCTTTTTGTATCATTTTTGTAAAAGCAAGATCATTATTTAAAGATCCAACGATCGATGGTTGTTTATTCTTTAGAATTGCATTTTTTCTATTAGAATTTACCAGACAATTCTTACTATCTTCATTAAGAGTGTTACATAATGGTATATGTGTATCTCTTTTATTTCGTAACACATTATCCGTTGCTTCAGTGTATAATTGTCTTCGTTTACTTTCAAATTCATCGTTATTACTTTTATCAGAGTGTTCATTATTTTCTGATTTACTACTTCCTTGATTTTCATTTGTTGTAATTTGCGGAATTATTGAATGAAGTGTTTCTTCATCGATTTTTCCTATCTTCTGTTCATTTTTGAAATTGTACATACTTTTTAAACTTTTATCAGATTTAGTTGTATATCCTTTTTCGTTGTCAACTGTAAAATGTTTTTATATTTTTATATTCTATAATTTAAGTTTTACTATATTTAAAGGCTATCAATCAATTATATCATTTTTAATATATCTTGAACTTTACCTATTGCGTTCTGTGGTTTCGTATTTCCCCTTTTTTGTATCTCATAAAGTTCGTTTTTGAATACATCACCTACTAATTGATTCGATTCTTCAAATTTCAATAAATCTTTTTTACTATTGAATTGCGGAATAAATTTAAAAAATGACTGTACTATGTCATCTATAAGTTTTTTCCCAAATTTAAGTCCATTTAAAAAAGTATCGCCGAAATTTACGATATTTATGTTGCTTTCTTCATCTAAGGAGGAGTCGGAATCCTAACAATAAATTGAATTTTAATTACATAACTTCGCAAGTAATATACAAGAGTTTTATTAAAGCGTAGGAGTGTTGTACATTTAGATACTTTTGAAAGGTACCTTTCGAAATTGAGATCTTTTATAGAGCTCGCTTCTCGTAGCATCAGGTTCAAGTTTGCCTTCATCAGGGATAACCGTTCCTAGGTCAGAAATCTTTCTCTGCTTTTCGTGGTTATTGAAATTACTTAATTCGTCCTTTATCAAATTAACTTCTCTGAACGGCGGAGTAGCTGAAACGATTTCCCAGAACAAGGGAATCAATAATACCGTCAGAATCTTCATTCTGACTGAAACTTCTAAAGTGCTGTGTATTTTCAGTAAATCGTCGATTATATACCGTATCAAGCAATTGTAAAAACAATGTGCGCTGTTGGACTATATATCATGCATAAATCTTGAAATGTTGTTTTAATCATATACAGAGTCGTTTCATCATTTGATTTTCATTTATTTACAAGAAATACTTTCAAATCGAATACAATGCCCTCTTCTTCGAAAAAAGACAATATTGTAATAAATACTCAAAGTAAATAAATTGTACGTGTATAAAGATGATTGAAATAAAGCAATGCTTATATTTTTTGGTAAAATACCACACAAAAAAATCAAGGTTATATAAATGTTAATAATAATGTTTATTTTCTACATTTATGATCTTATATTAATAATTTAGAATTCATAAACTTTTATTTTTTTTTTTTCTTTTTTTTTTTTTTTTTTTTAGTTAATATTAAAAGCGAGAATATTTGATGCAAATAAAATTTTTTTACGCCAAGCTATTGCAATTGTATATTATAAAAACAGATATTATTTTATTGATACGTACATACATATTACTTTTCAATAAATAGTAATAAATAAAAATACACTTTTGGTTTTCAGCAACAAAGGCACCCGCCCCTTATCCTTGGTTGGATGTTCCTGGTGCTACCGTTCCTACCTGCGTCTAATCTTTTCTTAACTGTCGGATTCGTCGTTGCGGAGCGCGTACTGTACATGCCAAGGTAATACTGAAGCTTTAATACCAATCGAAACCAAATCTTTTGTATATAAAGGTGTCTGCCATTCGTTTATATAAAATCGTAAAGTTATTACACTTGTTGTTACGCTTGTACATATTAGTAAACAGTAATTACACAATATTAATAATATGTTAATAATTAATATAAAATTTTCAAATTATGAAAAAAATAAATGCTATATATTATGAAATTATGTATTTAATTCAACGTTTGATCAATATTTGTTTGATATTTTCTAGCGTTGGATGGACCTTATTAGTTGTGTATGGTATTCAAGTGATTTGGACAGCTCTACCACGGCGAAGAAGTTTTATTACAGCTGGGGTGGTCTTGCTTCTTATTTTAGGATGCTACAGAACCTTCCTTCGAAACAATGATTGGACGTCTCGAGAGACTTTACTTAGGTACGCTTTATGATATTATGTAAAGTTAAAGTATACATCATACATTCATTCTCTTATAATAATCTGTATTAGAATCCATTTAATTCTTGGAAAGAACACTTCAGAATAAAAAGCAAATTTTTATCTCTGAGTCTGTTGCATTTTATGATAATACGAAAACATCTAAACTTAAGAGTAAAGGTAATCGTATAGTCCGAGACAAGAATGCTGGCTGAGAGCCAGAGTATATATGCTCGCACACAACATCTAGACTATATGTAGATGACTTCGTGGCATCGCTTAGCAGTGATTGGGCCATGCAAAGCGAACGCAAAACATAACTAACATAGATACGGAATGACGAGGGTGGTTAGGTTGTGTCGAGGTCGAGAGGTTATGTCTTGTCTGACCTCGGATCGTCTTGTTGCAGAGCTGGTTTGCGGTCTCTGCCTCACAATGCCAAGATGCATTACAACTTCGCCAACTTCCTAAGAGATACGTCACAACCGAACCGTGCAATTCTCCATTACCAGTTAGCCCTCTGGTAAGTAAGAAAATGTCATCTCACTTTTATGAAGAAACCCAGGAACAAAAAGTAAACGTTCTTGTGATTCCAATTGTTTTTTACAATGAGATTCTTTATCCTTCTTTTCGAAATATTCGACGCATTTATTTCAAAGTTTAATAACATATTTATGAATGTCAATCGATTTAATTTACATAACTAATCTTCTGACTACTTAAAAAATGAAGAACTATGTTAAAAAAGAATTTAACTTTTAATGATCGTTTGTATTCTTCTTTTTTTCTCGTAATCAGATTCATTATCAGTGAAATATTTATACGATAAAAAGTTCGCTTTGGATGTTAAAAGTAACAAGATATAAATAATATTATAACAATAAAACATTTATCTGACGACATACGTATATACTTCAAACATATAAATCTTAATTATCCGACAGTATGAACATATTTCTTTATTTTTTCGTTTATTCTTTGTGTCGATAACCAGTCAAATAACTCCTATAGATGATTCAGCTGCAAAGTGCAGTTATTTTTTCGAGAACATTTTACGCATCGTATTAGGTGAAACATCGTTAATTGTATAAATCCATTTCATCACATGTCAGACTTAAAAGAATTTAGATATTTTGCTGATTTTATTAGAAATTACAAGATATATTATATATATTTTTCTGTCAATAAAACCACCTATGAAATTCTTTCAATATGACGAATAGTATATAAACATTACTTCGTAGTAATATAATATATAATTACAAACAAAAAGCCTTTCTTAAGTGTATGAAGAAAATTCTAAAACAAGTGTAGTCGAAATGACAACACATTTTCAAAAATAAAATGTATATTTCACAAAAATGAAACGAATTGAAAAAAGTATAACATTTTTTATAATATATGAGACCTCCTTTATTTTCGATTACTTCAATCATTCTTTTTTCTATAATGTATTAATCCACGAATATAATCTTGTGGTAATTTACATTGGATGCGTCACTAAGAATCTAATGATAGCACACGTATGTTATCTTTTTGTCCAAGCGTGTACGCTCGTCATAATGTGAAAACAAGTATTATAAATTATATACTAAAATGATCACAGGTAACATGCCATTTATATTTTAATTGGAGCAAATGAAGTGGATTGTAAATTTTATATCAAGAATAAACAATCGTTTTCATTCGATGTCCTAAGGTCCTAGAGTCCAAGTAGAAAACAATATGATTTTTCCATAACAAGTTCGAGAGATGGAAAAATAAAAAAGCGTAAAAATGTGCAGTAGCATTTGCATTATTATTCCTTTTCTCATTGTCTCTTCGTTTGGCTTCTTTCCAGACAACGTGTCGTGAAAAGAGTAACTCTGGAAAACTATTTTTTCTTTGCAATTCCATTCATTCGAGTTCGTGAGCAGATATTGTATATTAATTCGACCGTGAATTTACCGTTTACAGACATATTAAAAGCATCATCCAATTAAATAATTCGTGCATGGCGACGCAACGAGGGTTCCATGCACCCTTTTTTTTTTAACTCTGCGCACCCTTTTCCTTCGTCGTGCACGCGTCTACATATACAGACTCATACTATAGATTTTGGTATTACGTGGTAGCTGAAGCGAAACGACAACCTTTACAAAAACACTCAATGCATTATCGGTCCGTAAAATCGAGTGTTTTGCCGTCTGCTTCGCACGGAAAGCATTTGGTATTATGCGTTTTCTCGAAGAAAAAATCTCAGGAAAAGGTTGTATTGACACGACGATAATAACGAGAGAGGGTGTGTCATCAAATGAGATTATTTTTTCTCATTTCACTTCTGCTAACTCTGAGACGAACAAAGATATCATTGTCTGTACTACTAACATAATAAAACAAAAGTTAGAAACAGCAATGCAATATTAATTTACAAGCGTATAAAATAATGTGAACCTGTTTGAATTAATATATTCTTTTAATAGTAAATCTGACATCATATAACACAAGAAACTCAGAAAAAATCATTTAAAATTGGAATGAAAGGTTTCACTGAATATTTTATGAGAATGGAATACATCTTGAATTAGAATAAAATCTCAATGCTGAGAATATTAGATTTTAATTCTACAATGTTACTTCCTTAACGTGAAAATCGATTTAACGCCATTCGAATTCTATTCTCAGAGTTTTCTAGTTAATGGACTAACGCGTTCATTACAATTATTTGTGAGAACTAATTTGCAAATTTTTTACAATTATATAATATCTTATTTTGGAAAAGTATGAAATCAACCTATATTTTATTTTACTTATCCATTTTCTCAACGTCAAGAGATCGGAACTAGCTCGATGATCCTTGAGTGAGTATTAATAAGAGGTTTCAGAGGGTAGAAAGCTATAACGACTCACGGATATCGCATTCTCATCATCACCAGTTAATTATTTTGGATGAGCTTTCGCAGCCCGTCGTTTGTGTTATCTACTACCCCCACGGTGGACGGTGTCAGTGTACGTATATGTATAGGTATGTAATGAGAAAGGATATACGAATATATACAGAGAAGGAAAGGGAGGGTAAAAGGGGAAAAGGGGATGCAGCTGCGAAGGGAACTTGACGCTTTTGTACGTGCCACCGTTGGTAGCTTAAAGTGGCGGGAGGGTATACGATCTACCGTTGGTTCGACCTCTTCGTACTCGCAACCACTCTTACCACTACTCACCATCACCACTTTAGCAGGCCCCTAGTGCATAGTCAGACCAGGGTGGTAGCAAACAAACAAAAGTGCATTAATTAGCCGCAGCTCGGTTGCGTACGAGGAGGTGTGGGAAGCACTCGTTCTCTGTTTCGGTTTTCAAATTCACCCATCTCTCTCTCTTTACCTTCCCACCCTTTTCCAATCTCTCTATTACACACCCCTCACCACTGTCTCTTCTCTTTTTCTATCACTTCGAGGCCAACACATAACTGTATACCATACAAACTTTTTTCTTTTCTTTATATTTCAATTATTCTCTGAATTAAGTAATTTTCGATGATAATAAGTTTTCAATTCGAATAAGTTATTATAAAATAATTTTAAAAAGTTATTTAATAAATCTTTAAAGATTGTTATCAAAGTGAATAATTGTCAGGAAAAAAAAATATATATATATATAAATATACATATATAAATATATAATGCAATTGTAATTAAACTCTATTTTTGAAAGAGATACGACAAGACAGTGCGTGATCGAAGAATGAAGGAAGCGCTTAAATCCAATTAATGGCTCGAAGTACGATGCAATCGACTGTGCAGAGTTAGCCGTCGCGAATGACACGAAAGATGGCGTGAGTCCCTGTGGCCTTTCACCAATCAGCTTTGTCATAATACCACAATATTTGTCCACGAAAATGCAATCAGTCTGGCAAACACATCGGGAAAGTGGACAAGCGTTGGAAAAAAGGGAGATTAATAGATAGAGATAGATCGAGAACGAAAATGAAAAAGAGAAAGAGAGAGAGAGAGAGAGTATATGTGAGAGAGAATGAGAGAAAGAAAGAGGGAGAGGAATGGTGGAGAACGAAAGGTTTGCCAGTAGTAGAATCGATGGAGATGGAAGGATAGAGAAGGAAGAAGAGGGGAGAGAAACGAAAGAGGGTGGTAAACGAGGAGAGTAGCAGCAGCTGCAGCTGCAGCCGATGCAACCGACGATGGGCGTCGGCAGGCAGATGAAAATTGCATTTCGTCGTCACACAAGCGAGCACGCGCGCACACACGGATGCAATCTCTTTCTTTCTTTTTCTCTCTCTCTCTCTCTCTCTCTCTCTCTCACTCTTCCACCTACACTCTAACCCAATCCACTTCCTCTCACTCGTAGGTTTCATTTCCTAGGCCGAACTCACTAGCCACTGCACGTTGGTATTGCTTTTGTTTCTTTTTTTTTGAAGTCTTTTCTTCGTTCCTAGCTAACCACATCACCATCAACGTGGGTTCGTCAACATAGACTTGTCTCGTCGACGAGTATCGACTTTGAAAAATCGGACTACCTAACTAACTAGCAATTTCCTTCTAATTGTAAGCACTTTTTATACCCTTTTTCAACGTATGGCATTCTTCTACTGTAGAATTTCATTGGAATTAGCATTCATGTTAGATAACTTGATATTGTTGATTATTCCTTAACGTATAGTAATCATGATTAAAATGTTTTTGCGATTGTCGCGTTTTTCGTACCGGTAATTATGTCATCTTGAAATTTACGATTAGAAAAATGTAGGTATTAGAAAGTTTTCTCTTGAGTCTTCAGTTTACTTCCAAGAAAATTACTTGTAGCATGGACGTTAGTTGACTTAGTAGATATAAGAAGTTGGAAAACGATACTCTATGTAAACGACTAAAAATTGAGCATTGCTGAAAGATTATGGAGTTTTCCATTTCTTTTTCTCTTTAAGATAATTCATTTTTATAAAGTTTTTATTGCACTATCGTAAAGTACTTATTGCTTTAATGCTTGTGAGAAATAGCTGAAGGTGTTCTAAGTATAGTAAAGAGATGGATGAAAAAAGAAAGAAGCCGGCGTGTAATGGGCAAAAAGACCGAATGAGAAAAAAAGAGAAATGAGATGAAAGAAACGTAGTTTCTAGAAGTAAAAATCAGGAAAAGGCGAGACTTTTCTGTTTACTTTTCATTCACCAGGAAAAGCAGTGCGTTTCTTCGAAGCACATTCTGCCTGTCAGTATTTTGTTTCATTTTTCTGCTCTTCTTTTCTCCTATTTATCTCTTTTTCTATCTTTTTCTCTGTTTCTTTATCTATCTGTTTATATATCTTGTACATTGAATTACGTCACAGTTAGTTCTACCTATTTCTTTCATTATGTTCTTATTTTTTTTTATTTTCTTCCGATGTCGGAATGTTAAAGCTTGTCTGATATTTTGTACTTTCATCGCATTTTTTATGTCATCTTATTGCGCTCTAAACTTGTCCAGGTTTCTATCCTTTGTTCTTCCTTTTTCTACAGTGTTTAATATATAAATATTTAAACCACAACCTTTTTCTCTTTTACGCTACGTTACTGTCGATATGAAGAAGAAGAATATAGATCAGCCATCGGAGTTTTATAGATTACCTATTATATAGGTGTGTTTACGATAATGCATCATGTCAGCATGGTTTTACGTCACTGTGCTTTTATTATTATTCCATGTTTCACACAAGATCGCAAGCTGTATAAAGTCAATATCTATCAATCGTAATGACAGACCTTGTATATCGAACGTGAGTACATTACCATCTTTTATCTGATTTATAAAACGGATTTGCGAAAGAAGGATTATTATCAACGCGCAGAACGATTAAACTACGCATTCAAAATCGTTCTATAGTTAAATTATTACATCGCACTTTACCGGGATATCCTTTGATCACGTAATTGCTTTGAACGCACATAAATTTCACGAATGAATCATTTGAAGGCATTCTTGCGCGACGGCAACACCGTGGCACCATTATTTCGTTATTTATCGACAATCCTATAAACGCTATGATTCTGAGTTATTTTCGTAATTCGATAACATAATCGCATATGTTGAATATATGATGTAATATGATTCGAAATGCCAAACAACAGAGATGGATAATACAGTCACAAGTTGATCTAAATTGAATTGCTTAGCTATTATATATTCTTGTCTCAAATAATATTCTAATACTGTATTATGCTTACATGGACTTCTGGGTATCTAATGTGTAAATTAATATAGGTATTATACATGTAATTAATATCGATATTAAGAATATTAAATAATGTTTGAACTTGAAT
This sequence comes from Vespa velutina, assembly GCF_912470025.1. Lineage (NCBI taxonomy): Eukaryota > Metazoa > Arthropoda > Insecta > Hymenoptera > Vespidae > Vespa > Vespa velutina. The sequence goes on from NC_062196.1 coordinate 2,079,482, forward strand.
ATTACTTTTTATTTTAATCTTACAACTTTCTAAGTATTTATATTTATTAAAATTGTTATTGCAGTACTAAAGTTAAATAAATTTTTTTTAATAAATCCTACTTTGAAATATAAAATGGAATAAGATTCGTATGTTATGAAATATATGTTTTATGCACATATACATCAAATCAGCATTCAAATGTTTTTTACATAAAATAATATTGAATAGATATCGTCATAACGAGAAGGGTAAGTCGAAAGAGTAGGTATCCACAAAATAGCTGGTATTTTGAAATTGCAAAGAATGACGTGATACAGATAAAGGGAAAAGCCAAAGGTAGAGATCTATCTGGGGAGCACACGCTTCCACGCTTTATCTTCTTCTTATAAATGAAACACGTTATTTATTATCCAATAAAGAGACACTCCTGGCATGCGGCACCCCGGCGAGTACTTTACAGGGTAGCATCGGCTGACGTGTAAATATCGAGGTTTCTATGTGGTTCTCTCTCCTGAGACCGGCCTGGACTGGCTTGTTCTCGGTTCATCTTTTACTCTTGATTTCAACAAACTCATGTAGAACCAATTCTTTCAAAGTATGTATCTTAAAACGAACGAAAAATCTTAAAAAGAATTTACGATGAATTGAACAAAATGAAATTGAAATTAACGTTAAGTACACGAAGAAAATTAAACTTATCTCCTTCAAACTTTTGTAAGATCTTTAATATTATTTTTTAGCAGATAATAGTAGCCATACTTAAAAAAAAAAAAAAACTAGCAATTAACCACAGGTGTTATTATTTTTTCTTTGTTAGTATTACCTGTTCGCGAGTAAAAAATGCGATACAGAAATTTGATAGATCTTATGATCCAGCAAATTGCATAGTTGGAATGTTCGACACAATAGCTTTAAAAGTTCGTTGCCCTTTACCTGTTTGAATAGTACATGAATTTGGAGAATGGCAACTTTCAAAATGTTCAATATTTAGGAAGTAACTCGAAGAATAGCACATCGATTATTAACCGTGAATCAGGAAAACACGGAATGACAACCATTAATAATAGCTTACTTTATAATCAACTAAATAAAACCATATGAAAATTTTAGCTTCTTAAAGAGGGTCTTTCAAAAACATCGGGTAAATACTTCGCGTATTCTCTATCTTTGGCCAATTCTCCCCTTCTTTCACCCTCTCCCTCTTAACTTCATAGTACAAGCTTGAAGTATGTCTCGAAAGACCTCAACCTTCTCGTCTTTCGACCAAGCGTTTTCATCGTGAAACGCTCACCTTACTCCTAACCATCTTTTCTTCCCTTATTCACTTCTCTTGACTTTCTCTTTTTCATACACACGCACACATACACACACACGCGCGCGCGCGCGCATACACACACTCATTCAAACATATTTGCACGCTCGTTCACTTTCTTGCTACCCGAAAACTTTTAACTGAGTTTCGAGACCTGCAGCCGATAGATTTTTCTCCTAACTCGATCTCGAGTTTGGTCTCGCAAGCGTGAGACGCATCGCGTAGTTCTACTCCTCCTTCTTTTACTTCTTTTTTCCTACTCTCTTTAGCGTTCTTCTTCTCGAGGGAGATGCTTGTAGGAACTCGCCTTGCTATCGCTTTCGAGAGACTTTTGATAGCGTCGCTGATATAAGAGAGGAAGTAGATATAGATACGTACGTGAATGTATTTTTAAGATCCGTTGAACTTTTAGAAAAAGGTCGATGAAGAAGATATTTGACAAACAATCATTTGAAAGAATCCAAATTCTATCTCATTTTTGTTGCTTTTCATCTGACAAATTTTCAAGTACTATTTATTCTTGTTAGTTCGTATGTATTACACGAAACGTCTATAACTTACAAACAACTTAAAAATATTTAGCGTCTTTGAAACAAGATTAATTTACAAAATTAACCTTTTACATTGTCACATTTTAATGAGTTTTTGCATCTTTCTAGATCTCTAGATCCAGAAATATGTCATTTCCTTTTTCTCTTTTTCCTTTTCTCTCTCTTTCTTGTCTTAACACTACTCGCGCCTGTTTTTAATGCTTTAAATGAATGTGACTTATTCTCGTCGAAAGAATTGCATTCTTCGCAAAGAACCCTTCTTTCAAGGAACGCTAACTTGAGAGAAAAGGAACGAATGAGAAATCGTTCGAGGAATTTCAGGACAAAAGGAGTTGAATGCTGTCACAACGCAAAGAGTATTTGCTTTTTAAAACACCGTAAGAGTTCTCAAGGAATTCGATAAGCTTTCCTCACCACACCGATTCTCGCATCTTTCACGCATTGCAATTTTCCCGTCAGGACTTTGGAATTTTGCAGCTCTGTGGAATGTAATCTGTAGTTACAAAAGCCTTAGAGAAATACCTTGATCTTACTTATAACATTGAAGAAAGATTACCTCTTTCGATTTTAAAGTATTGAATACCAGGCGAAATTTGTAGATATTGTTATTGTATAAAATTTTTAATTTAACTCTTATTACCAATTTACGATTATTTTAATAAATTTCGACATTGCATTTAAACATTTTAATTATCAGATAATAATAACGAGTTAAATATTTTTTTAATCCATAACTAACATGCATTCGAACAACATCGATTTTCATTTGGAAACAACACGTTCTAATACACTATCATTGATATCATCGATCATGAATCTAACACGTTTTGTTTTTCATCGAAAAAATATACCGATCCATTGGAACTGTAGTGTACATCATAACGAAGGATTATATATTCATCGTATATAGTCCCCGTGTAAACTCACGCTTGCAATCAAGCGAACCCAGCGAGTGCGAATCGTTGTAACGTAAATACAAAGCATTCGTTATACATAATTAATGAACGCGCATCGTCACTATCGTTTTGCGAATACGATACCCGACGATTTTCATTGATGAGCAAGAGAAAAAGAGAAAGACAAAAAGTGAGATATAGAGAGATAGATAGGTAGATAGAGATAGAGAGAGAGAGAGAGAGAGAGAGAGAGAGGAAGAAAAAGAGAGGAAGAGAGAGAGTGCGAGAGAGAGTCAGAGAGATAGGTAAAAGATTAACATTGATCAACGTCTAACAAAGGACATATGTGGCAATTTGTCATTGTACAAAATTTTCACATATTTTATCATCTATCAACGAGGCAGACATTCAACGTTCGCATAGCCAATAACTTTTCGTGCTTGCAATAATGTCAATTTGTCCCTCGTGGCGATACGTCACGAACGAAATGGGATCGCCCCTTTCACACTCTGGAGATATGAACGGTATAGCCGCACGATGCTCTTGAAAAAGATATTTTAACAAAAATGCAATGAAAAGAGCTGATAGATAAAGTCGACACCTCTTTCTCTTTTTCCATCGTTGATTCTGCACTTTTTGGTGGAATTCCTTGATGGAATTCATTATTGCAGTTAAAGCGATAGCATGAGGTTTTATAAAAACGTAATTTCATTGAAATGCTTCTAACTGTTCTTAATGAAGTATTTTTATTAGTCTACTTTATTCGTAGATTATATTTACAAATGGGTGAATCTAAACATCCATTATTATAATAAAATAACGAATGGTTTAATCTTTTATTTAACCTTCCATAACCTTTCATTCTTCTTCTTATGTTATAATATTATATTTGTACGAATCGATTTTTCGTATTATTTTAAGTCAAAGACGAGATTCAATTATCGAAGCTCTACTGTCCTAAATTCTTTATTTATTTATAAAATAAACGTCGGAATTTCTAATAGATTATTTAATATTTTCATTTCCTTTCCACTAATTCTCAAAGAGTCTTCTGCATCGTTATTTCAAGCACATTTTACTAGTATTTTCACATAATAAATGAATTTGTTATCTGTGGGCTAGTTTCTCTATATCCAATTATTCTGTGTGTTTCGTCTCGTTATCAATCCCACTAGTCTCACAATTGAGAATTCTCGTTCAATTGAAACACTATAGTGAACATCCGACAGCTTATCACAAATAGACGGACGTTGTTCTGTCGAGGATAGTTTCGCTATCTCCTATCGCTTCCTAGTATTAACAAAGGACGATCGAGTTTCGATCATCATGATAAGAAAATCCTGTATTCGCGGATTACACGAATTGGCAAGCGTGCTCTTTCGGGTACACATTTCACGAGATGACGAAAACAATTATTCCCATTATCAAAAGTACAATTTCTATTGAACAACAAAAATCATCAGAAAGTTAGATTATAGATTTGACAGAGACTAATTTATTTGCATGATTTTTATCTTTTGTTAATTTTGTTCACCAAAACGTGATGTACAAATAATCATACTTTATAAAAGAAGATTTCTTTGTTGGATCATAAAATTATCATTAAAATCAACTTCTCGCATCGATCATCACTAAAGCAGAATATAACATTGCTATTGTCCGATAATTGCGACATAAAAGTAGTACAATTGTTTGTTTAGCGCCGCGGTTTAGCGGTCTACTGTAATACGATTAGTAATCGGATTACAAGCTAGCTCGTTCGTGTTACTACAGTCATTACGAGCTGACGCTACTGCAATGGCGGCCATTCTAGTCTCGTTGTCGCACGTTTTGGCATTCGAGAGAGTGGCTAATATTTGCATATAATTAAGTTTACAATCGAAACTTTCCTAACAAGGGCAGTTCCAAAGTTCCAAGAGAACGAAGCCAACGAAATGTCGACAGCTTTTAATATCAAAATCTTTCCTTGTACTTATTTTTCGTAATAAAATTTGATTTTCTTAATTTGAATTTCTTATTTTTCCTCCATTAATTGAGATTATAATAAAAGCTACATATTCATTTGATAATATAAATAAATTTGATTTTTCATGTTTGTAGGTTATGGCCAACTTACGCGAGCGCTCACAATAATCTTGGGACGTTGACGGTAGGCGATCAAGCGGAGCAACATTTTCTGGCTGCAATCCATGCCCAACCTGGTCACGTCAATGCGCACTACAATTTAGGACAATTGTACAGGTCAGTGATGGGTAAATAAAACGTTTCTCTTTCTGTCTTTGTCTGTCTGTATCTCTCTCTCTCTCTCTCTCTCTCTCTCTCTCTCTCTCTCCCTCTCTCTTTCTCTTTTGTACTTTGTGTCGCTCTCATTTTTTGTGACATTTCAATTTCGAATATTATCCGCCGCGATGGAGCCAATCATAAATCGTATAACAGATTTCATTCTCGATTGCATATAGTATCAAATACGTAAATCAACAAGATACAAAATGCTTCTACGAGGTATACCATAACGAACTGTTCATTAAGGAATATATAGCACTTATTTTTAATAGTAAATTTACACAAGGCGATAACTCCAAAGCTACGGCCAAAATTAAAGTTTAATTAACGCTCTCTGCTAGATAAATTAAAGTTTAATTAATGGCGCTAGGAGAACACCCCCGCGAGTGTAAATCAGTAACCCCATGCATCGCAAAATTATCTTCTAGTACCCGTATGCCGTGGAAAAATATTCTGCATGGGATATTGCTCTTTACCTATATTTCGTTATTCTCTTATTTTCTTTTTTCTTTCCATTATTTTTTTGTAAATAGAATTTTCATCAGAGAACTCATACCATGTATTACCGCACCGATAATATTTTCTCGCGGCTTAGTTTAACTTGTGCATGTAAAGAAAATTTAAAATAAAACCATCACTACCACAAAAATATCTATTCTCTTAGAATTCGCTTGATATATCGGTTTTATAGATCAATGTAGAGATACTAGGGAAAGTATTAACGAGGAGATTCTTTCCCGTAATTTTTTTTTTATATCAACTCTTTTATAATATATGAAAGTATTTGTTCCGAAATAAAGTTTTTGAACCTTTATATTCTTCAACGACTCATCGATTCACCTTTCACTATATTGACGCTTGTGCAATGAGTATAAACGGTAAAGAATGCAATTATCGATTGTCACTCCTGCTGTTGTCATTCACGATCATTACGAAGCCTTTTACGAAGCGTCAAGTCAATTACTGCGAAGCGCACGACTATAATTCGTTCGAACGTATGTTGCGAAATTGCCTGCAACCTATACTAAAACGCATAAAGCTTACAAGCCCAATCAATCCATTGACTGTTTTAATGTCCACCACTCTCCATTAATCTGTGTATGTCGAAATTCGCGATATAGTTACGATTTAATTTTATTGTTAGTCATTTTTTAAATACCTAATTTTACATGATTAATTATTATAACGACTACTTGCTAGAAACTAAATGATCAATAAATTTACATTACAAAAATTCAATGATATTTAGCTATCTTTGTAAGTGTTTACGTGAGTAAACATCTATGTAGTTTACATTGAGTTGTTTTTATAATTTTGCTTAAGTATAACGTGTAAAAATGTTTCTTAGTAAAACTATTCTTAGGAAAAATACAACAGAGTGAATTAAGAATGCGTGTGATTTCAAGTAACTTATAAAAATAAACGTAAATCTTTTTACGTTATAGCCGTAATAATAAGATTTATATATTCTTAATTATCAAATTTATATGATTTTCACAACAGATCATTAAAAATGTTACGAATAGGAAGACGAATAGGACGGAGGAGTGCATCAAGATGTTGCAGAAGTGCGTATCATTAGATCCAGCTTATATTCCAGCATACCTCGTCCTCGCGAGATTAGCAACCGGTCCCGCAACGGGAGTTCTTCTAAGGCACGTCGTTCGTTTGCAACCTCGAAGTCCGGATCATCTCGCGGAGTATGCTACATGGTTATATCAAAACGGTGAGTAACCTGTCTCGCACATTACATAAGTGAGCGATGAGAACTAACAATGAAGGTTAGAGAAATAGTAATTGTAAGAGAAAGAGAAATAGCAAGATAGAGAGAGAAAGAGAGAGAAAGAGAGGGAAAGAGAGAGAGAAATAAATAGATATATAGAGATATATAGACAGAGAGGGGTGAGAAAGGACATGAAAGAGTCTTTATGTTACCATCCCCAGAGCCGAAAGTTCACCGCGTAAGTGACTTGACGATATTACAGCTCGACATTAGTAGTCCAAGAGTAGTAACAGTAGCAGCATTGAGAACCGAGCAGTGAGTTTTCCCGACGAGTTTAGTATGGCACGAAACTTCATGCCAAATCGCCTCTTCGCGTCTCTTTTCCAGGAAAATGGCTACCCTCTCTGAAGTACTATCTCAAGGGCATGGAGGTCTCACCATCGCATAGATCGTCGCTCGTAGGTACAGCGAGGATTCTTAGGTCGAGAGGTCAATGGCCGAGAGTGCATCAACTCATAACCAGGTGAGTCTTATTTTTTCTTTTATATTTTCGAAGCTGCGTTTATAAATATAACATTTGTTCGATTCGGCTATACTCGTAATATCAGTCGCTTGTTGAAAAAGTTAAAGAAAAAAAGAAAAGAGAGAGAGAATGGGATTAATGAGCATACGATGAATTTGGATTTTTTAAACCTACTGAAAGTCGTGAGCATGCAATTTTGATATTAGTCCGATGAAATGGTCATAATAAAAGAGATAATGAATTTTTAACTGATACTATCTTGCCGTCCTCTCTTAATACACGTAGGAACTGTTCGTGTTTCCAATATTACGCTTATAATTAGAACAACAAAAACGTAGAAAAATTTGTTGAATATTTATGACTTATATTTTTTTCTGAATTGATAATTAATTCGTTTAAATAAGGGTTGTTAAATTAGAGAAGGAAAAATGTCGGTGCAGTTTTGTTGAAAAATAATCCCAGTCATTCAATATAACGGTGATCCATTTTTCGTTGAAAACTAAACGTAAACTTTTCGGGCACGCATTTCCATACGACTTTCGTCGTTCAGCACACTTAACTCAAGCGTTTACTGGCTGGAATGGCTTTCCAGTGTTTTTTCTCGATCTCGCGATTACGACTTTCTCTCTCGCATTCGTACGCAGCATTGTAATCCTCTCTCTTTGCCCAAAGTTCTGCAAATAACGTCTATAAAACGCGGACGGTAAATTTACCAGCGAGAATTCGCGTTGTTTTCGCAGCCGGTGTTTTCTCGTTCGATGTCATGTCCGAGTACGTACGAATTTAGCAAGGAAGATCACTCGAGAACCTAAGAGTAGTAGATGTACATAGGCGTGGTCAAAGCTTTAGAAAAGAGCTCTAAAAAACTCAGTTAAAGTGTTAGTGATGTTACTCATAAAACCAATGACAATGTAGAGAAGGCTCGACGAATCTTTCAATATGGGTCAATTGACAAATATTTCGATCCCTTTCGCATTTCCAATATAAATACGAATCAAACCATTTGACGGCATAACTTCGATATTGGGGAACGAAGAAGATGCGAAAAATCCGTTGAATGGACCTGATTTTTCCGAGATTTTATTTTTTCTATATTCTCTTCTACAAAATGGTTACGTTAAGCAATCATAAAATATTTCATGTGTGTGTGTGTGTGTGTGTGTATGAACATACAGATATCTATAGATATCTATAGACATATATACATATATATATATATATATATATATATATATATATATATATATATATATATATATACATGTAAATATTTCAAATCTCCCTACATATTTCCAAACATTTCATTATGGTAGTCCCATACTATTTCTTCAGTCCGAATCCGTGAATTATTCATCGTACGAATTGTTCCGTAAAAGAAATGTAGAACTCACGGAGAACGTTTAGCTCGTAACTCACCATTCTGCGAGATACAAATCATATTCCAACGTAACGCCGTAGTGAATTATATTCGTAGGCAATATGACACGTGCTACGATCGATAGGGTGCGTGCTCATGTTCGCGTTTACATGTGCGCACACGCGACAAGAAAATGACACAATAATCGTAATCGCATTACAACGATCTCTTCTTTTTTTGTCCCACAATGTAAGTACATTCTATAATCGAAAAAAAAAAACAATTCTATCACTATAGCTATAGCTTTTATAAATCTTTTTACTGCCTTGTCCACTTTTCTTGATTAATTTGTAAAATATTGAAAATTGACCTCGTATCGTTGTTTTTCCTTCTCTCGATCAAGATCGTAAGGATTTGAAACAAACCATTTATTTGAAATGAATATTAAAAATGAACTACTATTTGACTGGCACTTAATAAAACCTATTTTTGGTATAGATTTTTTCAAATCTACATATTGTATATTCAAAGACGATTTTACTATCAACTTTTCAACACCGAATAACGCTTGCATTAATTTTATATATTGTACTTAAATTTTGACGAACAAATTCACGTTGATTATTATTTAGTAAAACATTAGCAATGATTTGAAGATATTGTATGATATTGTGGATAAGTAGGTTCCAGAGCTAACTAGTCGTGTATATGTGTGTGCGATATGCCGATCAATGGATGAACAAATAGACGGAAGATTCCAGAGTAGTGTGTGTATGTATATGTGTCATATGTGAGGTAAGCCGATCGATAATGAATAAAGAAATGGAACAGACTAATGAATAGACTAATTAGTTGTGTGCATGTATGCACAAGGTGCGTATGATTATGGAAAGAAAAGAGCTTGAGATATTGAGAGAGAGAATAATAAAAGGCAGCGGGAGTGAATGGGCAATAGAATCTTGATTCGTGGTCTTGAACGAAACAACGTATCAGCGAAACAGCGATAACGTTCAGCGAGTGACGTACCAGTAAAACAAGCGAGAGCAACCAACAAATAGCATAACAGCAAAACGAACCGGGTCAGTGAACAGCATGTCATATTGTTTCTTTTATACTTTTACATTTATTAAATATATTCTAAAATATTTAACTAGTAATCGAGCATAACGTTGTTTTCCTCAGTATTGCGCTTGCTTATCAGTGAGGTACATATTAATGTGTCATCAATTTCTAGCAAGATTAATAATATTTTTCCCTTGTAATTAAATGTTTCCATTATAATCTGACATAAAATATTGGATTTATCTACATCGATTATTATCATTTGTAAAAAGCAATGTTTGGATTTACATAAATTAAAACGAAAATTTATATCCCTTATGTTATTTCTTATTAAATTCAAACGGGACATTTCCTCTGGGCCAATCATTTACAACAGCTTCCGTCATCGTGTGAAAAATAAAGATTAAATTTATGTGATTTTGTATTAATATATATTTATACTGTTTTGGATAAACGCAGGCATATTTGATAAATTTTCGAAAAATATGCGGGAATGAAGAAAAAATTTATTTCATAGTATAAGGTCATAGCATAGGAATAAAGAGAGAAGTACTTTTATAAAAAATATTTAACATCGTTCGTAGTAGTATTATTTGAAAAGAGGAAAAAGGTGCAAAAATTGGATCGGTGGTTTTCGTGTAAGAAGCTATAAGTGATCAGAAAAAATAATTTTTTCACTCGTTGACGAAATTCTTTCTGTTACATAAACGTTAGTAATGGGCTTTTATCTCGATGATAGAGGAAAACAGAGAATAAAAGGATTTGTTTAATATTAAACATTTTTCCATTAAAACTTTTAGCACTTATTATATCATATATATTTATAAATACATATACATCTCCATTAAAATATGTCAACGTAAAGCAATATACAAGCAGATATCTGTAGTTATATATATGTACTGTTAGAATAATACCGTTATATGACATACCATGGGTTAGTTGACAAATTCCAATACGTCGTATATATGCGTACTATTTTAATCAAAAGCAATAAAATATAAAAATTTTCCGAATAGATATACTGACTGTACAAAAAATTGTTCTCTGAAATGTAGTATAGTTATGAAAAAAACTCGTTTCCCTTGTCTCTTGTTTAAAAAGGCAATGGATCGAGGTGACCGTCCCTCGACCTCAATCATTTCCATTGAGATATTCGAGTACTAAAAAACATACAAAAAAGAAAGAAAAAAAAACAAAAATGATAAAGCTTTTTGGTTCATGTCCAACGAATATTGCAGAATCTGTATCGGTCAAACATTAAGCACGTTACTGCGTTATCACGGTGGTCCGGAAGTAATACGCTCATACGTTATTTCCTCTCTCATCTTTCAAAGAGATGACGGTGAACAGAGGCAACTGATTGATGAAGGTTGAAAGCTAGCAGACCTTTTGATCGTTACAGGTAAATCTCACATTCTATGTATTTGCAAAACCATTCATACATATATGTATCTATCATTATTTCTCTCTCTTTTTGTCTGTCTCTATCATTCATAATTTTCCCATCAGTTCAATGTACTCTACATCTCTTACCGAAATAACACTTAAATGATATACTTACCGCAAAACGAATAATTGACAAATTTGTGTGGAAAAAAATTTTTCGTCGCTCATTTAACTTGTGTCTATCTCATTGAAACAGTCAGCTTTTTTTTGAAACAATCGATATCGCTGTTGAATTCACACTTCTTTTATATTTTTTCTTTTTTTCTTTGTGTATGTGCATGTCATTCTCTTTGATCGTATTAGTTGACGAGAGAAAAAATAGAATACTTCGTTGGAATGAATTTTCGGCGAAACTATTTTTCCAGCTCTTGCCTCACACATTTACAGATTACAAATACACATACGGACGTAACCACATTCACACACATCGTGGCAACTCGAAATTTTACCATATTCGATACGAAGTGTCGATCGAGAAATGGTAAATATTCGCAAGTTAGCTACGTTCCATGCATTTCATTTTGGAACGAACAACATAAATCCGAAAAAAGATTCAACATCCGTGAAATAATGTCACGATACGGCGATAACGTTGTCGTTGTTGCATTAAGCGCTCGGCGCGGCGATAAATCGAAAATTTACCGCCGGCCGCCGAATGCGTATCTGTTTTCAACGGGACACTATCGCGTTCGCTTCTGTGACACTGCCAACACCGACGCTATTTTTAAGCTCTATAGCAGGAGCTAGTCGTCACGTGGAAAAATGTCAACGATAGTCTTGCACTATTATTAGAGAGTGAAAATCGTTCGAGATCGATGATATCGATCCTGATAGCTATCGATAACGATACCGACCCTTGTGTCGAGAGATTTGAGAGTGTTTTGGGACCAGGTGATATCTCCTACGGGAAATACAAAAAGGACATACCGCAGTTAGCCATACTTTTAAATCAAGTTCGTCGCTATCGTTTTCACACGTTCGATGCGATATTACGACGAGAGGCGTTTCCACTCTCATCCTCTCTATCTTTCTCTCTTTCTATCGGCCGAAGTGGTCTTTATCTTCCAACGTAAATGGCGATTTTATAATTCATGGAGTACCGTGTTTCATCCGGTCTATCGGTGAGCCACCATATGGCCGATATCACTGGTTGAAGTTGTGCGTGTTACCACTTCGTTATAACCACTCTTGCGTCGAGTCTGGACTTTGTTTCATTGCCGAATTCATTGCAACGAACATCAAAACGCGATCGTAAGACCATCATTGTCACAATCTAAACTACTTTCCTTGACCATATTACAAATATAATTGCCGGTCGTTCAAACTTTTATACGATAATTCAATCGGATTATCGTTCGAAGAATCTTTAAGGCTTCTTTTTTGCTTCATTTCTTCCATTGTGATCTAAGTTTATTTATGAACAATGCCATTAAAAATCATTATAATTATCAACACTACCTTTATTATCTTTATATAATTATTATATTGATCATTTATAATTCTAAGAAAGATTTATTTCCTTTCTTTATTAATGACGATTTTTCCTTCTTCAGAATTTCTTGAAGCTCCTTTAACGAGCAAGGAAATCGCAGACGAGAAATGAAAAATAAAAACTTATATATGTTACATCGTCGAACGATTGATTGCGAGGCTTGAAATCATTCTATTGTGAATGTTGCAGGACGATCTTAAACGGGTTTGTGTAAATGAAATAGTCCGACTCGAACGATCTAAATTACACGACTGACTGAATCTTTCGAGGGGGTTGCTTTCGTCCTTTACTTTTTATGTTTTCTCTTACGTATCCAACTATTATCAAATAACGGAATGGTTAAGAATGACAAATTATAAAGATTATCTGTTTATAACAAATTATGCTTATGAACGTTTACTACACTAAAAAGTAATGTGGAAAAAGAAACGAAATATTTTCTAATGTATTTTAGTCATCTAATATTTTCGTTGCAATGAATCATTCAAACGATATGAAAACGCATTTACGACAGTTACATACGATAGAATAAATGGCAGTTATGAAAATTACGTGCAAAAGGTACGCGGGAAACTAAACGTTTTTTGATGAGAATTGAATGCTCGGGAAAGAAGACAGTTGAATAGAAAGAGGTAAATTCTGCGCATGTGGAAGCACGTCGATTCTCTTGCAAATAAAAAACAAATGAGAGAGGAAAAAAGAAGAAAACAAAATATAGGTACTTTTTATTAAATGGAAAACTTAAGCTTGCACGAAAGTTAAGTTCTAAAATTATAAGAAAATAGCTATTTGACATTAACATCATTAAAATCACAATTGTAGTAATATTAATAGCGTATACTCGCTTTCTCGATCTAATCTGACTATTTAATGACAAACGCGGAGAGAATCGTGCATCGAATAACGTAAACTATTACGTATTTGCATCCATTCGTATCACATATATCGGATAATATGTAATTTAAATTCAAAGCTAATCATGAAAATTATTGACCATTGAACACTCTGTCAATGGTGATGGTATGATTCATAAACGACTAAAGTTAGTTTGTAATCGAGCGTTTAATCGCTCTTTCATCTTCTCCTCCGAAACAAACTAATCGAATGTAATGCTTTTCGTGTCAAAGCGCTGACTCTATTGCGCTATTATACTACTATTCGTGTTTAATAAAGGCGATATAATCGATAATCATTTGACGAACTCTCTGTTGAAAGTTTAACCCCCGAAAAGCACGTATGTGAAAGGTGTTATGAGGAAAAACAGAGAGAAAGAGAGAAGAGGGATGATTGGACCGGGAATTAATGAGCTATGAATTCTTCTTTCGGTGAATGATCATACTAGGGAGGGTAGGAAAATCGATCGATCCGTATAAAGGACGAACAAAGAGAAGATGGTAAGCATCATCGGAAAGTCACGGGTCAAACATATCGAAGGGGTGAAGAATCGTGTGCCTTTGCCTTCTCAGCAACCCCTATAACCCCTACGACAAGCGTCGACCTACTCTCCAGATGCAAACACCCCGTTCAGCCTCTTCTCCATCACGTAAATATGATATTCTCGCGTGCGCATGTGCGAAAGAGAGATAATCTATGGTAGGGAACCGTGAATAAATTTGCCCACAAAGTAACGCATAAAAAGGGTATGTTCCTTACGAATTTGTTTTATAAGAGCATACTCGGATGGATAGTCAGTGATGAATTTATTTCAAGTCGGACAAGAAGAAATTTTCTTTTTCTTTTTTTAGGCTTAGGTTTTGATTATGAAAATGATGACTTGGTTTAATGATCTAATAGACAGACTTTATCCCTTTCTTTTTGCTGTTGGTTTCTTTTTTTCTAGAAACAATGAAATATTATCATATGATAGATATTTCTAGACAAGATAATTGTGTATGAGGCGTAAATTATTTATTTTTGAATAATACATTTGTTCATCGTCGAATCGATAATATAATTGTGTTTCAGATGGCACCTAATGTTACGAGCAAAAAGGGGTGGCTTAATATATCGAGGTGATCTTTATATTCGCGCGTGGCAACTTCAGAGTGAATCTCGTCAAAGAGCTCATCAACACCAACGAAATCTTTGTCTATCGGTAAGTTCGATTTTTCACTTTATTAATATTAATAAGTTTAATATTAATAAGATGAAATATAAAATTATTAGATTGATATTCGACTGACTTTATATGAATAATATAAAACGAGAATGAGATATATATTTTCAATATAAAAAATGCAAGAAGAGAAAAGAGACATAAAAAGAGAGAGAGAGAGAGAGAGAGAGAGAGAGAGAGAGAGAGAGAGAGAGAGAGAGAGAGAGAGTACTTCTCGCTCTAGATGAATTGCATGTGATTATGTGCGTATGGGCACTCAAAAGCACGGCAAATAATAAATTTTAATAATGTATCGATAACGACAGGCACGATAGTGTAACAGGCACGAAGGTTGTGCCAATGCGAATTGAGAAACGGACAAAAGAGGGTCACAATTTTACGACCATAATAAATATATAGACACGTAATATAATAGATACCAACTTTACTATGCGACATTTCAATAAACTTTTATCGTTGGTCTTTTTCCTTTTTCCGATCTCTTTCTACAAATTTATCATCATCCGGAAATCCTTTATTCGAGTGTCTCAAATAAACAAATCGAATTATTAGCCACAATCGAATGAATTTCGAGCGATTTTTTTTGTTGTTCTAGTTCTTTTTATTTTCTGCGTTTAAGATTTAATCAGTATCTTCGTTTCCGATTAGCAATTGTGAATGTCTTTTTGTTATTCGATAATAATGTTTTTACAAGTATGTCATGTTAAGATTATTAAAATAAAATTTTCGTAAATAAATAATATATATATATATATATATATATATATATATTTATGTATATATATATATATATATATATATATATATATGTATGTATATATATGTACACTGTCATAGAAGCTTTATTTAATTCAGCAAATTTCTTCTCGATAAAAATTCCTCAACCGCTATCAATCATTTATCTCTCACGAAAAACTACCAAAGTACGATTAATTTGAGAGGATCTTGTCTTTCCTCTACTGGAAAGCTTTGGTATGTATCGACATAGTGGTATCTTTGACCATTTCCCTAGCGCGTTTCCCCTTTAAAAGATTAATTAAACTTCCCTGGTCACGTAGTATCGCTATAATTTCGATCGAATGAATTCAGCTTTCTATCGAGTCGTTTGCTCTCTCTTTTCTCTCTCTCTCTCTCTCTCTCTCTCTCTCTATCTATCTATCTATCTTTCTCCCCTCCTTCTTTCACTAGTTTTCTTCTCACGGGATGGAGAAAAAACCCGAGCACGATTCGTTCCAGTCATTAAAGATTCAACTCGTAAAAACTTACGCAATTCAGATCGTAGCGTTTCTTCCTTCCTTCCTTCCTTCGTTTCTTTTACAAGCTCTATTTTCTCTTTTCCTCAATTTTCTTTTTCGTCTTCGACAAAGTTAGCCCTTATAATTATTGCAAATTCGTTCGACTTGTGTCAAGTAGAACGAGTTTGGAAAATAGGCCAGGAAAGACTACGATAATGACTGTTACAAGAAAAACTTATTAGGAGTTCTATCTTTTCTCGTACTCGCAATCGTATTCAACATTTATTATTTTTATATAGCTGAATTTATGGAAATGGCTTTTATATACTGAGTAAAATCTACCAATTAGATAAATTTGCAATAATTAGATTTTAAATAACGTTCATACAAGTTCCAAATCTTGTTACTATTACATTTTTTAATTTAAGTTCAAAGATTCTACGAAACTTAAAATTAGAAGATCAATTCATGATGACGGTATATTTAAGTCAAATTATCCTCTGTCGTAGGAGGAGAATTGCTCAACGCCTCGTGTCGCGAGCGTGTCGGTGCAGTTGGAACAAGACAGCAACAAGTCCGAACAATTGGAAAGGGCACCTCGTTGCAGTGTACGGACCTGTCGCCAAGCGAGAAAGGGAAAATCTCGTGTGACAGCACCAGCACTTTTGGTTCAAAATCTTCTTGAGACACTTTAGTCACGGTTTTTATTGTCGAACGAATGTCTTACGATTGAACGTGATGCTTCTACGATACTCGGAAGAAGAAGAAATGAAAGAAGCGGGAAAAGAAAAAGAAAAAGAAAAAGAAGAGAAGAATCTTCAGCGCGAGTGTTTATCCGCTCTCGGTGAACGTTGCGACCCGCGATTTCGTGAGTGGTATGAAACTGTTTTATAGTTGTACGTTAAGAAGAAAGAAAGAAAGAAAGGAAGAAAGAAAGGAAGAAAGAAAGAAAGAAAGAAAGAAAGAAAGAAAAAAAAAAGAAATATAGCAAAGAAAACGCGTTTCAACGTCTCTTATCGTTTTTACGTCTTCTACGTGTTTTATCTGTGGTGTTTTTTATCTGTCAATCAAGAGAGGACACTGGCCCAGACTCTTCGAATGGAACTTTGTGAGCTTAGACCAAAGGATGAGAGATAGGTAAAAAAAAGTCTAAAAGAAGAAAATAGAGGGAGAAGGAGAGAGAGCGCGTGAAAGGGAAGAGCAGAGAGGGAGAAAGAAAAAAGTTTTTCGTTTTGTGTGATTATTTGACAATACGATGCTATACAAAATTCTTATAAAGTCCGAAACTGTAAAATTAATTTTTATCAACGATCCAAAGAGATCGTGTTGCTACGACGACAATTAATCCTTCCGGTATCTTAGTTGTAAACGCAAGAAACTTCACAAGTTCGCGTTTGGATGAAACGAGTTCAATAATTATAATTTATTATTTACATTATATATAATAAATAATTACAAATTTTAATATTTTACTTTTTTCGTTTATTTTAATTTATGAATTACCATATAAATTCAAACAAAGCATTTTATAAATTTTTTATAAACTGTTTGTAGTCGATCGATCGTAATACGTCAAACTAATACTTTCTATATATTACAGCGATCGACTTTGAGGATGAGATTAAGTATAGAGAGAAAAAAAAAAGAGAAAAAAGAAACGAAATAGAAATTAAATGCATTTGTATTTGATTTCTTTTCTCAACAAAACCTTATCAATTCAATGAGAACAGGAGGAACTTAGCCGCTCTTTCCTAAAGCGAAACTCGTTTCTACGAACAATAAAGTCGATCTCCCTCGACGAGAAACGCGAAAAAGGATCCGCCAAGAGATATCACGTAATTGTAAATATCATTATCTACTTTCTTCTTTTTTCTTATTCTCTCTCTTTCTCTCTCTCTCTCTATTTCTCTTTCTCTCTTTCTTTTTTTTCTTCTTCCTCGGGAAGAAGAATTCGAAAAGTATCGGTACCGGAGATTTATTTTTCACACGAAAAGTAACGCTATGCGAGATGCTTACAAGTCACGCAAAGTAACATAGTTTCCTTTATTTCTTTCTCTCTATCTCTCTCTCTTTCTCTGTTTCGTTCTGAATCTTTCTTCGTTTCTTTTTCTTTTTTTTTTTAATTGATCGTTATTTTTTCTCTTTTCTCTCCCTCTCTCTCTCTCTCTCTCTCTCTCTCTCTCTCTCTCTCTTTCTCATACACACACACACACACACACACACACACACACCACTTTCATTCTTTCTTTACTGACACAAACATAAAAAAATTATAACTTTGTGCACGTATACTATACATACACGGTGCCAATTTTAGGATATAAGGAATGGTATCATTGATTTAAGGCGTTTCGTACAGCTTTTGTATGAAAACTAGATGAAAGACTTGATAAAAAAAAGAGAAAAAGGAGAAAAAGGAGAAAGGAAAGAAAGACGCGAAAAAATCTTTTGAGCTTTACACGAAAACGTTTCACTTCGAACATTTCGTAAAAAAAATTCTAACGCTTGTATATATAGTATATATATATGATATACCGCAGAGGCTTTGTAAATTTTCTTCTTTTGTTTCGTTTTTCGTGATTCGAAATATACACGTCATACATTGCTGACGTGTATTCATTAATTTATTTATTCGCTATCATCAAAAACGTTTGCTTTACAATAACAATTTTGCAGAAGACAATTATTGATTTATAAAATCTATTTTTTCTATGGTTCACGCATTTCGATCTCTAAAAAGATGATTTCTTTTCTCTCGAGAAAGATTCGTCGTATTCGATTTTCGAAGATTCGAATGATGTTAAAAGGAATGTTAAAATGTATACATCGAACGTGTTTTAAAAGATAAAAGTTTTGTTTTTTGTATAATTTGTAAATAAATCTTTCGAAAATTACATTTAACGTAGGAAGACAGTATACGCCTCGTACGAGGAACAGGAACTCGTTTTACAGTGCGATCAGAATTTCACATACATATTTTTATAATATGTTACACATAGGAAGCTGAAATGAAGAAAAGAAATATACATATATATATTATATAGGAAAAGAAATACAAACATACATACATACATACACACACACACACACACACACACACAACGTAATTAATAAAATAATAGGATAGGACAGGATTATTTTACGATACTTTTAATCTCCATATTTAAATGGCTCTTGGCTTCGGCGGATAAAAATAATGCGCGAAAAGTGCAATGTAAAAATTCATCGTATGATATTAAAAATCAATACAATTAATACAACCTAATTCCTTGAATATCCCATGCGAAACGATAAGACTAATATATGTATAGTCTTGCGTTACTTTATGAAATATTTGATGCAGCTCCTCTCCCTTTCAAAAATGTTAATCAGTGCTATTGATGCGTTTCAACGAAAACTCATTTATCCCTGACTCCCGATAATAAAGGTTAACGAGGTGAGATAATCGATTTAATTAAATTACAAGCTGGCAACTAGATTTCTTTTTTTTAAAACGGATAAAAAGGTGTGCAAGAAGATTGGTCGTATATCTATGCAATGTGAAAAAAGAAGAAAGGAAATAGATAGATAAAAAGCAAAAGGTGGATACAAAAAAAAAACAGCAAGAGAAATCAGAAAGAAATTACAAAATCGACTAACGTTTACTTCGATAAAATCGATTCTATATGCATGCATGTACGTGAGCGAATATGAAAGTGTATATTATGTTAAAAATAATATTTAGCATGTAAATAAAAATGTCGAATAATGGTATATAATTATTTTTAAGAAATTTTATTATACGGTGCTACAAAATCAGCTATATGATCTTATAAATATGAAATATTCATTTCATAAAACACATGAAATATCTTGGCGAAATCATTAAGAATTTTTTTCGATAAATTATCTTAATTTTTATTTATTTACAACGTTTATACGTCGATAAAAGAACATATCGTATTAACAACTCGCGAGCTATAATCTCGAACAATTAAGTCGGATAAGAGAAATTTACTGTCCTATAGATTTTGCAAAATATCTATTATTCAAATTGACGGTGATGATAATCATTTGAATATTTGATCTTATAAAAAATATAGACTTTTAAATTAATTAATTGAGTCAGTCTTGAAAATCAAAAAGTAATCAAATTTAAATGTAAACTTGTTTTTATGAGAATAAAAATATAAAAAATATTCGTTTAAACATCAGATAATTATATTTTTTTTAGAAAAAAACCAATAAGTTTCTTTTCTTGGAAACCACCAATAACTTTTTATATTTGATTATAATGTATCAGACAATCGTTTTAATTACGCCAAGTATATTTTACCTTTCGCTTTAATGATCAATCGATAATACACTCGTAATATTCGGTCACTGATATGCTGATGGTATAGTTTGTTATCCTCTTCGCCAGAGTCGATAAACATGAAAAATGCAAATAAATTGTACTTTCACAGGTGCACTGTTCCACATATTTAACATGCCTTTCTTGCTTATTACGAAGAGTTTCCATCAGTAATTATATCCCCCCCCCCTCTCTCTCTCTCTCTCTCTCTCTATTTCTCTCTCTCTCTCTCTCTCTCTCTTTATCTCTCTCTCTTTGTTTCTTTCTCTCTCCCTTCATTAGCAAAAGATATTCTATTAATAAATAACGACCAATACGAAAATAAACTGAATTGAATATTTTTCTCTTAACGAACTGATTTTTGCTTGTTATTTTTTAGTTTATAAATCATACAAACTCATTTACATCATGAAATTATCTTTCTTAACAATTTGATTTTTTTCTTTTATATCGATATATATTTATTTTGCAATGTTCAAAACTGAATTAGCAAAAATTAAATTGAAAAAGAAAAAAATAATAAAATGTGAGAAGTATGTGAAATAAAGTTTTCAAAACATTATACATTTTTTTTTTTTAAATTGATCTTTATCCATTATCTTTTTCTCTTTACATTTCGATTTCTGAAAATATTTGTTCTTTCTCTTTGTATTTTTCTTTTTCTCTTTTTGGCCTGTGAGAATATAAAAATTTTAACACGAAAAGAACAGGAATATCATAAGAAAAAAAAGAAACAGAAAATCCATCGATATTAAAAGGTGCAGTCGATCGATTTTCTCTTGTAGAAACGTTAAACGAAATCGCTTACTTGACCTTAATAAAATCAAATTGTACTTTTGTTCTTTTAAAATTAAATCTTTCTCCGAAAGATCTAAGATAATCGTTTACTTATAATTTGCAGTTAAATTAAATCCTTTTTCTTATTATCATTCTCTTTTCTCTCTCATTTATCATATCTGGTCTCATTTTATAGTAAATCGAATCGAACAAGGAAAGGACAAAATATGTTCTAGAATTAATGTGATAAATTAGAAACATCAATATGTTGGATAATCTAATAGAATGCGGTACATTTCGAAATGCATGATACTGAGTTTAATTTTATAAATAAAACAATAATATCTCATTCATATATTTACACTGTACCGAACATATTACAAAATTGAAAACAAGAACTGTTTTGTACAACAAATGTTCATTCGAAGGATTTCGATCAGTATTGTAGATTCAACAAAATTTTACCGCTCTTGAGAATCGAGAGAACAATCGATTATCATTTGATGTTAAATTCTATAAAAGAATGAGAAAAAACAGAGAACAAGAAAGAAAGAGAGAGAGAGAGAGAGAGAGAGAGAGGGAGGGGGCGGGAGAAAGAGCACAAATTAAAACGTTTTGCTCATTGTCATCAAATAGAAAGATAAAAGAAATAACGAAATTACAATAACATGTCATCACGCCGATCAATGAGAAGAGATCGCCACGGAAACGCTGAAACGTTGGCCGTGTGCAATAATTAGTCGCAATTCGATTAGTCTCTCTAGGTTATTATTCCATAGACCAGTTTGTACATCTAATTACAGTACGTTAACCACGCATACTCATTGTGAATAACAACAATTATAAATTATCATAATAAAGTGTATGTTTATATACATATAGAGCCTGTTGGATTGATGCTTTATTAAACCACCTACCTCTATTAGATATCCTTTCCTTTTACCACTTCCACTTCCACTGCGTATTTTATTCGATACCAATATTGACGACAACGTCACCGTTGTTCGCACTCAATCAATTACCCTCGCGGTTCGTTATTTAATTATCGTCGTACCAGCTATTGTCATCGTGGCTTATAAACGAGCCCGAATTTTCGCACCGCAAATTTCTATTACTCCAGGCACCACCAAGATATCGAACAAACCATGACAAGAATTTCTAGAACGCAAGTCTCCTCATCGATCTCCCGGGCGTTCTCGAATTAGGGTCGTTCTTGCGAAAGGTGTTTTATTTGCGAAACCATAGCGGTATTTTAGACATTCGGAAAGTTAATTGTTTTATAAGGAATTCGGATTAAACAAAAAATACGTGCAAGATTATATAATATACGATATGAATATTTCTTCGAATCTATTGACAAATGACGTGAATCAATGACTAATTAACTTTTTTATATCATCTCTATAGCTGAGAATCTTAAGTTTTTTTTCGCTAAATATAACTCCCGAAATTCGAACATTAATTTTAAATTTAATTTTTAATCTTTAACATTACTTTCAATTATTCATATAAATTCTTTTCTAAGTAAAAAAATACTAAAAAATACTTTCATTTTCTATTGCAAGTTTGAATCAAAAAGATTTGATATTTCCGACAAAAATGATTTAAAAAGAAAAATTAAATGTTGTATTTTGGAAAGGATGGCAAATCAGTGACTCTTTCATTCTACACACCTGAGCATATTCAGACAAAAAGCGCACGTAGATGATTTTGAAGAGTCGTTAACATAATGCTCGATTCACAATGAATGAGTGCAAACGCTCTCTATCTTACTCACTTTCCCCTTCTCTCTTTCTCTTTCTATCTCTATACTACCACCACGCCCTTGGTTGCCTCTCTGCTGCCTCACCCTATACTTCCTATGCCACAGTACCATAGAAATAATGGAGCCCGCCGCAATGCAGAATTTCGGTGCGCCAGTAAGTATCGTGTAATTTTAACGGTAATTGCCGGCGGTTTAACGCGCCACAATTGAAATAGCCCTTATTTTGTCGCCCGGGTTTGGAACACTGTAGGGCGCAAGATAGGATGTTGTAAAGAGAGAAAAAACGAAAGAGTGAGAGAGAAAGAGACAGAGAGAGAGAGAGAGAGAGAGAGGGAGAGAGGGAAGGAGGCAAAGACGAAAGATCGTTGAAAAAGGACAAAAAAAAGAATGGAAAGCAGATGTAGATACGTTAAATTTTATCATGGCTATCGTTAAAAAAACTCGCCGTTTTCTCTTTCATTCGACACACACCTTTCCAACCTAAAAGCTTTCCCAACGGAATAAGCTACGGCTAATGTTCTGTCTCTGTGCATGACAAAAACGATTAATACGAAACAGCATTTGTTATCTTGGATTTTTATTTTTATAATTTTAGTTATGCCTAACACGTTCGCTGTCACGGATATCATTATATTACAGCTTCTTAATTTACTCGATTATAATGATGTTCTCTCTTTTTTTTTTATCAAAAATTATAAATCGTTTTTTTTTATATCAAAAGTCTTTAGAATCGAAATAACGTTTGATGAAAAAGATCGTTTCTGTCACCAAGGATCCAACAATATAACTTTTCCTTTTTTATAAAGCAATATGAAAACGTTCAAAAAATCCCTTTCATCCGAGATTCGATGTCGATACATAGACGTGAGAGTATAGAAGCCGATGATATTTCCATCGGGCCGTTACAGCGGCTCTATCTAGAAATCCCGTGACTGAACACGAAATGCTAAGAATAAAATAAATTCCTTTCTCAAATGGAATTATGGAGAATGGGAGAAAGTACAACACCCAGTACATCTCATATTGCATTTCCAATAAAGCTCTCATTCACCTATACTCATAATTTCATGGCCTCGATACGAAAATAAAGGGAAAAAAAAACAAAGTTCGAAGAAAATATATCTGATGTAATGTCAAATATAATTGAAGACGAAGAGAAAAAAGAAATGAAATAGAAGAAAAATGAAAAAGAAGTTTCTATCATCTTTTCCATTAAGCAATTTTGAGAATTATATAAACAATATTCCTAACAAAATAACATACGCAAATAATACGATTTAAAAAGTATTTTATCAATTAACCAAATTGAATTAAAATAATCGACGCTTGATCTAAAGCCTCCAAAGAATAATAGAATTGGTTTCGATTAGGCTTAAATTAAAATTGCAATAAATTTAACTCTGATTGATATCATTTTGTAAACAGCAATAACCACAACTCTTGACTCACATTGTAAATGTATCGTAGATAAGAATTATTATTGAACATGACAAGTGCGAATAAACAGATTACATATTTGTACGATATATCTATGCTGTGTGCATGATAAAAATTGAAAACGAAGGTTTCTGTAAAAAAAAAAAAATTAAAAAATGAAAAAAAAGAAAAAAAGAAAATCGTATCTCTAAAATCCTATTTACAAAGAGTATTGCAAACAAGTATTTCCTCTGTCAATGCGATCGAAAGCTCACACGTAGAAGCAAATATCCTATCGTTAAATCCGATGAACTCTCACTCTTTCTCTCTCTCTCTCTCTCTCTCCTTCTTCCTCTTTCTCTCTCTCTTTCTCTCCCGCTCCCTCTCTCTCTCTCTCTCTCTCTCTTCGATCGTCGATGTGTGTACTAAAAACGTGATATGCGTCAGTTCCGATACCGATGGGACGAATTATTCAGAAGATAGAGAGAAGAAAAGTGAGAATACTTTCGTATACTTCGGAGTGGTCTAGAAAGATCACGGTCAGAGTAAAGCGTTTGGGAATATCTCGCGCTCGCTGACGATGCGGTTTGATTTACGTGGCGCGAAAGGTAGGTATCACGTTTTCGATGGGCGGATTTCCCGATAATGGCAGCCGGATCTACATGATCCTGGCACCACGTGGGAATACGAATCCGGACATTATCCTGGCGAGGACTCCACGAACGGTCGAACGAACGAATGAGAGCATGCGTGGGAGATAGCTCGCTAGCAACGACAACAACTACCTAGACGGTAAACGTAAAATGGATCTACCTGGTCCTGCATCGACTCTACCTACGTGATCAGGATTCGTCGAATGCTCTCGTAGAATACGCCTTTACGTGCCTAATGACCCTTAACCTCCCATTCCATAGCATAACACAGCACAGCACAGAACAGCATAGCACAGCATACAATCCTATCTCGCTCAATGTTACCAAGCGCGAGATCCAAAATGTTTTAAACGACGGAAGCCGAAAGGCCGATCAACAGGAAAGCGACGCGAGGACTCACCATGCGTAATAGAAACGAAACGATACGTTCGTTCGACCGGGAAGAATCGGTTTCGAGATTTTAGTACGATTACTCGAGTTTTCCCTCGGGTTTCCAAGTTTGTTCTGGCAGCAAACAAAGTGCAAGAAATTCAATTCGAACTAGTATTCCAATTGTCTTTAATTTTATTATAATTTAGCGACGAAAGTTTTAATATGTTTCTCTTTGTGTAAAATTTTGCTAAATTGATTAAAAATATTTGTTTATAAAAATTATCAACGTGTTATAAGAATTAATAAGCAATAGATACATTTAATCGATAAATCGAGAAATAACAATAATAATTAAATTCATAAAAAGATCATATAACATGTGATCGTTATTTTTTTTTATATTTAGACTACCTTGGGAAAAGTAATTTTACAGAATGGTCGGAAGAGAAAGATAACAGATCGAAAAAACTTTATCGGCTATGTAGCATTGTTCCGGAGAATTTCGTGGCAAACCGAAACGAGCATGAAGCATCACGATATAAAATCGTGGTATCGTTTCGCTCTGCATTTTTATGTACCGTAAACCACTGTGGATTGCACCCCATTGGAATTGCGCAGAAACACGTTACGCGTACTGTCTCCAAGTAAAAGAATAGACGAACATTGTAAAGGACATTTTCATGATGTATGTATACGTATGTATATATATACATAGTGTTATGGAACAACAAATCTTCTTTACATTTCTATGAATAGAGAAAAACCTTACAATAGTATAAAAGTAAATTCCAAAATTTCAAGTAAAGTATTTTTATTATCGAGCATATATTATTTCGACATTATTTTCATAAGACTCATTGAAACGTACAAATAAGAAAATATGTTTCATTCCATCGATTTCATTTTCACCAGAAAACGATTGTTTTTATCGTTATGTTACACTAATACCCTAAAAGTGCTCTATCGTTTGAAAGTTATATGTAGCAAAAAATTCATAATAACAGCCACGACATTACTTTGAAAAACTAATAAAGCTGTCTCAAAGAGTTTAATAAAAAGAACGATAGCGTGGGTACGTTTAATACACTCGTTACGAACGACGTTACGTAATTGTCTTCAATTTCTTTTTCTCTTTATCTCTTCCGTGAAGAAAGCCGAAAGGTATGGCCATTTTTGGCAACGAAGAAAAAATAGAAAAAGAGATGGAGGAAGTTGGAGACACGAGACACCTCGTAGATCTCTCTTAAAGCAAGTTATTACCTCTTTTTATTACCATAACGTCGCTACGTGTATTGAATACACACGTTATTTGTTGGACCACATACTCTAGAGATTTTATATCCCTTCTTTCTTATTTGTCTCTTCTTCTTACTCAGTTTTTCCACTGTTTTATTCAACTTCTATTTCTTCAACAAGAATCCATGGAGTGATCCTTTCTTTTGCAAAACCCCTCTCTCTCTCTCTTTCTCTCTTTTTCTTAGTCGAGGTTCTATATTTACCATTGAAGAATTTTTAACGAAACAGGACTACTATGTGAATGGATCAACTTTCCTTTTTTCGAATGCATCCATTACAAGTTGAAATTTCATCCTACGATTTTACGACACTGAACCTTGAATACAACTTGCCGATGTAAAAATTATTCTAACGTTTAAGGTCTTTTGGCATATTACATTTATTGTTCCTTATACTACACGTCTGTATACTACTCGTGACGATGCGTTACGACTTTTTATATGACCTTTTTGTTATATTAGCATTTGGAATATCATTTAAGCGTGACAATTAAAATATTTACGCTTACGGCGTACTGCGACTCAGTTTGCAAATGGAATGTAGAAAAGAGGGAAAAATTTTGTGACAGAGAAAGAAGAAAGAAAAATGAATAATACTTCGCAAAGTCACGATTCTTTCCAAGTATTCGAGAATACTAATAAGAACGCATTCGTAACGTTGCGAAGATCGTGCCATGCAGAATGATTTGCAAAATGCTTCTCTGCACTCTTGAAAGCCTTTCCTTGTACTCCCTCCTGTTAAAGAATTCGAAAAAAGAGGAACACTCAGGAAGGAACGATGCATCAGCAGAATCGATACTCCCACTACTCGACTAGACGATAAACGATAGTACGCTTGCAATCGTGGACTAGGTCGCTTCTCTCGTTTCTTATAAAATTCATTTCGACATGTTAGTTTTTATTTTTGTGTTGCAACATACGTTTCTTTCTGTATATCGAATTCAATCGAAAAATGTTCAAATTCGCATAATCCATAATAACACAAATTTTTAAAAATAATAAATAAAATTACTTATGAAAGATAACGAAAATTTATATCCAAACATAACATTATTCCAGTAGACATTTTTTTTAGATTATTATTAATTAATATTTTTCTTTCTTCGTCCATGCCAATGTAATAATAAACGTATTAATGATGAATTCTATTTCAAATTCGTAGCATTCTATGAATTTCTGGTGAATTCTGGTGAATGTACACATACGCAAACCAGCGAATAATCGTCGTGAACAGCAACGATGATGGCAAAGGGTATACCATCTAGCCGCTACTAAAATGCTCATCGACGATGTAGGCGGTATTTCGAAAACCGTAGGCCGATACTCGTTCGCAAGCTGAAAGAGTATCATCGTTTGTGAACGAGCAACCACATCGGCTCGCTCGCTTGCTCTCAACCAAGCAAGCAAGCAAGCAAGCAAGCACGCACGTTCGTTCGCAAGAGATCGACAGGCGAGAGTACCGTTGCACTAATGAGCCGTTAATGGTAAATAAATGGACCGGCAAGCTCGTCTGTGTTGCACAGGGCTCGTGGGACGTGACGTCAACCGTACGTCACCGTTGATTAATGAGTAAGCTTTGTTCCTGCCGAGGTCAATTACATACAATCCCCCACCTTCAGCTCTCTTTCCATATCTGCTATGTTGCTTTACAAATCTTTCGTATAGGATGATCTACCTAAAAAAGAATAACTGAATTATCTTATGAATATTTTTATCACTATACTAACAGGAAAATAATTAATAACCGTGTTTTTACAGGTGTTACATTTTCTTCATATTTTTGCAATTGCTACAGATAATTATTTTCGATTGTATTATAACGCATGATAGAACACATGATATTCGTATACTTTTACTAATTTTAAATTATAAAAATTAGACCAATTCCCAAAATACAATTTTCCTTCTTTGTAATAATGTAAATTTAAAATTATCTTAAAAATTCTATCTCATTCTTGTTCCTTCTACAGACAATCAAGGTCTTTTCTTACAATGGTTACCATACTATATCTATACTATACTATCTCTTTTACAAGATTTCTTCTTGTTCTTGGAGGGGGGGGGGAGGAAGAACAACGTTTTGCATAATTCTATGAGCTACTTCGATGTATAACCGTGCAAGACCTTTTTCGAAGTACGAAAGGTGAAGATCACAGTATGACGTAGTTACGTTGTCGACATGAGCTTGATCGATAGTTTCGTTAATAGAATGGTTCTTTAAAAAGGCAAGCGTTTAACTGTCGCGATATAAAGAAAAAAAAAAAGTATAAAAAGATGAAATTATTTGTGGTATTTGGTTATCTTTTAAGATGTTAAAACTTCGTCTAAAAATTTCAATCTCTGAAATGCTGATTATAATTCGATTAATATCATACCTTTCTATGGTGTTGAATTTATTATCATATAGAAATATTCTATTGATTCTTAATGGTAATACATGGATTACATTTTCGTGTATCGTCAAAGTTCTAGATCATAACGAACTATCTATATATATATATGTAGCCATCTGTAATTTCACGATTCATCGAGCGTGTTCGTTGGCAGTGTACACGATTATCGATTCAACGCTCGCGACGAGGTGTCACTCGGTAACAGAAATATTGAGAACCCAGAGGAAAATTTATTGCTATTCTGAAACCGTATCACTACGTTTCAGAATATACGTATATGTATTAAGATTTTCTTGCGATATATGAAATAATAAAAAATAAATTCGAAATAAGATTAAAACTTGTGTGTCCTCATTAAACTTCGACGTCTTCTTTTTATATATTGTCAAATTTCAGTCAAATCTGTATACATATTCACCGCTATTAATTTGATGTTCTCTGAAAGAATGAAAATTAAAAAAAAAAAAAATAAAAAAAAAGATAAAAATCGACCGACCGAATTGTAAACGAATCTCATCGTTCGTTGTCAAAATAGATTAATTAATACTCAACAATCTCGAAACACGAAAATAATATTATATAAACATCAAGCATGAAGTATTAAATAAAATATAAATACAATGTAATGTATTTATAAATTATTATAAAAATATTATATTATTATTAAAAATACTATCTAATGTATTTGTATTCCTTACCCACAATGCGTTCGAAATCTCAGCTGTTTAGAGATAAAAGAAAATTCCACTTCTCTCTCAGATAAATAGCTTACTTTAGTTCTTTCATATTTACACACAGATATGTGTACAATCTTATATTGCAATATCGTAACTAAAGATTATTTCTATACACATATATAACGGTTGTTTTATATTACAAATCTCTCTATTTCTTCTTCAACTATTATTCTTCTTTTCTTTACGTACGACATATCTTTTTTAACGATCCAACAAAAAAGAACGTATTCGTAAAACGATTTAAGGGATTCAATGCCAAAGTTTAACGTCGTTGTGACGCTTTTAAAAGGTGTCTCGTCTACCAATTCGACGAACTTTTACGCAAAAAGTCGCAGATGCGACGAAACAGACGGTATTCTCGCATCGATTTTTCAACTTCTTTTATATACTTTCCAAGAAACTACCTTCTGTGCTTGTCATGCTATCAACTACTGTTCTGATGATCAAGTTAGTAACAGTGAAACTATCTTATATACTATTCAAATTAGATCTGCATGATAAAATAAAAGTTTGTTACATTAATTTATATATATATATCAAAAAATTATTAAAACTAATCGAAATTATATATGATATTTCATTAGATTGGTTAAATAGATATTGTTATCTATTTCAAAAAATCTTCTTGATTTTTAATTTAATAGATATCGCTATTAAATTTATCTATCGGTAAAATATTATATTTGTATATTATGTTTTAACTTTCTTGTATTTTGAAAACAAAGACATTATATATTATGTTACAGAAGCATTCTTATTAGTGCGCAAAAAATATAAAAAAGAAACTTGGAAACTCCGTCTGCAGTACTTTGTCAAGCGACTAATTTCAAGCGCAGTAGGTACCTGCAGTACTACATCGATATGACAGTGATATATTCATAACGTCGGGAGTCTTACGAGCGCGCGTAAATCAACTTCCGAGTAAGCTCGGCACGTTCCTTGTCGATTCTTATCCCGAAAGCTCAAAAGCTCTGCTATTTGTTTTCGCAAGACGAGCTTTCTTCTTTGAAATCGATCCACTAAATAATCGATTCGCGAAGCAAGAGTCTTATATAATCATGTCATTATTGATGTAACGATGTCTTCATAACAACGATGTATATGTATTTTATTTTAAATATAGTTTTCAAAAGAAAATACTTATAGACTCTGATATGACGACAGTATATAAAAAGATTTGTTGTTGAAAGTAGACGGGAATTCCGCAAAATTTTACAGACAATATTTTTATAAAATAATTGTGTAACTATTGAACGTCAACTATTTTTTTCGATGAGTCTTTAGGTGTGTATCTTTCGAGAGTTTATGAATATTTAGCTGGTTTTTCAGAACGACTTTGTAAATTTTTCTTCCTTTTTCCTTCTGTGAACCTTTAGACATTTCAAAGCCGTCTCACCTTGATCAAAGAGTTGAAACGCTTTTTATGATTATTCGGCTTAGGTGCTGACACCCTTCCCTCTCCCTCCTTCTTTCTTTTACATGAATTATTTATTCTATGAATAACGAACCTGTCAAGAGCTATGTCGATGAAGTGCTGTTTTAAAGTTATAAATTAGTTCTCTGTCAACGCGTACGTAAGCTGGACATGAATATTTATTTCCTTATTAACGAGTTTTCTATCTTCGTGTATTCTTGCTGCAATGCCAAAGAATCCCGCTGTGCATTGATAAACAATTAGTTTCATACGTTACAACGTTAGGTGTCCTGAAAAGTGACCCGTAAATTACCATATTACTTTCATAAAGGAAACTACTTTCTTGTTCCGAATTTAAAGGACAATATTGCATTCTCTTTCCTACTTCAATCTACAGAACGAATTATATTTGACAGTACTGCAATAAATTAAGACTAATTTTAATAGTGTCGTAATAAACAATTTAATTCGTAATATCCATTTTTTACAAGTTCACCTTGAAATCCTATTTGTTATTTTAGAATTAAATTTGTAGGAGTTAAAGAATTAAAAGATAAAGTTGAATCAAAAAAACAGAGATGGAACTCGATAAATATCACTCACGATTAATTGCTTCGAATTTGTATATGTAACACAAACAAATAGTACCTATATATCTATATGAACATTACGGTTTGACCAGATCTCAAAGTTCCTTCGCTCACATATGAGAAATAAAGAGGTTGTTTGCAGAAATTTTATCTATATAAAAATTTCTGAACATGCGTATTCTCTTTCTCTTTTATCCTTTGAGAACATTTTGATTTAGATACTTTAATGAATCCATTGCTCCAATTACGATTACACGAACATACTACATGAATTATTTCCATCAGGAAATATTTATTGATACTATGTGCATAGACCTCCGCAGATCTATAATAATTCATAAATTTATAATTATCATACATTGTGAGAAAATATAATAATATACTGATTAAGAAAATATAGTTGCAATTATTATTATAGATTATCGCAACACATGGATATATGATATATGAAGCATGATCGAATAAATCAAATGATCTTTAGAAATTGATAAAATACGATTGGAATTATGGAAAGAGGATAGGATGGAATGATGAGACTTTTTGATATGGAATTGTTTCAACTATACTGAAGCAGATACAGAATAGGCCGATGTCGTAGTTAATAGTTACGGAAAAACACATATTATGTATGTGACTGTGTGGTCTATAATCCTTACTAAATTTCTCTCTCTCTCTCTATTTTTCTTTCGTCTTGTCACACTTCTTTTTCATTTCTTGTTTACTAATTTATCCAAGAAGAAATATGTGTTATAAGCAAATACTATTTATTTTTTACTCTTAACCATAATTAAATTGACGTCAAAATATTTCTCAATCGATATTTTTTCCTGATTCCAGTGATAAAGAATTCAAGGATATTTCTATTCAACATTTTCCATATGATGCTTACCAAAAGTGAAATTTTCTTGCGACTGCGTAACCGGACTCATTCAAAAACCGTCGCATTCCTCTTTTGAATAATGTGAGAAAAATATATTTGAAGCAATATCTTTGATTCTTCTCCGATGTGTGACTTTGAAAATGAGGCTATGATAAAGGAAAAGAGATTGAAAATTTGTTGAATCCCATGAATAAATTCCAATATCATTGTAGTTTCAACTTTAGAACTTGAAACTCTTTTCAATTAATAAATTTATTTATCGTAAAAAAAATATTTCTCGTTTTCTGTCTATATAAAAATTTAACGGATATGTAAAGTGATGTAAAAAACGACAAAAAAACAAAAACATGATGAAACAAAAATATTCCACTAAAATGTATTGTGAATTGTGACATCGCGAGCAATATTCCAAACGATACTGTCTTGTAAATAATATTGACTATGGCATATATTATTTTCCTGAGCGGTTTCCGGTTAAAATATGAAATTAATGTTCACGATATTTTATTTATTATTTATTTTTCTTGATTTTAATGGATTATTATAGACAGCTATGTCAAAATCAGAAACGAATCATTATAGTTCAAAATGACAAGATAGACAAAGATGAAAATGGATGATAAAGGGAAACAAGATAGAGAGATAGAGATAATATTCTCCTGAGTATGATCTACCAGTATAACCATTGAATACTAACTTATATATGGTGATGAAAAGTGGAAACCTGCCGAACCCTAGGAAGAGGAATAGAAGGCGAATAGAAGAGAGACAAATATACAAAGGGAGAAGGCTGAACGTATCAGAAAGAGACGAGCGTAAAGAGAGAAGTACTAGCTTTCTAAGCCGCCCGATGAACAATAACGAAGCAATGCATATTTCATCCATATTCATTCGCTGTCCTCCACGTTGCCCTCGTTAACCTCCTCGCGCGGAAAAGTTATCTGAAACGAGAAACACACGTGCATATATGCACGAAATATCCGGGACACAAACACATGCGTGGACCAATAGACGAGCGACCAGAGAGGAGGCAGAGATACGATACGAACGATCGAATGCAGAAACATGTGTACACGTATTTACGTTTGTATGTGTTTTATACGATGTTGCTTCTCTCTTTCTCTCTCTCTCTCTCTCTCTCTTTCTCTCTCTCTCTCTCTCTCTCTCTCTCTCTCTCTCTTTCTCTCTCTCTCTTTCTCTCTCTCTCTCTCTCTCTCTCTCTCTCTCTCTCTCTCTCTCTCTCTCTCTCTCTGTTTGATTCTCTACGCTTTCCCGTTAGAGCACGCATCGATTTCCAGTACCATACCACATGCATGTACAAATAATCGCAGAATTACTCTACATTTTTATATTTATTATAATTTTTTACATGAAAACATGAATCAATGAACATTCGAATATTTAACTTTTCGTTCTTGAATCATTATGTATTTGGAACGAATTGTTTCCAATTGATTTCAACATTTCTTCAATAAAAGTAATAATTTTAATAAATAATAAAATATTAAAGAGAAATCTATATCTAAGGAGAGCTTAAAAACGAAGTTTGAAGTACCAAGCACGAAGGCGAATACAAATAAATCGATCTCCGCTTGAAATACGCTATCTCGCTAGACAATCCGAAGAGCGCTCAAGAGAAAAAAAAATAGTTGTAAATCAGTAGAGATATTGCACCACTGGGTGACGTCGATTTGTCTCCGGTGTCAGTCTGAAAGCGAAAAGGAAGAAACAAAGTAGAAACAAGGAATAACAGAGAGCTTCGAAAAAAGATGAACGAGGAAAGTCTTGTGAAAAACTTACTTTCAGTCTCCGGTTTGTTCTTCTATCCACAGTTAAAAATTCCAAAAGATGTTCGGTAGATATTTTCGCCTTGTCACGATACCTATTCTAGATAGAAATAAATACCACGACTAATTATGAAACGCTGAAAGCTTCTAAAGACACCAATGACCACCATGACGATTGCTAAAGAGAAAGAAAAATAAGAAAGAAAAGAAAAGAAAAGAAAAGAAAAGAAAAGAAAAGAAAAGAAAAGAAAAGAAAAGAAAAGAATGAAAGTTGAAAAGAAAAGAGCACCATTATTCTTTTGGCTTCTATCGTTCTTCCAAATCAGCCGACCATAAAAAACTAATTTTCTCTTCGGAAACGACGTAGCACACTCGCTTGCTCTTTCTGAATGATCCTCTTCGTTTTTTTTTTACCTATGTATAGTTTTTTGTTTTTGTAGGCCGTTCCATGGTAATCCTTATCGTTTATCCTTACGAGAAGGAAAGGATGTATGTATATCATTTTAAAGGCGTACTGTGCGAGATAAGTTTATAAGTAGTCGGCAAAGAGTTTCGTCAGAGTTGCGTAGCTCGTCTTACAAAGTTAGCAAGTAGTTTGCGCTGCCAGAATCAAGCCCTCCTCGATATATTATGCGGATGCTGCCGTTGCTGTATTCCACTTTTCTTCTCCATCTTTACTGTTTTCTTTTTCTTCTTCTTCTTCTTCTACTTCTCTTTCCTTGACAACTCTGTCGTCTTTGTACCCCTTCTTTATTTATCTCCTTTCTTTTTTCTTTTGTTTTTATTAATTTTTTATCGCTGTTTACTCTTGAGATAACCATAAACCTTTGCTAAACTTTTTTCCTTGTGACTGATAAGTAATAATTCAGAGTAACTCCTGCAGCACAATATTTTTCACGTCTTATTATAATATGCACATATTATTAATACGTGTAAGTATAACAAAAATTTTTAAATATATAAACGTCGAATTCCAAAGTTTTCTTTATATATATTTTTATTCCATCGTTCTATCTTTTTTTGGTGTACGCGAAATCGACCATGAGGCAGTGTAATTTTCTTGAAAAATTCGATTCCAGATTCAAAACGTAGGTACGATGACGTATCGCTTATCGTTTACCAAATAAACATCTTTAAACATATCTACGTTTCACAAGGTAAGGGATACAAGAAATAAATCGAGTGAATAGTAAGCCGCGCACGTTGTGATTGTGTGATTTGTCGTTCCCTTCATGTACACGATACGGAAAACGCAGTATGCGCACGCTTTAAAGTGTCAGAAGTTTCCAATGGATATGCACCCGGATACCTTATTTCTGAGTGTATTTTGAACTTTAACATATGGCTCATATTCACCTCTGGTACACCGATACCAGATCGTGCAATTTATCACAAAAACTACAGTCGACTATTCACCGTTTTCTTCTTTCCAACTTATCCTTTTGTTCGATGTAGATAGGTATTCCTCTTCTGCATTATTTCACGATCGCACATTCCCATGCGATCTCGGATAAACACGATCAGGATATATATTTTATCTACGTAAAATGATCCGTGCAAATTCTTCACCTCACGTCATCCATTTTAAGAATCAACTCTCTCTCTCTCTTTTTCTCTCTCTCTTTCTCTCTCTCTCTCTCTCTCTCTCTCTCTCTCACACATACATTGTCTATCATATAAGTATTAGTATATTTAAAAAAAATGAAAAAGCTTTTATCAGATTCTTGAAACGAACACTTAGCCGTTTTATTGAATACAATACTTGCAGAAGTATTTTACACCGCGTTGCATTTTAATAAACATAAAAGTACTTTTTATTGTAGATTAATCTATACATAATGCACTTTACCTTTATTACGAAGGATACGAGCCATGCAGCATTGATGTATCTGCCCTTTTTTCCTCAAAGCCGATAAGAAGTTACACTCGATCTAAAAGAAAAACAACTATATTACTTACTTCTGAAGAAAGTTTTGGAACCATTATCATTACCATGCTAGATTATTCAGGAAGGAGCTATCTTGAGATGATATTTTTTGTTCGATCTTTTTACTGTTAATTAAGAAAATTAAGAAAAAAAGTAAAAGAAAAATTTAAACTATGACGCAAAATATTTTTAAATATTTTGCATTTGTTTAAATGATATAAATCTCTGTTCAAATTTCTAATAAATCAATAAGAAAAATAAAAATAGTACACGAAATGGTTTTTCATTATTACTATGGGAAATTGCATTATTTTGCTTATGTTCTGTCTTTTTCACGATAAGTAATACGAGATGAATTAAAATCTTTCGATTATTTTTCTTCGCACGTAATGCGATTGGCTTTTTTTTAAGTAAAGGAATCAGAAGAGAAATAGAGAAAAAAATCAAGCGACTGGAATATGTATATATGTATCTAACAGAGTAAACAATAATTTTAATCCAAACAAGAAACATCGAACTTTTGATTTTATTCGAACATACTCGCAAACAATGAACGAATCAAGAATCAACGTAATGAGTCATTTAAGTGAAATGCATAAGAGAAATATTTAGTTATACAAATTTTTATCATTTTTTTCGATTACTGTACTTTGTTGAAATAAAGAATTGTATTTATTACAAAGATCGATACGTTTAATCACAATGAATAAAAAAATTCAGTTTTTTCCTTGTTTAATTACCGATATTTAACCTTCCTATATAAACCTCAATAAACCTTATGTTTATTGACAAAAAAGTGACGAGAATACATGGTAATGAAAATTAAAAATTAATTAAATTTATTAAAAGAATTTTATAAATATTATCTCGATAATAAAATTAAATGTAACGTAACTAAGATGGCGATGTAAAACAAAATGAAATAGGATCGTTCTTTTTTCAAAATCTTTCAATTACATCAACAAGCGCAAGATGTATAATGTTTTCGATGAAAATATTCCTTAGGTGCCTTTGAACCTCTCGTCTCGATCGCGTTTGGTGAAATCGAAATCTCTTGGAGACAGTCACGTGGCACGCGAGCAACGTCAACATCAAAACCTTTGCAAGGAACCAGCATGTTCCACGATAGCTAAGTTAATCTGTTCAAAGCTCAACTCGCATACTAAATACTCTCTTAGTGGGAACAAGGTGTTTTACCAAAGTGCTATGGTTCTGAGAGCTACTTAGGTATGTAACACTGTACCTAGAGTTCCAGTACGTGTCTGACACCAAGCAGCTGGAAATATTTTCTAGGACCTTCCTTTCTTCTTTCCTTCTTTCTCTCTTTCTTTCCTTGCATCTCTCTTCCTTTTTTCTTTTGTTGCAAAGGAAATTTTTTCAAATACGATAAAAAAAATGTTATATGAACATATCAGTAATTTGGCATGTTCGATGGATTCAATATCTAAAAGGAAGAACCGAGAGAAAAGTCCTCGTCTTTTAATTTATCAGTTGAATCGATGCGGACAATTACCAATTGTCGTCCAATCCGCATGAGAAACGACAGACGATAGGGAACGATCTTTTTTCGACGTTACTAGGATTAATGAATAATAGAGAACACGAATCGAGCATGGTTGAAAAACAGAATTTACGAGTTTAGTCAAGACAGGAGCGCCATGATTAATCTCCCCTGTGATTGATCAAAAGAAACCTGCGAATCTGGAGACAGGAGCGTCAATGAGCCGTGTTATCAAGCATAGTTTTGTAAGTAACACACGTAAGACCGATCATGATGGATAGTACCACTGAAAAGTTCTCTCTCGGGGTGATTGCAGGGACTTTAAACTAGGCACGTCGCTTAAGAACTTTCTACTGATAAAACTCGTCTCTCTTTTTTATTTATTTATTTATTTATTTTTTTATATATAAGAGCACAATTTTCCTATATATTGCGTTCTTCATTATATTCAATGTCATTAGATTGTAAAATAAAATAAAACATTTATATAATTTTCGCCTATGAAAAAAGATTATTTTCCTGAGATAGTAATTAAATTAAGGATTAAATGAGCTCATCTTCTTTTTCATCGAAAGGTTGAAAGTAGTTATCAAGAAACTTTGAATTTGTTCGCTTCTAAACACGTAGGTAGGTATCTTTTGAAAGCAAGAGAACTTCAAGAGGAATTCGATGGAGTGATTTGTCTACAAGATATCTTAAAGAATTTATCAAAGGAATGCTCAACTTGAGCTGTCTTCGATGCAAGACTAGATATTTCAGTCGTAATTCACTAAATTGGAATAACAGTAAAATGACTAAACTTTAATTACAACACAGATTTGATAAGCTATATCGGTGAAAAAGTTTATTAATAAACTATTTACATCGCGTTAAATTTCAAACTACGTCTTTAGCAACACTTATTAAATTTTATTTACTGCTTCTAAAAATATTAAATAAAGAGAAACTTATTAGAAGCTGATTTGTCATAAATTTAACCCCACACTTTAAAACGTATTAATGGTGATACATAATTCTTATAATAATTGTTATAATAATTATTTGTTCCGCTTCAACTCTCGCTAAATATTTACTTATATACACTTTATTGATCTTATTTATATAATAAAAAAGAGTCCTGCTAAAATAATCGACTTACTTTTGTATTGTAAGCTCAGTTTTTAAAAGTCGTTATGATGAAATTGTTACGAGTGTTAGATCAAAATTAATTGTAGGTTTTACATTTTCGAGAAAAAAAAGAGAAGTAATATTTAATTTTAGCAATAATTAATGTATTTATAAGTAAATAACATTCTATTGTTATATAACTCGTTCATATATTTTTTTTTTGTAAATAAATTTAAACGCATGGTATTATGCATATGAAAATGTTTTGTTATAACTTTTGTTTCTGATTTTTCTTTTTTCTTTTTTTTCTGATGGTAATTTTTATTATTTTTAGAAGGTAATTTCCTTTCTGATAGGATATTTTTCAATAAAATATAAAAATTCATTCAGCGTAGAATTAATGATTCAAATATGTGCAAATATTACACAAAAAGATTCTTTTGAAAGTTGACTTATTTCTATATGATATCTGTCTACCTTTACCCAGGTGGTTTATTTATATCGA
This sequence comes from Vespa velutina, assembly GCF_912470025.1. Lineage (NCBI taxonomy): Eukaryota > Metazoa > Arthropoda > Insecta > Hymenoptera > Vespidae > Vespa > Vespa velutina. The sequence goes on from NC_062196.1 coordinate 2,118,915, forward strand.
AATTAATATTTACTTAGTAAAATATGATAGCCCAATCAACGTCGATATCGGGACTGCACTTTTGTTCGCTAAAATACGCTCGCGTTTTCCGTTTCATCGCTCGGATATTTCATCACAATAAAGTCGTCATACCTGATGACAGATTCATGCGAGGAAACAAGGCGTATGCGCATACAGGAAAGAGAGAAAGAGCGAGAGGGAAATAGAGGGTGAAATGCCTATAATTCATGGCTTATAACCGAATAAAATATTCCATCCATCAATGTCAGTCAGATTACAACGATCGCCAATTTAGGTATTCGAACGAAGTTCGAACGGAAATGATCGAACTTCTCGATAATCAATCAGGTACCCTTATGGCGAACATTAAAATCCCGTCAGGTTGTTTGTCTCTCCGTTGGTAGTATTCATACCAACCTACGATTTCACCTATAAAATGTCAAGCGTAATCATAACACCCGTTATATATGCTTTTTTTTTCTTTTTCTACGATTACTTAAATCTCTTAATCAGTTCAGTGTCTTCTTTAATTGTTCCATTCAATTTATCTATTTTAATTTATTAAGGTATTGTCATGTAATCTCGTATAAATATCGGTATCTGATGAATTTATATGAATTAAATCTGAACGTTGTTGTGAAAAATAAGCAACTTTAATAATCATATAAACTACTTAATGTTTTAATGTTAATATCGAACGATTTGCAAATAAAATATATTAATAAGATTGTTCTCTTTATAATTATATTAATACAGAAATAGTATTTACGTATATTTTTTATGACGAATATAAGATAATTTATTTTCTTTAACTGTTTTTCCTATGACGCAATGTCAATAATGTTTATTGGATCTACCTATTTCTATTCCTTGAAATACATATCAAACACAATCCCACTTAAGCTGCATCGTTCGACTAGTCGGATTTTTTGTTACAGAAATGGTAAGCGGTCTGCTTTCTCCCTCTCTCTCTTTCTCTCCCCCCCCTCTCTCTCTCTCACTCTTTCTCTTTCTGTTGGAAAATTTCCCTTCACGCCAAGTATTTCACTCAAACGTCAATAATTGAAAAATATATTCGAAAAATTTACTCTCTTTATAGGTGACGGAATATTTTAGAAAGGAGTGAATGATGATGTAAGCTTCATTTGTTTATTGCACATTAAGAAAGTTTTCTCATTATTTTTAGGAACGTATTCTTTATTATATTTAAATTATGCTAATGTATAATTAAAATCTTCGAGGAATTTTTAAAATGAAAAAGAGAGAGAGAGAGAGAGAGAGAGAGAGGCCAATAGAGAGAAAGACAATTGAAAAAAAATAAATCATTGATATCTTCTTTATTCTATTATAACGATTATTGTTGAATTCTGAAAGCAATGACTGCAACTATGTTAAATAGAATTTCAATTGTATTGTGAAAAACAGAAGAAACGAAAATGAAAAACAAACTCGTGAGCTCGAATGAAAATTGTAGATACGAATTAGTAAAGTGATTTCCTCGGGGAACGAGCCAGCATAACGCTTTTTGCGTTTCATTTACGGCCTGTGTTGGAATTTTTTAGATTCTACGAGCAAATGCGTTTTAACCGTCCGAACTGGCAAAATAACCCCCATATCGAGGGGAAAAAATGGAGTCGTGCTACCAGACGCCAAATTCGATGCTATCTATACTGGTAACAGCGCCAGCAAAAGTCCGCCAGATCGTTGCTCGTGTTAACCGACTAGTTTACGTGCAAAAGCTTCGTTAAGTCGACACGTTCGAGTGTCACGAGCGATATAAAGCTGAGTAGTAATCGTACTCCACGTTGGCTACCTACGTACTCCAACATACATATGTTCACGTACCGATAGAAAAATTTCAGTTCAACGAATATAATTTAGTTGTTCTTGCAAAAGTATCTTTCGTATTAAGAAAAAGATAAACGAAAGAAAACTATATCAAAAAATAAAAATTAATTTTCTTCGGTGTTAATAAAGTGTAATTAAAACATATTAAAACACATTGAAACTCGCCATGTTTTTTTGTTATAACTGAATCGATCTATATCCACTATTACATAAAAATTCTCTTATGATTGTTTAATTGAATAGTTTGTGAACTAAAACTCAGCGATTTACTAGGAAGTAAAACAAAAATTGCGAGTTTCGATATTAGAACAATGATAATTCTAGATTCTTTTGCAATGGTAAAGTGATTCATAGTTAAATAAATGAAAATTAAGAAATAAATATTTTCATGCATGACTTGTTCTAATGAGTAGTAAACACATAAACCAAATATATATTTGTATTCTCTCTCCTTTCGTGTTTCACTTCATAATTCACTCATTTCATGTGTTTCACTCATATTTTGTGTTCTAACTTCTCCATTTGACGAGTTAACGAAATAGGATGAGAGAGAAAGAAAGAGAGAGAGAGAGAGAGAGAGAGAAAGAGACAGAGAGAAAATGTTTCCATATAGTGTAAATGACAAATTCTAGTACATATTTACGTACATATAAATACATAATTAACGTCTGTTATAAGAGACGTTTAATCCGCGTATTCTTTCTCTTTCCTTTTTTGAGCTAGCAAAATATCGTTCTTATAGTTCTTTCTTCGTTACAATATGAATATCTGTCGATATCAATTTACCGTGGCCTGTATAAATACAATAAATATATTAACTGGCGAATATTATTTACTATCGTCCGATCTACTGTCAATAATACGATCAGTGCACTTGAGCGTAACTCTATAATCTCGAGCTTTTGAACTTTCTACGTATCTCTCCGAATCGTCGACCTTTATGTTAACCACGAACGACTAGTAGACATTAAACGTGTTCGATTCCTATCGATTGTAAAATATTTTTGTGAACGAAGATTCTAAATTAAATAGAAAAAGTAATAGAATTCATTTGATTAATTATGAAGAACGTTCTTTAAATCTTTAATATATATGATATTAGTATTGAAAAATTATAGATCATATTAAATGATAATTGTTTAAAGATTTTCACGAGTCAGAAATATATAATTTATTAATACGTTTGTACTGATGTATAAATAAATGACATGCGTATATTAAAATGTTTCTTTAAATAACATATATATATATATATATATATATATATATATATATATATATATATATATATGTACAATTGACGCAATATATTTTTCAATAATTTCTATTTCAAACAGATAATATATTAGTATTTTTTCTTCGATAAATCACTAATAGGACTACGTAGTATCTCCAATTCCCATTTTCTTTGAATATTTTCATTCACCGAGGATAGATTACTGAAACACGGAAACGCATAAGAAAGGGAAACGCGATTAACGTCGCAATCATTAAAGTCGCTCTCCTAAACTAACAAAACTCGTGTATGTACATGTGTACAGGAGAAAACCATCCTTCCTCTGTTGCTATACCAGCAGCTGCTCCTCTTACGTTCGGATACAATTCCTTGGCAAAAGGTTTAAGACAATGTCTGCAGAGAAATGCGCTTAGAGTTAGTATAGTTTACGTTTGGATGTAGTATAAGATGGTATAACGTTGTCCACAGCTTTAGCCAGTGCGTAAACGCGTTGACAATTTG